>NC_045784.1:47013860-47321095 GCF_008692025.1 Phocoena sinus
CCTATATATGGGTCTTGTTTTTGTATCAATTCAGCCAATCTGTGTCTTTTGGTGGGAGCATTTATTCCGTTTACATTTAAGGTAATTATCGATATGTATGTTCCTAGTCCCATTTTCTATATTGTTTTGGGTTCGTTATTGTAGGTCTTTTCCTTCTCTTGTGTTTCTTGCCTAGAGAAGTTCCTTTAGCATTTGTTGTAAAGCTGGTTTGGTGGTGCTGAACTCTCTCAGCTTTTGCTTGTCTGTAAAGGCTTTAATTTCTACCTCAAATCTGAATGAGATCCTTGCTGGGTAGAGTAATCTTGGCTGTAGGTTTTTCTCCTTCATCACTTTAAATATGTCCTGCCACTCCCTTCTGGCTTCCAGAGTTTCTGCTGAAAGATCAGCTGTTAATCTTATGGGGATTCCCTTGTGTGTTACTAGTTGTTTTTCCCTTGCTGCTTTTAATATGTTTTCTTTGTATTTAAATTTTGACAGCTTGATTAATATGTGCCTTGGCATATTTCTCCTTAGATTTATCCTGTATGGGACTCTCTGTTTTTCCTGGACTTGATGAACTATTTCCTTTCCCATATTAAGGAAGTTTTCAACTATAATCTCCTCAAATATTTTCTCAGTCCCTTTCTTTTTCTCTTCTTCTGGAACCCCTATAATTCGAATGTTGGTGCGTTTAATGTTGTCCCAGATGTCTCTGAGACTGTGCTCAGTTCTTTTCATTCTTTTTTCTTTATTCTGCTGTGCAGTCGTTATTTCCACTATTTTATCTTCCAGGTCACTTATCCATTCTTCTGCCTCAGTTATTATGCTATTGATCCCATTTAGAGTTTTTTTTTTTTGTGGTACGCGGGCCTCTCACTGTTGTGGCCTCTCCTGTTGTGGAGCACGGGCTCTGGACGTGCAGGCTCAGCAGCCATGGCCCACAGGCTTAGCCGCTCCACGGCATGTGGGATCATCCCAGACCGGGGCACGAACCTGTGTCCCCTGCATTGGCAGGTGGACTCTCAACCTCTGCGCCACCAGGGAAGCCCGCATCTAGAGTGTTTTTAATTTCATTTATTGTGTTGTTCATCATTTTTTGTTTCATCTTTAGTTCTTCTAGGTCCTTGTTAAATGTTTCTTGCTTTTTTGTCTATTCTATTTGCAAGATTTTGGATCATCTTTACTATAATTTTCTGAATTCTTTTTCAGATAGACTGCCTATTTCCTCTTCATGTGTTAGGTCTGGTGGGTTTTTATCTTGCTCCTTCATCTGCTGTGTGTTTTTCTGTCTTCTCATTTTGCTTATCTTACTGTGTTTGGGGTCTCCTTTTTGCAGCTGTAGGTTCGTAGTTTCTGTTGTTTTTGTTGTCTGTCCCCAGTGTTTAAGGTTGGTGCAGTGGGTTGTGTAGGCTTCCTGGTGGAGGGGACTAGTGCCTGTGTTCTGGTGGATGAGGCTGGATCTTGTCTTTCTGGTGGGCAGGTCCATGTCTGGTGGTGTGTTTTGGGGTGTCTGTGGACTTATTATGATTTTAGGCAGCCTCTCTGCTAGTGTGTGGGGTTCTGTTCCTGTCTTGCTAGTTTGTGGCATAGGTGTCCAGCACTGTAGCTTGCTGGTCGTTGAGTGAAGTTTGGTGCTGGCATTGAGAAGGAAATCTCTCGGAGATTTTCGTCATTTGATATTATGTGGAGCTGGGAGGTCTCTTGTGGACCAGTGTCCTGAAGTTGGCTCTCCCACCTCAGAGGCACAGCACTGACTCTTGGCTGCTGCACCAAGAGCCTTTTTTCCACACGGCTCAGAATAAAAGGGAGAAAAATTACATAGAAAGAATTAGTAGAAGTAGGAAGAAAGAAAGAAATAAGAAAAGAAGGAAAGAAACAAGGGAGGGAGGGAGGGAGGGACTGAGGGAGGAAGGAAGGAAGGAAGGAAGGAGGCAAGAAAGGAAAAAAGAAAGAAGATAAAGTAAAATAAAATAAAGTAAAATATAATAAAGTTATTAAATTAAAAAAATAATTATTAAGAAAAAAATTTAAAAAGCAAAAACAAAAAACGGATGGATAGAACCCTAGGACTAATGGTGGAAGCAAAGCTATACAGACAAAATCTCATAAAGAAGCATACATATACACACTCCCAGAAAGAGGAAAAGGGGAAAAAATCATAAATCTTGCTCTCAAAGTCCACCTCCTCAATTTGGGATGATTCGTTGTCTAAAGGAGGGAAGGAAGGAAGGAAAGAAAGAAAGAAAGAAGATAAAGTAAAATAAAATAAAGTTATTAAGATAAAAAATAATTATTAAGAAAAAAATTGAAAACAAACAAAGAAGCAAAAACGGACGGATAGAACCGTAGGACAAATGGTGGAAGCAATGCTATACAGACAAAATCTCACACAGAAGCGTACACATACACACTCACAAAAAGAGGAAAAGGGGAAAAAATCATAAATCTTGCTCTCAGAGTCCACCTCCTCAATTTGGGATGATTCGTTGTCTATTCATGTATAGTCCACCTCCTCAATTTGGGATGATTCGTTGTCTATTCATGTATTCCACAGATAAAGGGTACATAAAGTTGATTGTGGAGCTTTAATCCGCTGCTTCTGAGGCTGCTGGGAGAGATTTCCCTTTCTCTTCTTTGTTCTCACAGCTCCCTGGGCTCAGCTTTGGATTTGGCCCCGCCTCTGCGTGTATGTCGCCGGAGGGCGTCTGTTTTTTGCTCAGACAGGATGCGGTTAAAGGAGCCGTTGATTCAGGGACTCTGGCTCACTGAGGCCGGGGGGAGCGAGGGGCACGGAGTGCGGGGCGAGCCCGCGGCGGCAGAGGCCAGCGTGACGTTGCACCAGCCTGAGGCTCACCGTGCGTTCTCCCGGTGAAGTTGTCCCTGGATCCCAGGAACCTGGCAGTGGCAGGCTGCACAGGCTCCCCAGAAGGGAGGTGTGGATAGTGACCTGTGTTCGCACACAGGCTTCTTGGTGGCAGCGGTAGCAGCCTTAGCGTCTCCTGGCCGTCTCTGGCGTCCGCGCTTTTAGCCGCGGCTCGCGCCCGTCTCTGGAGCTCCTTTAAGCACCGCTCTTAATCCCCTCTCCTTGTGCACCAGGAAACAAAGAGGGAAGAAAAAGTCTCTTGCCTCTTCGGCAGCTCCAGACCTTTTCCCGGACTCCCTCCCGGCTAGCCATGGTGCACTAACCCCTTCAGGCTGTGTTCACGCAGCCAACCCCAGTCCTCTCCCTGCGCTCCGACTGAAGCCCAAGCCTCAGCTCCCAGCCCTGCCCGCCCCAGCGGGTGAGCAGACAAGCCTCTCGGGCTGGTGAGTGCTGGTCGGCCCTGATCCTCTGTGCGGGAATCTCCCCGCTTTGCCCTCCACACCCCTGTTGCTGTGCTCTCCTCCATGGCTCCGAAGCTCCCCCCTCCGCCACCCGCAGTCTCCGCCCGCGAAGGGGCTTCCTAGTGTGTGGAAACCTTTCCTCCTTTACAGCTGCCTCCCACTGGTGCAGGTCCTGTCCCGATTCTTTTGTCTGTGTTTTTTCTTTTGCCCTACCCATGTACGTGGGGAGTTTCTTGCCTTTTGGGAGGTCTGAGGTCTTCTGCCAGCATTCAGTAGGTGTTCTGTAGGAGTTGTTCTACGTGTAGATGCATTTCTGGTGTATCTGTGGGGAGGAAGGTGATCTCTGCATCTTACTCTTCCACCATCTTCCCCTCCGGCTCTATTTGTGTCTTCTTTCAATTTCTTTCATCAGACGCTTAGTGTTTTCAATGTACAGGGCTATCATCTCCCTTGTTACGTTTTTCCTACATATTCATTTCTTTAGATATTTCTGTAAATGAGCTTTTTTTAACCTTTATTTCTTTTTGAGATAGTCCATTGATAGTGTATAGAAATGCTGCTGATTTCTGTATGTTGGTTTTGTGTTCTACAACTTTACTGAATTCATTTATTAGTTCTAACAGTTTTTTTGTGGCATCTTTAGGGTTTTCTGTATAAATTATTATGTCATCTGCAAATAGTGACAGTTTTACTATTTCCTCTCTGATTTGGATACCTTTTATTTCTTCTTCTTGCCTAATTGCTCTGGCTATGACATCAGTACTATGTTGAATGAGAATGGTAAAGTGGGCATCTTTATCTTGTTTTTGCTCTTAGAGGAAAAGCTTTCAACTTTTCACTCTTGAGTATGATGTTATCTGTGGGCTGCCATATAAAGTCTTTATTATGTTGAGATATGTTCCTTATATACCCACTTTTTGGAGATTTTTTATCATGAAATGTTGTATTTTATCAAATGCTTTTTCTGCTTCTATTGAGATGATCATATGATTTTTATCTTTCATTCTATTAATGTGGTGCATCACATTTATTGCTTTGCATATGTTGAACCATCCTTGTATCCCAGGGGTAAATTCCACTTGATCGTAGTATATGATCCTGTTGAATTTGATTTGCTAGTATTTTGTTGAGGATGTTTGCACTTAAAATTCATCAGGGATATTGGCTTGTAATTTTTTTTTATTGTAGTGTCCTTATGTGGCTTTGGTCTGAGGTAATGCTGGCCTTGTAAAATGAGTTGGGAGTGTTCCTTCTTCAATTTTTTGGAAGAGTTTTAGAAGGTCAACCTCATTTACTTAATCACATCTGCAAAGTACCATGTTCCATGTAAGGTAATATCCACAGGTTCCAGGGAATAAGGACATGGACAGCTATGGGGGATCATTATTCAGCCTAACACATCATGTAAATTTCTTACCTATTCAATAAAATAAAAGAAAGCAATATAAGAAAATAAATTAAAATCTTCCTCTATCTTTTCCTTTATAGTTTCTGGGTTTTGTGTTACACTAAGAAGGGCCTTCCCCATTCTAGACTATAAAAATAGTAATTTATATTTTCTTCTAATATTTTGAGTATTATTTTCACTAATAACTTTTTTATTGAGGTATAATTTCCATACAATAAATGCTCAGATCTTAAGTGAAAAGTTCAATCTATTTTGACAAAAGCATGAACCCCTGTCACCCACTTCTCCGTGAAGATAAAAAAATTTCCTTCACTCTAAAAGATTCCTTCATGATCCTTCATACCAAACTTCTCCCAATAGTGTCACTCTTCTGAATTCTATCACCATGGATAGTTTTATCTGTTGTTGAATATTTTATAAATGGAAGCACACAGTATTTTCTCTTTGTTGTCTGGCTTCATTCACTCACCATAATGATTTTGAGATTAATCCAAGTTGTTGTATGTATCAAGGACCATTAAGGATATATAGTTAAAACATTTTAAAAGGTATATCTTCAACTTTTTTCTGATTATGGAAGTTATACATACATATTACAAATTTTAACATTACATAAACATGTAATGTAGAAAGTGAAAAGTACTCATAATCTCACATCCCTGACCTAACTATTATTAGTAGTTTGTTATATAGTTTTTCTGTATTTTTCTATGCTAATAGTAGTATTTTTATCAAAAAAGGATTATCCTATAGACACTATTTTGCAAGTGTTTTCTTCACTTAATACTATATATTTGGCATTGTTCTAAGTTATATAGCTGTATACTTTTCTTGTTCTTTCCCCATTTTTATTTTTAATAATTTTTAGTGCACAACTAATATAAAAGTACGTTATCTTCTTAAAATTTTTAAAGCTTTAAGGCAAGGCTAAAGTTATTGTTGACCATCACTCATTTCTAATTCCCTCCCTGCCTTTGTATGTGTTTGAATGACTGCATGATATTTCATTATATGAATGCAACATAATTTGAGAAATTCCCTTTCAGTGGACAATCAACTATTCATTTTTATTGTGAGTTACATGCAAATATTTTTCCAAGGTTATCCTTTGATTTTATTTATAATGTCATTCACTAAAATTTACATTTTTCTGTGGTTAAATTTATCTATCCATACATTGTTATTTGGGAAAGAAGTGAGAGACACAAAAGTACATATAGTATATTACCATTGTGTCAGAAAGGAGGGAATAGGAATAAATATTAATATTTCCTCATAGTGGCATAAAGAAACATTAACTGAATGAATGAACAAGAAGTTAACAAAAATGGTTACCTATACCTATAGGTTACCTATACCTATTCCTAAAGGTTACCTATACTGATACCCATACCTATGGTTACCTATACCTATACCTATAAGTTTCAAGGGGGAAAAGGTGAATGGGGACAGGGTGCAAGCAATGCATACCAGTGTACACTTATTTATACAGTTTTTACTTTTTTAACTATATGCATTAGACTTCCTATTGCTGCTGTAACAAATTACTACAAACTGGGTGGCTTAAAGTAACACAAATTTATTATCTTAAAGTTCTGAAGATCAGAAGTCTGAAATGAGTCTTTCAAGGCTAAAATCAAAGACTGCAATCCTTCTAGAGACTAGGGGAAATCATTTCCTTGACTTTTCTAGTTTTTAAGGCCACCTGAATTCCTTGGCTCATGGCCCCTTCATCTTCAAACCCAGTACTATAACATCTTCAAATCTCCCTCCTTCTCTCTCATCTCTGCATCTGTTGTCACATGTCCTTCTCTGACTGACTCTCCTTCCTCTCTTGTGATTACACTGATCCCATCTAAATAATCCAGGATCATCTGTCCATGTCAAGGATCTTTTTAGTTCATTCCTTTTTAATACTAATACTCCATTCTCAGGCTGTACCACATTTTGTTTATCTATTCACCTGTAGATGGGCTTTGGTCCAGGTTTTTTTTGTGATTATGAATAAAGTATGGGTAGTTTTTGAACATTTATATTTTTGATACATATGGAATTTATTTTAGTGTAAGGAATGAGATAGATCCAACTCTGTTTTGCCAAATCACAAGCCAATTATCCCAACACCATTTATTGCATAATCTAGCTTTTCACAGATGATTTAAAATATCATCTTTCAACATACTAAATTCTCCATAGACTATATTTTTCTTAACTTCCTATTGTATTCCATTAATCTAGCTGTCGGTTTTGAACCAATACCACCATATTTTAATTCCTGTGCCCTTATAATGTGTTTCAATAATTCATAAGACTGGTTGGTACACAATTTTTTTTCAGAATTTCCCTAGTTATTTCTAAACATTTATTTGTCTAAAGAGATACATTTCAGAACTTTAATGTCAATTAAAATTGTTTGGATTGTGTTAAATTTATAAATTAATTTGGGGAGAATTCACATGGTCTGTCCATCCAGGTACTAGGTATGTCCCTCTGTTCAAATATTTTATATCCTCCAGCGGAGCTTGTAAGCCATATGATGAGATTCCCAGAGGGTACGGTAGAAAGGTTTTAGAGGAAGAGAGGCAGTTCAAGTTTGGTTCAAGGGAGGGAAAGCACAGAGTTGTATACAGGAGAGAATATATGATTAAAGGAGCATCTATAAAAGATGGTTACTGTATTAGTTATCTGTTGTTGAGTAACAAGGAATCACAGCAGCCTTTATTCATCTCAGTTTCTGTGGGCTTAGCTGGGTCCAGGCCCTCTGTTGGATCCTCTGTTTCAGGGTCTCTCACAAGACTGCAATCAAGTTGGCCAGGGCTGGGGTCTCTCTCATCTGAAGGCTTGATGGAGAAAGGATCCACCTCCAAGATCACCTGTTTGTTGGCAGATTTTCAGTTCCTCAAGGACTGTCGGACTGAGAGACTCAGTTCCTGGCTGGATGTTGGCCTTCACTTCCTAGGCAGATGAGCCTCCCCAGTATGGCAACTTGCTTCATCAAAGCCAGCAAGGGAGAGGGTCTGCTAGCAAGATAGAAGTCACATTCCTATGTAAGCAATCCCTAAGTGACATCTTATCTCCATTGCCACATTTGATTGCTCAGAAGTAAGTCCTTAGGTCAGCTCACACTGACCTAAAGGGAGGAGATTTTTACACAGGGTGTGAATACAAAGAGTCAAGGATCATTGAGAGGTCATCTCAGAGGCTACCTGCCACAGTTACTAAGAAATGTAAGGTATGGTAGGTTTGGTAGCATTAGCTAACAAAACTTGTGAAAGGAATGTCCCAGAAGCCCCCTGGTACATGGGGATAAAGAGGGACACAGGTCTTCAGGGTTCTCCTATAATCTAGATCAATTGCATTTCCAAGAGAATTGAGATATCTGGTGGAAGAGGAGACTCCAGGTGCATTAGGCCAGCTCGATAATAACCATTTCCATTTCTGTAGCACTTCACGGTTTACACGTCTGCTTTTGGAGCCATTATTTAATTTGATTCTCATAACAACCTTATGAGGTAGCCAGGTTCAAAGAGGCCACATGGCCACCTCAGATCTCACAGTCAACAGGTGGCGGAGCTGAGACTAGCGCCCCAGTCTTCAAATTCCTAGCCTGTTACACCAGAGTGTCTTCTCCCAAAACACAAAGGTATGCTGTTTTTCCTCTTCAAAGGCTTCTCCTATCATCTTCCTCCCTCTCTGGGTTCTTATTGTGGCTCAGTTATTATTAGCCAGTCAGTCAACCTTGCTGCACCTTCCAGAATTACTGTGGGGATCAGAGGTAATGTTGTAAAGTTCTCAGCCCACTGCCTGGCACACAGTAAGTTCTCACTAAATGGAAGCTATTATCTGCTATTATTTTTTCAACTCTTCCAGGCCAGCCTCATTGCCACTCACCTTCAGTTCTGCTCCTTCCCATGAATCTCTGTAGTACCACATCTCAAGGTAAAACTTGCTTTCAAAAGACATCAATACCCAACAACTTTTAAAAAAATATTTTTTCTGATCTAATATTTCCACAAGGGTGTGTGTGTGTGTGTGAGAGAGAGAGAGAGAGAGAGAGAGAGAGACACAGAGAGACACAGAGAGACAGAGACACAGAGACAGAGACAGAATGCACAAGTGCATGCTCTTTGACTAACACTCAACAACTTTTACAGGCAGTCATTGCCCATCTACCAACACTTCCAACAGGGAGTATTTGGTTGTCAGTGGTGTGGCTTCAGCTTTCTTTCCCCCTAAATAAAAAACCAAACTGTTAAAATATAGGTATAACATCTAATGCCCAAATCTTGGTTCCTAAATGCCATTCTCAACTGAAAAGGACCAGGTCTTCTAGGGAAAAATGGTTGATTCTTGGGCTGGGGCAGGGAAAGAGCAAGATGAGCCTGGAGCACCTTGTGGTGCCAGAAAACAAGGAAGTGCTCAAGGAAAGATGGAGACCTGCCAAAAGGACAAGGAGTCATCTTCCTGCTGGCTAAATATGGGATATTTTGAACATCGAAATAAAGAATGATCTTAATGCATTATAACCCACTGAATATGGTAGACAACCATAGGTCCATGAAGATATAAATAAATAAATGTAGGAGAAGGGAAAGCTCTGCCTTACACTGGAGAGCCAACTAATACAAGTCCAAAGAATGATGGCATTGGACAGTCACCATTTGGCGACCACAAGAATCATCAGTGAGGGCTTCCCTGGTGGCACAGTGGTTGAGGGTCTGCCTGCCGATGCAGAGGACACGGGTTCGTGCCCCGGTCCGGGAGGATCCCACGTACCGCGGAGTGGCTGGGCCCGTGGGCCATGGCCACTGGGCCTGCGCGTCTGGAGACTGTGCTCCGCAACGGGAGAGGCCAGAACAGTGAGAGACCCATGTACCTCAAAAAAAAAAAAGAATCATCAGTGAATGTTAACACTAGTGGGCGAAAGCTTGAGGAGATGAGGATATATATATATATATATATATATATATATATATATATACACACACACATATATAATCTCAATGTATCTCTCCACAAAATATTCACCAATGACAAAGGGGAAAATAGTAGCTTTACAGTGGAACAACACAAATAGTCATCATGTGCCTCCGATATGATGCACTGAAAAGGACACAGCATCCCTTCTGTGATATTCCTACCAAAGTAAAATCTAATCATGAGGGAACATCAGAAAAAACCAAATTGAGGGATAGTCTAAAAATATCTAGCCTGCACTCTTCAAAAATGTCAGTGTCAGAAGACACAAAGACTGAAGAACTCTTCCCTACGGAAGGGGACTAAAGAAATATGACAACTGAATGCATATGGTTCAGTTTTCTTTCACTATAAAGGACACTGCTGAGGAAACTGGTGAGCTCCAAATAAGTTCTGTAGATTATGATTATAATAGTATTGTATCAATGTGAATTTCCTGATTTTGATGATTGCTCTGTGTTTATGTAAGATAATTTCTTGTTTTAGGAAAAACACATGGAAATATTTAGGAGTAAAGGGGCATCACGTCTGCAACTGACTATGAATTAGTTCACAGGAAAAAAAATATATGAGGCAGAGGGAGAAATAGAGTAAGATAAGTGTAGTAAAATGTTAACACTTGAGGAATCTGTTGTTTTTTTTAAATAAATGTATTTATTTATTTATTTATGGTTGCTTTGGGTCCTTGTTGCTGTGCGCGGGCTTTTTGTAGTTGTGGCAAACGGGGGCTGCTCTTCGTTGAGGTGCGTGGGCTTCTCATTGCAGTGGCTTCTCTTGTTGCGGAGCACGGGCTCTAGGCACGACGGCTTCAGTAGCTGTGGCACGTGGGCTCAGCAGTTGTGGCTTGCGGGCTCTAGAGTGCAGGCTCAGTAGTTGTGCACGGGCTTAGTTGCTCTGTGACATGTGGGATCTTCCCGGACCAGGGTTCGAACCCCTGCCCCGTGCATTGGCAAGTAGATTCTTAACCACTGAGCCACCAAGGAAGTCCCCATTTGAAGAATCTGGATTAAGAGTATACAGCAGTTCTTTGTACTATTCTTGGAAATCTTCTGTAAGTCTGAAATTATCTAAACAAAAATTTAAGAGAAAAACATCCTAATTTTAAAAACACGGTTAAAAAACATTTACAAAAAACCTAGAGCTAGTATCACACTTAGTGGTGAGAAACTAGATTTTTTCCCACTAAGATCAGGAAAACGGCAAGGATGTCTGTTCTCATTACTCCTTTTCAACCTTACACCGGAAGTCCTTGCTAATAGGCAAGAAAAAAGTCCTTGCGATAGGCAAGAAAAGGAATTAAAAGGTATACAGATTGGGAAGGAAGAAATAAAACTGTCTTTGTTCACAGATGACATAATTGTGTAGAAAATCACAAAGAATCAACAAAAAGATGGCTGGAACTAATAAACAATTACAGCAAGCTTGTAAGATACAAGGTTAATATACAAAATCAATTGCTTTCCTATATACCAGCAATAACCAATTGGAATTTTAAATAAAAAACCCAATACCAGTTATATTAGCACCAAAAAACTAAACACTTAGGTATAAATTTAACAAAATATGTACAAGATCTATATAAGGAAAACTATAAAACTCTAATAAAAGAAATCAAAGAAGATAAATGGAGACATATTCCATGTACATGGATAGGAAGACAACATTGCCAAGATGTCCATTCTTCCTGAGTGGATCTATAGACCCAATGCAATACCAAGCAAAATCCCACCAACTTATTTTGTGGATGTCGACAAACTAATTCTAAAGTTTATCTGTAAGTGCAAGAGACCCAGAATAACCAACATAATATTGAAGGAGAAAAAGAAAGTCTGAGGACTGACACTACCTGACTAAAGCTCCAGTAATCGAGACAAATGTGGTATTGCTGAAATAATATAGATAAATGGAACAGAATAGAGACCTCAGAAATAGATCTACCACAAACATAGTCAACTGGTCTTTGACAAGGAGTAAAGGCAATTCAATGGAGAAAGGATAGTCTTTTCAACAAATGGTGCTGAAACAACTGGACATCCACATGCAAAAACATTAATCTAGACAAAGACCTTACACCCCTTACAAAAATTAACTCAAAATGGATCATAGGCCTATGTGTAAGATGCAAAACTATAAAATTCCTAGAAGAGAACATAGAGGGAAAATCTATGTAACCTTGAGTTTGGCAATGACTAAAAACAACACCAAAAGCACAACCCATGGAAGAAAAAATTCGATAAACTGGGCTTCGTTATCAGTGGAAGACACTTAAAAGGAATGAAAAGAAAAGCCAGAGAATAGGTGAAAATATTTGCAAACCACATATCTGATGAAAGGCTGGTAATCTGAATATACAAAGAACTCTTAACGCCCCCCCCAAAAAGAATCCAAGTTATAAATGGGCACAAGATCCCAACGGACACCTCACCAAAGAAGATATACATATGGCAAATAAGCACATGAGAAGATGTTCAACATCTATGTCATTAGGGAAATGCAAATTAAAACAACAATAAGATACCACAAGAGACCTATGAGAATGGCCAGAATCCAGAACACTGACGCCACCAAATGCTGGTGAGGAGGTGGAGCGACTGGAACTCTCATTCGTTGCAGGTGGGAATGCAATATAGTACAGCCACTTTGCAAGACAGTTGGGCAGTTTCTTACAAAACTAAACATACTTTTGCCGTACAGGCCAGCAATCATGCTTCTTGGTATTTACCCAAATGAGTTGAAAACATGTCCACACAAAAACCCGCACACGAATGTTTATAGCAACTTCATTCATATTTGCCAAAACTTGGAAGCAAGCAGAATGTCTTTTAGTATGTGAATGAATAAATAAATTGTGGTACATCCAGACAATGAAATATTATTCTGCGATCAAAAGAAGTGGGCTATCAAGCCATGAATAGACACAGAGGAACCTTAAACACATAGGGAAAAAAGCCAATGTGAAAAGATTACACATTGTATGGTTCCAACTATATGACACTCTGGAAAAAGCAAAAGGATGGAGACAGTAAAGAGATCAGTGGTTTCCAGGGCTTCAGGGAAAGGGAGGAAGGGGTGAATGGGTGGAACAGGGGATTTTTAGGGAAACTACTCCGTATAACACTGTAGTGGTGGATACATGTCATTATATATTTGTCAAAACCCATAGAATGTACAACAAAAAGGGTGAGCCTTAGTGTAAACTACGGACCTTAGTTAATAAAAATGTATCAGTCAATTATATCTCAATAAAGCTGGAAAAAAGAAAAAATAACAATGTATCATTATTGGTTCATCAATCGTAACAAATGTACCACACTAATGCAAGATGTTAATAATAGGGGAGACTGGGTTGGGTGAGGGGGGTATATGGAAACTCTCTGCACTTTCCATCCAGTTTTTGTGTAAACCTAAAACTGTTCAAAAAAATAAAGTCTATATATAAAAAAAGGAATGAAGTATTGATACATATTACAACACGGATGAACCTGGAAAACATTATGCTAAGTGAAAGACGTTAGTTGTCGAAGGTCACATACTGTATGATCCCATCTATAGGAAACGTTCAGAATAGGAAAATCTACAGAGACAGACAGTGGTTTCCTAGGGAAGGGGAGATGGGGGCTTTGGGGGTGACAGCAAATGGGTACAGGTTTTTTGGGGGGAGTAAGGAAAATATTCTAAAATTGATTGTGGTGATGGTTATACAACTCTGGATATACTAAAAGTCATTGAATTATACACTCTAAATGGATGAATTGTCTAGTGTGGAAATGATATCTCAATAAAGCTGTTAAAAAATAGAAACACAGCTATGCACACAAAGGACACACAGGGAAGTGCTAACAGTGGAGATCCCCAGTAGAGAACGGGGGAACTGAGGGTGGGGTGAGAAAGAGACTTATTTTTCACCGTGTACCTTCATGTGTCATTTGAAGGTTTTATCCTGTGCGTGTTTAACATAATCCTAAATTCCCCTCAAATACTGTTTCCAACAAGTCTACCTTGCTTTTCCTAACTGCATTCAAACAACGATCTCTCTCAGCTCGGTCCTTTGTGACCACCTAGAGGGGTGGGCTAGGGACGGTGGGAGGGAGACGCAAGAGGGAGGGGATATGGGGATATATGTACAGGTATAGCTGATTCACTTTGTTATAAAGCAGAAATTAACACACCATTGTAAAGCAATTATACTCCAATAAAGATGTTAACGAAACAAAACAAGACAACGATCTCTCTTATGCTATCTCTCAAAGTAAGACACAGAGAAAATCAAACCTAAAACCTGGCCAAACAGTTCTAAAGGAGGAAAGAAATGTAATAAAAGGAATGCCAAAACCCATGCAGAAAGGAGTTCCATAAGTATACCCACTCAATGGAATATCGTGCGGCCATTTGAATGATGTTTATAAAGACTTTTAATGGGGAAATGCTTACGTAAAAATGGCAATATAGGGCTTCCCTGGTGGGTGGCACAGTGCTTGAGAGTCCACCTGCCGATGCAGGGGACACGGGTTCGTGCCCCGGTCCGGGAAGATCCCACATGCCGCGGAGCGGCTGGGCCCGTGAGCCATGGCCGCTGAGCCTGCGCGTCCGGAGTCTGTGCTCCGCAACGGGAGAGGCCACAACAGTGAGAGGCCCGCGTACGTACAGCAAAAAAAAAAAAAGGCAATATATAATTGACTATACAGCCTGATCTCTAATATGGTTTTTAGGCCTAGAATACACCCTAAATGCACCAAGATGCTAACACTGGTTTTCTTTGGGCAGTAGGATGTGGCTTTTTTCCCCAAATTTTCATCAATGAGCATGTATTACTGTTGGAGGGAGGGGCGTTTATTTTGTTGTTTGGGGACTTCTGAGCAGAGGGTGAGAGAGAAAGAGAGAGAATGTATACATATATATATATATATATATTTTTTTTTTAATAGAAGCATATAAAAAATATATTTTTTAATGGAAAGTGCCCAGTGTGGGTCCGGCATTCTAGCTCTGGACCCTCCAAGGCCACACTCCACCCTTTCTTTCAAAGCACAGTCCCCACTGGTCCCTCCTATCAGCCAGGCCTCTCTCAACCCAGCCACTCTTGTCCCAACCCCTTGCTGAAGCCATGATCCACTTCGCTTCTGAACTTTCCTCATCCCCTTTCACTGTGAAGCCTGACATTCCTATGCAAGTCCTGCCCTTGCTGCTGATTAGGTGTCTAAACTTCTGTAAGTCACTTCCTGTCTAGGAGCCTCAAGTTCTTCAGAGATGAACCGGGATATTAAGTTTCCACATAAAGGGGCTGCTGTGACTGTTAAGAGGTTATGTATAGCAAGACCCAGCAAGTAATAGAAGCTCAATAAACGTTCACGCTCCAAAGCCCCGCCACCCCGCCTCGATACGTCTTGGTGTCACCACAGCACAAGGTCACAAGTAGGTGTTCAGGATATGATTTCTTCTCTCTCTCCTGCCTTGACAATTGCTTCTCTAAGACGCCGGTTCGAGGCATGACTCCACCATTAAGTACCGCAAATCTGTTGTCTAAAGGACGTGTTGGGGACAATGTGGAAGTGACTTGGAGTTGATCAGAGTTGGAGTCTCACCATTGCTATACTTAGCTGTGTGGCTTTGGCAAGTCATCTAAGTCTCCCTGTGCCTCACTTTATTTACCTATAAGGGGGAGGGGAAATAAGAGCGCCTGCCTCGGTGGGTGCCCTCACCTTCTATCCGCACTGCACCCCGTCTCTCCCACCACAACTCACCTCCCTGCTCACTTGGCTGGTTTGCCTCACCCTGCATCAGCTGGTGAACCAAGCCACGCCCCCTCCCGGAGCAGCCACGCCCCGGAGCTGAGAGGAACCTGCCAGAAAAGAGGGACTTCACTCAAGCCCAAAACTTTTGGGCAGGAGTGCACAACCACGGAGCTGAACCCAAATTTCGTTCGTCATTCAACCATTCACGCACCTGAATGCATGCGATGAATATTCGCTGACCCTTTCTCTAGGACCAGACAGGTGCTGGGCTTTGCTGGAGACAGAGTCAGCTGCCCTCTCGGAGCTTCCCGTTTGTAGGAGAGAGAACCCCAGACATCAATTCCACAAAGGGCAGGGCAGAGTGGAGCTCTGGGGGCTGTGGGAGCCCAGAGAACAGGATCCAGCCCTGCTTAGGAATCAAGGAAGGCTTCTTGGATGAAGTGAAACTTGAGGTGAGTTCATTAGGTTTGGGCCTTCCATGCGGGAAGGGCCTTCCATGCGGGAGACATTGCACAGACACCGAAGGGAGAGCCTGGTACATTGAAGGACCCACGTGTAGTCAGTTCAGTGGTCAGAGCACAGTGTGTGAGGCCAGGGTGGCAAGAGATGAGGCTCGAGAGGCTTGGCAGAGGCCAGAACTGTGGGTGGCCTTAATTGCCCAACAAGGAGCTAGAATTTTATCCTTGTGGGAGGATGGGGTGTCACAGAAGGAAGTGACGTGTTGACTTCTAAACCAATGTGGTCTCACTGCTAGTGCCCAGAATAGTAGGTTAAAGGCGGCCAGTCTGGAAGCAGGGAGCCGGGGAGTAGACTTGGGGTCATTCATGTGAGAGGTGCTGAGGCTGGAGCAGGGCAGTGGCAGAGGATGAGGAAAGAGGGTGGAGTATTTGGGAGACAGAAAGGAGAATCAGCAGGACTTGGTGAGGGATTGGCTTTGAGGAGAGAAGGGGAGTTTGGGTGGCATGTAAAGCAGAGGAAACATATAGCACATGTGCCAGGGAGTGATTGAGATCATGGTGGGAGGAACTCTGAGGGCTGAGAATTCAGCGTGGGATAGCAGGGGCAGAAACACCTTTCTGGAGGAGGAAGGGTTCAGGCTAAGACTCACCGTGTGTCCTTGAGCCAGTCGCTTTATCTTCCTCTGGTCCTTTAGGTTCCCACCTGCTAAATTGAGAGACAGAGAATGATCATTCTGAGGAGTGAATCACATAAAAGAATGTCCAGGAGGTGCCGAGCCCTGTGGGTGATTTGGAGGGGGAGATGTGGGGCAGGTGTGTTTGATCCACGGTGAGGTGGGTCTGGGCTGCCATTTGTGCGACAGCATTGCCATTGGCAGTGGGAAGCACCTACTTACAGAAGAAGGAAGTGTGTGGGGAGGGGATATGTGACCTGAACACATGTGTGTTGGATTTGTGAGCGTCAAAGGCCAAGGCAGTCAAATCACTCTTACCCTGGGAGGCCGTATCTTGACAGTCAGGAGCGAGGGACTTCTCTGAACAGTGAACCCCAGACTGCTACTTCCTCAGGAAATACCTAGACCAAAGCCTCTGGGTTCAGATCTCAAGTCGTCACCCGAGTTGCCGTGTGAGCCTGGGTCAGTTCTAACCCACTTTGGGTCCCAGGTTTTCCATATGAACAACAACGACGATAAAAGCATATGTGTGTTGGTGGAGAGGAGGATGAAATGTTTTCAGAGGTCCTCTCCAGGTTTGTTATGCTTCAGTTCTATGATCCTGAGTCCTTTTTAAAAAATCTAGTCCTGTCTCCGTCCCTGACTTACTGTGTGGCCTTGAGCCAGCTGCTGGACCTCTCTGGGCCTATTTTCACATCTGGAATATCAGGAGATTGGGCAAGAGAGTCTCCAACATCCAGTGATTCTCCCTGGAGGATGCTCACCCTCTTCTCCAGCTGAAAGCTTCAGACAAATCAGAGGAAAGCGAGGCGCTGGTCACAGACGACCCCCTCCTTCCAAACCTTCCGTCTTCTCCCTACTGTCAGGAGCTTGCAGCACCAGCTCGCTTGCCAAACTTGTTGCTATGACAACGGGTTACAAACAACGCAGATGCAGACAACGATTTTAACCCAAGAGCTGCTGCGCCAATGGGTTCTTCCTCCCTCCCCACATCAGACTGAGGGAACAATCTGACAAATTCTTTGGGATCAAATCACTCACCTGCTCACAAGCCTGCAGGGCTCCTCGGTGTCACGAGATTAAGTTCTGGTGTCTGAGGCCCTCCTGGAACCTGATTCAAATCCCTCCAATTACATTTCCCACTTGCTCCCATTAAAAAGTAGTCACTCCCATTTTTGAGCACCTACTGTCTGCCAAGCCCTTTGTTGGGTGCTTTACATACCGTAGCTAAGAAAATCTTCCCAGAATTCTATCAGATAAACATTATTATTCCCATTTTGTAGAGGAGAAAATTGAGGCTCATGGATGTGACTTGAGTAAGGATGTCAGTGAGTCAGAATTCAACTTCAAATCCCAAACCCGGGCTCTTTTCATTGTGGTTCACAAATGTTGGTCTACACACTTAGGGCATATTCAGACAATCTGGGGCAGTTAAAAATTCAGATTCTAACTTCCATTCAAGCAGGTGGAACACGTCTGTCTCCTCTAACTCCTGAGACATCATAAAATAAGAGTAAAGGAATCACGTGTATAAACCCACATCTCCAAAGGAAACTGGAGAAGTTTCCATCAATCAGGGAGAGATTTTAGCAAGTTTCTGGCAAGCAGAAAGGGGCTGGAGGGGTGGTACTGAGAAAGCCCATCAGGGAAAGGTGAGGCACAGTCCACACATGGGAGGGGATCCATGAGAAGAGCACTGGTCTATCCTGCAAAATTCTGGCGAGGCGGCTGTGGTGCAGAAAACGTATCCTGACAGTGGGAGTGAAGTGTGGAGCCCCCAGCAGGGGGAGAATTGAAAGTACGTGTTGGAACAGTTGACTCCCCCACCCTCCCTCTAACCTTCCCTGTGCTTGTGGGTAGAAACCACAAAAGCCAAACATCTATACTCAAGCAGAAAACAGAGAGTTCCCCCAAAGAAATCAAACAGTCCCAAAGAAAAGCCTCCACTTTCTGGACATAGAGATCCTCCAGCAGGTGGTCCCCACCCAGTCACCTTAAGGGGAAATTTAATAGCAGACTTGACAAACCCTTACTCCTTCCACAGGCTCCCAACCAATCAACTTTTTATTGATTTCGTCTTAAATCAATGGGCTGAGAGGTTTGAACACTTGTGGGGAAATATGCTGATAGGTTTATGAACGAACTGATGAAACAAATGGTAAAAGCTAAGGCTGGGCACGTTTCAAGTGGAAAAAAAAAACCAACCCAAGCAATTATTAAATTCAGTAACACACCTCAAACAAGGCTAACCCCCACCCCCGAATCCAGGTAATAATAGTACATTTCTTGGCTCGGTTGCAACTACTGATTTGCTAGGAATTGGGATATAAACATATTGGAAAAGTGAAGGGAGGGAAAATAGGAATGTGTGTGTGGAGGGGGATAAAATCTTCTTCTACCATAACAAGCTGTCAAGAGATAATGTCTCAAATTGCTAAGTTAAGAAATAGTAGCATAAGCACATAATAGAGAAACATGGTGGTCCTTCAGTGAAAAATCCTTTCAGCTACAAGTAACAAAAAACCCAACTGACAGTGGCTTCAACACATATAGCATTATTTATTCATTTGTTTATTTATTTATTTCTCAGGAAGTTAACTTATATTTACAAAAGTGTGGCATGTGTTCAGCTGCTCAGTGATGCCATTAAGGATCCAGGCTCTTTCTAACTTTTTCTTCCTTAATGTGTGGAGTCTACATCCTCATGTTCATCCCTTCATGATCACAAGATTTCTGTCACAGCTCCAGGCAGCACAGCTATATTCAAGGCAGAAAGAAGAAGGAAGGGGACATTGTCAGATATGTGTGTCTCAGGAAAACAAAAGCCTTTCAGAAGGCCCCAGCAAACATCTCAGGGCCATAACTGGAACACATAGCCATCTCTAGCTTCAAGGGGGGGCTAAGAAAGTATCTGACTCTTCAGCCTCTGAGTGGGAGATGCAAGGGAGAAGGGGGTTTTGGAGTAGTAAGTGACAGAAGAAAAAGCCAAAGACTGGCAAAATAAAGTTCTTGCCTCTAGGGAGCAGGACTTGCAGTGGGAAGGAGTGGGACAGGATATTGCTGGGGTTTATTATGAGCTCTTTAGAACATTTTTATTTTTCAACTATGCGCAAGTCTTACTTTGATGAAAAGTAAAAACTTAGAAATAAAGTGCTATGGTTTCTATGAAAGAAAAACATTTTAAAAATAAAAACTGGTAGCAGTTTTCTGTTTCCAGAGAAAAGAACATCCATTCACCTTAGAAGCAAACTAACCAGAATTGGGTCTTTTTTGGGCTAAGGAATCTCGGGTATCCACCCACTGATCTTACAGAAAATTGTGCCATCACTATTAACCTGAATGTGGCTGCTGGAAACCGGTACAGCACTGTGTAGCAGTTACATGGGTTGACTGTGGTTAGATAGTCCTGGTGCAATTTCCTGTCTGCTGTTTTATTGGCTTTGTGACCCTGGGCAATTGACACCTGGGAGCCTCACTTTTCTTCTTTAGGGAATGAAGGTAATCCAAGTGCCTGGTTCAGAGTAAGCACTCAGCAAATGTTACCTACTGTGATACAAATGTTAAGCGTCCTGAGCAGTGACATAATTTGGGTGTACTACAACAGTATTATGCTTGTACTGAGTTCGTTTCTATTTTTTATTTTTTCTTTTTGTCCTATTCATGGGCTTGGACCGAACTGTCCCTGAAAATTATTTTTTGTTCCTGAGAGAAGTGCATGCATATTTTTGCCCAGGCTTTTGCTCACAGGAGATACGCAGTTTGGACCATCAAAAAATGTGCAGGCTTGGATTGCTGTTGGCTCCTATTGGAGGACGGACTGTAAAAAGGAACTAGTCTGGATTATTGTTTCCACAACATATATTGCTATTTAACATTAAAGACAATCCACCCTATGAAATGTGCTGCTGACTACTGTGACTGCCTTGTGTAGGACACAGGGACTAGGTCACCACTGTGGGAAGTAGGTGTGAGAATATCCCAGAAAGAAAATGGATATGGGCAGTGTCGTGCTGGTGCAGGAAATACAGTTGGCCTGGGAGTGGGGAACAGAACAGTGACCTCCTCTCTCTGATGTCAAGGTGAGAGCTGGAGATCTGGCCTCCAGGTAGGGAGCATATGGCCAAAAACCATCCAGTTGGTGGATAATAATCTTTCCCACAATGATATCAGGCTAGGGGGCTAAAGAGAGGGACAGCCAATAAGTGGTCCCTTTCAGAGGAGCATGGGTGACATTCTTGTGGAGAGGTAATATCTGGTATCCATTTACAGATTTCCTTTGTGGTCTGGTAATTATCATCTGTTATCCCCAAGACTCCTGTAAAATTCTATTAAGCACACATACAGAGAAGATATTGCATCCACTAAAAAACAAAACAAAACAAAACGATGCTATGAAAAAGGCATCTTTGGAGAATAAGAAAGAGTGCTTAGAAATTTTAAATGACTGCCAAAAATAAAAATCTTCAATAGAAGATAAAGTCAAGAAAATGTCCCAGAATGCAGAACAAAAAGGCAAAGATATGGAAAATATGAGAGAAAATAAAAAGAAAATCACCCAGGAGGTCAAAATCCAACTAACAAGAGGTCTAGAAAGGGAACAGAGAAAATAGAGGAGAGAAAATTTGCAAAGAAATAAAACAGTGATTTCTTAGAGGAGGCGGACCTGAGTCTTCAGATTGAAAAGGCCCAACCACCAGGTGCCCAGTAAAACAGATGAGGAAAAAACACACTTTTGGGCTCATCATTGTGATATCTCAAAACACTTAAGTATGAAGGGAAAAAAATGTAAGCTTCCAGAGGTAGGGAAAACAGGTCGCCAACAAAAAATTAGAACCCGGCTTCTAATCAGCAACACTACATGCTAAAAGCAATATGTGCAGCATTCAGAGGAAAAATATTTTTAACGTAGAATTCTAAAGACAAACTATCATTCAAATATAAAGGTAAAATAATGCTACATTTTCAGACATGCAAAGACCCCAAAATTTACCTTCTTAGGAAGTTACCTGAGGATGTTCTCCAACAAAATATGTGACGTATCAGTCAGGATTGTTGGACGCAAGTAAGAGAAGCTGACTCTGGTTAACTAGAGCAGAAAAGGGATTTATCGCAAGGTCATTATTGTAGCTCACAGAAGTCTGGAGAATCGGGCAGGAGAAGCCACAACTAAGGCCATGCTGGGGGGACAGCTGGGTTTGAATGCTGCTACTGTCACTGCTAGCCCCACTGCTGTGACCCCTGGACATGACCCCAGCATCACATGCCACTGAAGATGAACTCTAATCATCTTTCTGTCTGTTCTCATTTATTTGTGGTCACCTTCAGCATTGTGTTAATCATGCTCTTCAGTCCATGGCACATTATTTTCATCAGTCCATTCAAGGCCCCTTTTTTGCTTAATTTCATTGTAGTATTATTTTTCCCTGTCAGTCCCCACCCCACCCCAACTCCCACTCTCCTGCCCACCTCAGTGAACAACTCCAGTGTTTGTCATGTATATACACTTCCAATCCATCTCCCACAGATCTCCTTAGATATATGCACAGCCATCATATTATACAGTGTTGTTTTACATTTACACAGATGGTATTATGCTGTAAGTCTCATTCTCTTTTTCACCTTTTCCATTCAACACTAGGTTTTGGAGACCTATCTATGTGACTATACGTAAATTTAGCTATTTTCTTTTTACTGTTTTATATATTCCATCTTATGAATATATCAGTTTGCTTATCCAGTCACACGTGATGGTCACCTGGGTTGCTTCCAATTCTTCACTATCACAAACAGTGCTGCAAAAAACCACCTCAACTATATCTCCTTAATGACCTGTGTAAGAATTCTCTGGAGTATATACCCAGGAGTGCAATTGCTGGGTCGTAGGGTATACACCTACTGAATTTCCGGAGGTACTGCCAACTTAGTCTCTGGAATGCCTGTACCAGTTTACACTCCCACCCACACTTTTCCTTTTCCTCACATCCTCATCAGCACTTGATAATATCTGACTTTCTACATGTTGCCATCCTTTTATTGATTTCTCAATGTTATTTTAATTTTCATTTCTTTAATTATTAAGAGAGTTGAAAATCTTTTAATATATTCAAGTTTCCTCTTGGGTAAATTCAAGTTTCTCATTCTGTTACTCTTCATATCCTTTGCCTATTTTCCTATTGAGTTTACTATCTTCTTTTTCTAGTTATTAATCTTTTGTCAGTTTTGCTCATTGCAAATATATTCTCCTAATCTGTCATCCACCTGTTAATCTTGTATATTTCTGTCTCCTTTGTGTTGCTTACTCTGGATTCAAAGCCATGAACAGAGTATTCAGCCCTTGCTGCCTGGTGGGCAGGGAAAGGAAATCTGACCACCTTCAGTTTCCATAGAGGAAGTGGGGGCCTGCCTTCCACCGAGACTCACACGATGGGGAATCCCCCCAATCAGGATGGAGATTTAGATACTAGGCAGTCAACAGAGTTCACTCCTTTGGTTGGCCAACATCCACATATACCCTTCTTCCCAGACTTACTCTAAAAAAACGCTTTCACAATATAGTGCCTCATATAACCAAAAAATGCACTCATTCCTTCTCTGAAGGGTGAGACCAGCAAGTATAAGTTATAATGGTTTCTGGTGTAGGTGATATAAAACCCAACTCAAACTGGTTTAAATAACACAAGAATTTATTGGCTCGCTTAACCGACAAGCCCATAGGCAGGGAAGACTTCAGGCCTGGTATGATCAGGAATATGGTTCCATTTCCCTGTAATTCTCTTGGCTGTGCCTTCTCCATTTGTCAGCTCCATCCTCAGGTAGGCCTTCCACATGTTCACAAGATGGTTAACAGCAGCGACCAGGCTACATGCTTCTTTGTTCATGTCCAAGGGAAGACAGGCTACGTCTTCCCTCAAAAACTGAACAAAAGCTTCATTATGATTGGATCATCTCTGAACCAATCATCACTGTGGCAAAGGGAAGAGAGAGATTATCCATAAAGTTCTATACCTAGAGCTGGCAATGGGGTCAGTCTCACTCAAATTGCATAGTTGTTGTACAATGGGGGAGGAGAGGAATGGATGTTGGAGAACAACTACAAAGTCCACTACAAAGGAGTAAACTAAGAAAGAGGAAGTTATGGGGTCCAGGAAAGATTGCGTCCAACCCAGAAGAGTAATAAAGGGATGTCCCAGGATGACAGTTTTCCTGCAAGTCTATAGAGCAATCAGTCAAAATTGGAGCAGGAAGACAGAGGGCTGAGGAGGAACATATCTGGGAAAAAGCAGGATTCAAATGATTTTATACTTTCAATTATTTTGAACAACTTAAGAAGGTAATATATCAGAAGATGCAAGGAAAAAAGAAAGGCAATTAGAAACCCCTGGGTGAAAAATATATAAGAAAAGAGATTTAATCCTACTATACTAATTAGACTTTTATGGAACAGTATTTATGTAATCATAACAACCTAAAGACTTTATTGACTTTAAACTTTTAGAATGACCTGTTGGCACAGTATGGATGATTTAATTGTGGTTACAGAACAGAACATAAATATTACTAACCTTATTAATAGAAACATAAAAGTACAGCTAACAGGGGCTTCCCTGGTGGCACAGTGGTTAAGAATCCGCCTGCCGGTACAGGGACACGGGTTCGAGCCCTGGTCCAGGAAGATCCCACTTGCCGCAAAGCAACTAAGCCCGGGTGCCACAACTACTAAGCCTGCCTGCCACAACTACTGAAGCCCACACACCTAGAGCCCATGCTCCACAACAAGAGAAGCCACTGCAATATGAAACACATACACCGCAACCAAGAGTAGCCCCCACTCGCCACAACTAGAGAAAGCCCGTGTGCAGCAACAAAGACCCAATGCGACCAAAAATAAATAAACAAATAAATATTTTAAAAAGTACAGCTAACAGAAATTGACAGAAAGAGGGGAGTTAAGTCTATTATTTAAAAATGCAAAGCTGGGGCTTCCCTGGTGGTGCAGTGGTTGAGAATCCACCTGCTAATGCAGGGGACAAGGGTTCGAGCCCTGGTCTGGGAAGATCCCACATGCCGTGGAGCAACTAGGCCCGTGAGCCACAACTACTGAGCCTGTGCGTCTGGAGCCTGTGCTCCGCAACAAGAGAGGCCGCGATAGTGAGAGGCCCGCGCACCGCAATGAGGAGTGGCCCCTGCTTGCCACAACTAGAGAAAGCCCTCGCACAGAAACGAAGACCCAACACAGCCCAAAATAAATAAATTAATTAATTTTTAAAAATGCAAAGCTAAGGAATAGCTGATATATAATTAGCAATATGGTTATATTAAGGGCATGGGAGGAGGGCCCTTTGGTGGTATAAATAGCAGGATATCAACAGATAATGTCTAAAATTGATAAATAAGTTTATAAATAGAAAAATCTATATATTATTTAGATATATGTAGATATTTACCAGAACAACAACAACAACAAAACTCAGTTAAGTGTTAAAAGTAAACCAGTAGACTTCCAGATCAAGATAGCAGACTTACCACATGTTTTAGCAGAGTTTCTTCCTGAGAATCTGCTAAAATGACAGTGAAAACATAAAAATAAGGTATTATAAACACAATGATGAAGTGAATGGGAGCTGGTCCATCAGCAAAAAATATATACATTCCAATAAATTTCTGGAAGATAGGAAGTAAAGGGAGGAATGGTGACTGATGAAGAATGGTGAGGGAAACTATAGTCTGGAGTATGCATGGAAGTATTGTCATGAAGGAGAAGCTGATCTTTTTCTCCAGAAGCCTGCAATATCTTGGGTCTTGACAGTGCCAGGTACGATGAAAAGAGGAAGGGAGATGTGTGGCTGAAAACAGTTTAATTGAAAGGCTGTATATAAAACCATCAACTCACCCCCTTGGGCACAGTTCACAGCAGCCAGGTGCCTAACCATTAGGGTTCTGCTTTAAGGAAATTAAACAACCTCAGAGAAAATATTTATGCATTCTGGAATTCAGGGTCTCTGCAGCATAGCAGTCAGTTCTCCTCCAATCATCTTAAAGGAAAGTCGCCAGTTGCCTAGCACTTTCCCCATACACAGAGCTTCCAGTCAAATTTTTATTTCTGCATCCTTAAATATTAGTCAACAACCATGGATCACTAGGCATTTGAGAAAAGATTGCAACATGAAAAAAAGAGACTAAAATAAGTAATAGGGGAAAAACAATCTCAAATGAAATAGGTATTTCAAAGAAGAGAAGGAAATATTAAAATGCCTCTAATTATTATCTCAGAGAGATTCAAGGTGATTGTGCATACACAAAACATGAACAGGATGCTCTAAGAAAGGAAAAGAGAACATTAATGAAATACTTGGAAATTATAAAAGTGGTTGGCAAAACGAAAGGAAATGCAATAGAATAGTTGGAAGATGTTAAAATTTCTTCCAGAAAAATAAACAAAAATAAAAAGAAGAGATGGAGAGAGTTATGAAAGGAGAATCATGAAAGGAGGGAGGTGGGAGGCAAGGAGAAAGTGAGGGAGGGAGAAATAGGAGGCGTGGAAAATAGGAAAGGAAGTATAAAAGATCAACTCCAAAGGTCTAACATTCAACTTGAAGGAGTTCTAGAAGGAGAACAAAAAAATTGGAGAGGAACGTATCAAACAAATATATAAGAGACTTTCCCAGAGTTAAAGGACTTCAAAGTGAAGAGACCTAACAAATGATCATAATTATGTAAAAATCTTACATTATTTATTTATTTATTTATTTATTTTAGCCATGCACATGCAGGATCTTAGTTCCCTAACCAGGGATCAAACCCATGCCCTCTGCAGTGGAAACACGAAGTCCTAACCACTGGACTGCCAGGGAATTCCCTACATAATTTTAGAATACCAAGAACAAAATTTTTATAAACAACTATTTTTAAATGGGGAGGAATAGCATAGAAGTACTTTCCCCTATTCCTTCCACCAAGTATGATTAAATCCTAGGACTCAGTCTCCATTGCTTTATAAAACAAACATAAGAAGACTCTGAAATGGGGAGAGAAAAAGGCAAGTCAGCTAGGGAACTCAGCAACAGAAGAGCAGCACTGTGGTGAGTTTCCTGGGTTTGCTTTTGCCCCCACATATCAAGGACTTGGTGCTGGAGAAGGTGGCAATTAGTTAATAGCCACTCGAATCCAGCCAAACACCACAGAAAAATCTTTGGCCCTACCAGAAAAGGCCACATGGGAAGCCTAGGCTTCCACACTTGCTGGCTCTAGTGAGTAATCCCTCCCCCTTCCCACTGGGGAGGTGCCAGAGAAAGTTGAGTCGGAAGCCAGAACTCCCAACCTCAACTGAGTGGGAATCTTGGACTTCCACACCCAACCGGCAGTAATGAGGACACCAATGTTCCCCCTTCCACTGGGACAGCGGTGTCTGAGGAGACAAGCTAAAACAGAATATTTAAATAAGATCCAGAGTCACATAACATAATACCCTAAATGCCCAGTTTTCAGTAGAAAATTACTCATCATACCAAGAACCAAGAAAATCTCAACTTGAATGAGAAAAGACACTTGATAGACTCCAACACTGAAATGACAGAGATGTTGAAGTTATCTGACAAAAGTTTTTAAGGAGCTGTCATAAAATGCCTCAATAGATAGTTAGAAACCATGCTTAAAAGAAATGAAAAAAATAGAAACTTTCAGCAAGGAAATAGGAGATATAAAGAAGAACCAAATGGAAATTTTAGAACTGAAAACACAACCAAAACAAAAACCTCAATGGATGGGCTAACAGGAAAATGGAGAGGACATGGGAAAGAATCACTGAACTTGAAGACTGAACAAGGGAAATTACCCAATCTATACAACAGAGAGAAAACAAACTGGTAAAAAAAAAAAAAAAAAAAAAAAAAGAACAGAATGAGGGTGTGTGGCTTAGAGACATGTGAGACTATAAGAAAACATTTGAAATTCATGCCATTGGGGTCCCAGAGGAGAGGAGAGAAAGAAATGGGGAAACTTACCTGTAATGCAATGAGATTCAGACTGCCTATCAAACCTATTATCAATACTGGAATGCTAGAAGTAAATGGAGCAATGCCTTTAAAGTTCTGTGGGAAATTGACATTGAGCCTCAAACTGTATAACCAAATGTGAGGATGAAACAAAGATATTTTCAGACATGCAAGGACTCAGGAAGTCTATCTCTCACACAATCTTTCTGAGGAAGAAATCCCCTACAATTATTTTATTGCTGTCAATTTTGCCTTCAGATCTGTCAATATTTTCTCTATATATTTAAGTGCTCTGATGTTGTGTGAATATATGTTTATAATTGTTCTATTTTTCTATTGAATTGACCCTTTTATCATTATATAATGACCCTTTTCTCTAGAGATAACTTTAGACTTGAAGTCTATTTTGTCTGATGTAAATATAGCCACTCTTGTTTTCTTTTGGTTACCGTTTGCATGAAATATCTTTCTTCAACTCTTGACTTTTAGCCTATGTGCGTCTTTAAATTTTAAGTAAGTCTCATCGACAGCATATTGCTGGATAATTTTAAAATATGTGTTCAACCACTTTATGTCTTTTGATTGGTGAGTTTAATCCATTTACATTTAATTATTTATAGGTGAGGACTTACTATTGCCATTTTGTTGTTTTCTGTCTGTCTTGCAGTTGTTTTGTCCCTCTCTTCCTCTCTTGCTGTCTTCCTTTGTAATTTGATGATTTTTTTGTAGTGATTTGCCTTGAGTCTTTTCTCTTTATCATATGTACATAGTTTTTTATTTGTGGTGAGTTTGAGGCTTGCATAAAATATGTTGTAGTTGTAACATTCTATTTTAAATTGATAACAACTTAACTCTAATCACACACAAAAACACTACATACACTTTTACTTCCACCCACACACTTTGTGTTCTTGTAGTGAGAGTTTGCTTATTTTTATACTATGTACCCATTAACAAATTTTTATCTAGTAAATTTATGTTAGGGTTAAAAGTAATTTATGGGGGAGATTAGCTCAAGATGGCAGAGTCAAAGGACATGAGCTCACCCACTTCTCATGAAAACACCAAAATCACAACTAACTGGTGAACATGCATTGACAGAAAACAAACAAACAAACAAAAACTCGCTGGAACCTACCAAAAACATGATACCCTACATCAAAAGACAAAGAAGAAGCCACAACAAGATGGTAAGAGGGGTGCAATCATGATAAAATCAAATCCCATACATACCAAGTGGGCAAACCCAAACTGGAAAACAAATAAATCACAGAACTTATCCCACAGGAGTGAAAGTTCTGAGCCCCACATCAGGCTTCCTAGCCTGGGAGTTGGGCAAAGGGAGGAAGGGTCCCTAGAGAATCTGGCATTTGAAGCCAGAGGCATTTGATTGCTTGAAATCCATGGGATGGGGGGAAACAGAAACTCCTCTCTTGGAGGGTGCCCACAAAGTCTTATGTGCAGCAGGACCCAGGGGAAAAAAGCAGTGACTCCATAAGAGACTGGGCCAGACATACCTGCTAGTATTGGATGGACTCCTGTGAAAGTGGTGGGTGGCTATGGCTCACTGCAGGGACAAAGACACTGGCAGCAGCAGTTCTGGGAAGTACTCATTGGCATGAGCCCTCCCAGAGGCCACCATTAGCCACACCCAACAGCCCATAGGCTCCAGTACTGGGTCGCCACAGGCCAAACAATCAACAGGGCAGGAACACAGCCCCACCCACAGGCAGATTAGCAGATTAAAGTTTTACTGAGCATGCCACTGCCCACCAGAGGGACAAGACCCAGCTCCAACAACCACAAGTCTCTCCCATCAGGAAACTTCCATGAGCCTCTTAGAAAGCCTCATCCACCAGAGGGCTGACAGCAGAAGCAAGAATAACTACAATCCTGCAGCCTATGGAACAGAATCCACAATCACAGAAAATTAGACAAAATGAAATGGCAGAGGAATATGTCCCAGGTGAAGAAGCAAGATAAAACCCAAGAAAAACAACTAAGGGAAGTAGAGATAGGCAATCTGCCAGAAAAGGAATTCAGAATAATGATAGTGAAGATGATCCAAGATCTCAGAAAGAGAATGAGGGCAAGGATCAAGAAGATGAAAGAGAGCTTCCTGGGTGCAGTGGTTGAAAGAGAGCTTCCTGGGTGCAGTGGTTGAGAGTCCACCTGCTGATGCAGGGGACACAGGTTCGTGCCCTGGTCCGGGAAGATCCCACATGCCATGGAGCAGCTGGGCCTGTGAGCCATGGCAGCTGAGCCTGTGCGTCTGAAGCCTGTGCTCTGTAACAGGAGAGGCCACAACAGTGAGAGGCCCGCATACTGAAAAAAAAAAAAAAAGATGCAAGAAATGTTTAGCAGAGACCTAGAAAAACTAAAGAACAAAAAAACAGAAATGAGCAATAATATAACAAATGAAAAATACACTAGAAGGAATTAATAGCAGAATAAATGAGGCAGAAGAACAAATAAGTGACCTGGAAGACAGAATGGTGGAAATTTCTTCCATGGAACAGAATAAAGAAAAAAGAATGAAAAGAAATGGAGACAGTCTCAGAGGCCTCTGGGACAACATTAAATGCACCAATATTTGCATTATAGGGGTCCCAGAAGAAGAGAGAGGGAAAGGAGATGAGAAAATATTTGAAGAGATAATTGCTGAAAAATTCCATAACATGAGAAAGGAAACAGTAACCCAACTCCAGGAAGTGGAGAGAGTCCCAAGCAGGATAAACCCAAGGAGGAACACACTGAGACACAGAAAAAGACAAAGAAAAAATATTAAAGCAACAAGGGAAAAATGACAAATAACATTCAACAGAACTCCTATAAGGTTATTCGATGATTTCTCAGCAGACCCTGCAGGCCAGAAGGGAGTGGAACAATATATTTAAAGTGATGAAAGGGAAGAACCTACAACCAAGAATATTGTACCCAGCAGCCAAGGCTCTCATTCAGATTTGATGGAGAAATCAAAATCTTTACAGAAAAGCAAAAGCTAAGAGAATTCAACACCACCAGACCAGCTTTGCAACAAATGCTAAAGGAACTCCTCTAGGCGGGAAAGAGAGTAGCAACTTAAAAGAACCTTGTACGTATATAGACTGCTATATCAAAACCTCATGAGAAGGGAGACCTTCAAGATGGCAAAGGACTAAGACGTGGAGATCACCTTCCTCCTCACAAGTACATCAGAAATACATCTACATGTGGAACAACTCATACAGAACACCTACTGAATGCTGGAAGAAAGCCTCAGACTTCCCAAAAGGCAAGAAACTCCCCATGTACCTAGGTAGGGCAAAAGAAAAAACAGAGACAAAAGGTTATGGATGGGACCTGCACCTCTGAGAGGGAACTGTGAAGGAGGAAAAGTTTCCACACAATAGGAAGCCCCTTCACTGGCGGAGACAGGGGATGGAGGGGGAAGCTTCGGAGCCATGGAGGAGAGCACAGCAACAGGAGTGCAGGGGGCAAAGCAGAGAGATCCCTGCACAGAGAATTGGTGCTGACCAGCACTCAACAGCCTGAGAGGCTTGTCGGCTCACCTGCCGGGGTGGGTGGGGGCTGGGAGCTGAAGGCTTCAGAGGTCAGATGCCAGGGAGAAGGCTCGGGTTGGCTGCATGAACACAGCCTGAAGGGGGCTAGTGTGCCACAGCTACCTGGGACGGTGTCCGGGAAAAAGTCTGGAACTGCCTAAGAGGTAAGAGACCATTGTTTTGGGGTGCGTGAGGAGAGGGGACTCAGAGCACCACCTAAACGAGCTCCAGAGATGGGCACAAGCCATGGCTATCAGCATGGACCCCAGAGATGGGCATGAGACACTAAGGCAGCTGCTGCAGCCACCAAGAAGCCTGTGTGCAAGCACAGGTCACTGTCCACACCTACCCTCCCCAGAGCCTGTGCAGCCTGCCACTGCCAGGGTGCCGTGATCCAGGGACAAGTTCCCTAGGAGAACACATGGCGTGCCTCAGGGTGTTGCAATGACATGCTGGCCTCTGCTGCTGCAGGCTAACTCCACACTCTGTACCCCTCCCTCTCCCTGGCCTGAGTGAGACAGAGCTACCTAGTCAGCTGCTCCTTTAAATCCCTCCTGTCTGGGCAGGCAACAAATGCCCTCAGGTGACCTAAATGAAGAGGCAGGGACAAATCCAAAGCTGAACCCCAGGAGCTGTGCAAACAAAGAAGAGAAAGGGAGATTTCTCCCAGCAGCCTCAGGAGCAGCAGATAAAATCTCCACAATCAACTTGATGTACCCTGCATCTGTGGAATACCTGAATAGACAATGAATCATCCCAAAATTGAGGCAGTGGACTTTGGGAGCAACGGTAGACTTGTGATTTGCTTTCTACATCTAATTTGTTTCTGTTTTTAGGTTTACCTTAGTTTAGTATTTGCAGTTTATTATCATTGATAGGTTTGTTTACTGATTTGCTTGCTCTCATCCATGTATATATATTTTTTCCTTTTTCTCTTTTTGTGAGTGTGTATGTGTATGCTTCTTTGTGTGATTTTGTCCTTAAAGCTTTGCTTTTACTATTTGTCCTAGGGTTCTGTCTGTCCAGGGTTTTTTTGCTTTTGTTTTGTATACTTTGTAGTGCTTGTTATCATTGGTGAATTTGTTTCTTGGTTTGGTTGCTCTCTTCTTTCTTTTATTTTTTACTTTTCTTTTTACTTGGTAATTTTTTATTTTAATTATTTTATTTTATTTTAATTATTTTATTTTATTTATTTCTTTTTGCTCCCTTTTCTTTTACTCAGACCAGGAGTCAGGACTGTGCCTCTGAGGTGGGAGAGCCAACTTCAGGACACTGGTCCACCTGACACCTCATGATTCCACATAATATGAAACAGTGAAAGCTCTCCCAGAGATCTCCATCTCAACACTAAGACCCAGTTCCACTCAATGACCAGCAAGATACAGTGCTGGACACCCAATGCCAAACAACTAGCAACAGAGTAACACAACCCCACCCATTAGCAGAGAGGCTGCCTAAAATCATAATAAGGTCACAGATACCACAAAAAACACCACTGGACCCAGTCTGGCCCATCAGCAAGACATGATCCAGCCTCATCTACCAGAACACAGACACCAGTCTCCTCCACTAGGAAGGCTACACAACCCACTGAACCAACCTTACCCACTGGGGGCAGACATGAAAAACAATGGGACTACGAGCTGGAAGCCTGTGAAAAGGAGACCCCAAACACAGTAAGGTAAGCAAAATGAGAAGACAGAGAGACACACAGCAGAAGAAGGAGCAAGGTAAAAACCCATCAGACCAAACAAATGAAGAGGAAAGAGGCAGTCTACCTGAAAAAGAATTCAGAGTAATGATAGTAAAGATGACCCAAAATCTTGGAAATAGACTGGAGAAAATAAAAGAAATGGTTAACAAGGACCTAGAAGAACTAAAGAGCAAACAAACAATGATGAACAACACAATAAATGAAATTTAAAATTCTCTACAAGGAATTAATAGCAGAATAATTGAGGCAGAAGAACGGATAAGTGACCTGGAAGATAAAATAGTAGAAATAACTACTGCAGAGCAGAACAAAGAAAAAAAAATGAAAAGAATTGAGGACAGTCTCAGAGACCTCTGGGACAACATTAAATGCACCAACATTCGAATTATAGGGGTCCCAGAAGAAGAAGAGAAAAAGAAAGGGACTGAGAAAATATTTGAAGAGATTATAGTTGAAAACTTCCCAATATGGGAAAGGAAATAATCAGTGAAGTCCAGCAAGTGCAGACAGTCCCATACAGGATAAATCCAAGGAGAAACACGCCAAGACACATATTAATCAAACTATCAAAAATTATAAACAAAGAAAAAGTATTAAAAGCAGCAAGGGATAAACAACAGATAACACACAAGGGACTCCCCATAAGGTTAACAGCTGATCTTTCAGCAGAAATGCTGCAAGCCAGAAGGGAGTGGAAGGACATATTTAAAGTGATGAAAGGGAAAATCCTACAACCAAGACTACTCTACCCAGCAAGGATCTCATTCAGATTCGACAGAAAAATTAAAACCTTGACAGACAAGCAAAAGATAAGAGAATTGAGCACCACCAAACCAGCTTTACAACAAATGCTAAAGGAACTTCTCTAGGCAGGAAACACAAGAGAAGGCAAAGACCTACAATAACAAACTCAAAACAATTAAGAAAATGGTAATAGGAACATACATATTAATAACTACCTTAAATGTAAATGGATTAAATGCACCAACCAAAAGACAAACACTGGTGGAATGGATACAAAAATGACCCGTATATATGATGTCTACAAGAGACCCACGTCAGACCTAGGGACATATACTGACTGAAAGTGAGGGGTTAGAAAAAGATATTTCATGCAAATGGAAATCAAAAGAAAGCTGGAGTAGCAATTCTCATACCAGACAAAAGAGACTTTAAAATAAAGACTATTAAAAGAGACAAAGATGGACACTACCTAATGATCAAGGGATCAATCCAAAAAGATATAACAATTGTAGAAGATATAATAACAATTGTAAATGTTTATGCACCCAACATAGGAGCACCTCAATATATAAGGCAAATGCTACCAGCCATAAAAGGGGAAATCGACAGTAACACAATACTCGTAGGTGACTTTAACACTCCACTTTAGCCAATGGAGAGATCATCCAAAATGAAAATAAATAAGGAAACACAAGCTTTATATGATGCATTAAACAAGATGGACTTAATTGGTATTTATAGGACATTCCATCCCAAACAACAGAATATGCTTTCTTCTCAAGTGCTCAAGAAAAATTCTCCAGGACAGATCATATTTTGAGTCACAAATCAATCCTTGGTAAATTTACAAAAGTTGAAATCATATCAAGTATCTTTTCTGACCAGAACGCTATGAGATTAGATATCAATTACAGGAAAAATAACTGTAAAAATACAAACACATGGAAGGTAAACAATACACTACTAAATAATCAAGATGTCACTGAAGAAATCAAAGAGGAAATCAAAATATATCTAGAAAAAATGACAATGAAAATATGATGACCCAAGACCTATGGGATGCAGCAAAAGCAGTTTTAAGAGGGAAGTTTATAGCAATACAATCCTACTTCAAGGAATAAGAAATATCTCAAATAAACAACCTAACATTACACCTAAAGCATGTAGAGAAAGAACAAAAAAATCCCAAAGTTACCAGAAAGGAAGAAATCATAATGACCAGATCAGAAATAAATGAAGAATAAATGAAGAAAACAATAGCAAAAATCAAGAAAATTAAAAGCTGGTTCTTTGACAAGATAAACAACATTGATAAATCATTAGCCAGACTCATGAAGAAAAAAAGGGAGAAGACTCAAATTAATAGAATTAGAAATGAAAAAGGAGAAGTAACAACTGACACTGCAGAAATAAAAAGGATCATGAGAGAGTACTACAAGCAATTATATGTCAATAAAATGGATAACGTGGGAGTAACGGACAAATTCTTAGAAAAGCACAACCTTCCAAGACTGAACGAGGAAGAAATAGAAAATATGAACAGACCAAACACAAGCACTGAAATTGAGACTGTGTTTAAAAATCATCCAACAAACAAAAGCCCAGGACCAGATGGCTTCACAGGCGAATTCTTTCAAACATTTAGAGAAGAGCCAACACCTATCCTTCTCAAACTCTTCTAAAGTATAGCAGAGGGAGGAACACTCCCAAATGCATCCAACGAGGTCACCATCACCCTGATACCAAAACTAGACAAAGATGTCACAAAGAAAGTAAACTAGAGGCCAGTATCGCTGATGAACATAGTGCAAAAATCCTCAACAAAATACTAGCAAACAGAGGCCAACAGCACATGAAAAGGGCCATACACCATGATCAAGTGGGGTTTCCCCCAGGAACGCAAGGATTCTTCAATATATGCAAATCAATCAATGTGATACACCATATTAACAAATTGAAGGAGAAAAACCATATGATGATCTAAATAGATGCAGAAAAAGCTTTTGACAAAATTCAACACGAAGTTATGATACACACCCTCCAGAAAGTAAGCATAGAGGAAAATTACCTCAACATAGTAAAGACCATATATGACAAACCCAGAAGCAACATCGTTCTCAAGGGTGAAACACTGAAAAGATTTACTCTAAGATCAGGAACAAGACAAGGTTGCCCACTCTCACCACTCTTATTCAACATAGTTTTGGAAGTTTTAGCCACAGCAATCAGAGAAGAAAAAAGAGACAAAAGTAATCCAAATTGGAAAATAAGAAGTACAGCTGTCACTGTTTGTAGATGACATGATACTATACATAGAGAACCCCAAAGATGCTACCAGAAAACTATTAGGACTAACCAATGAATCCGGTAAAGTAGCAGTATACAAAATTAATTTACAGAAATCTCTTGCATACCTATACACTAATGATGAAATATTTGAAAGAGAAATTAAGTAAACACTCCCATTTACCACTGTAGCATAAATAATAAAATATCTAGGAATAAACCTTCCTAAGGAGACAACAGACCTGTAGGCAGAAAGCTACAAGACACTGATGATAAAAATTAAAGATGATACAAACAGATGGAGAGATATACCATGTTCTGGATTGAAAGAATCAACAGTGTGAAAATGACTATACTCCCAAAAGCAATCTACAGATTCAACGCAATCCCTAACAAACTACCAATGCATTTTTCACAGAAGGAGAACAAAAAATTTCATAATTTGTGTGGAAACACAAAAGACCCGGAATAGCCAAGGCAATCTTGAGAAAGAAAAACGGAGCTGGAGGAATCAGGCCCCCTGACTTCAGACAATACTACGAAGTTACAGGATAAAGACAGTATTGTACTGTTAGAAATATAGCTCAATGGAACAGGATAGAAAGCCCAGAGATAAACTGATGCACATATTGTCACCTTATATTTGATAATGGTGGCAAGAATACACAATGGAGAAAAAGCCTCTTCAATTAATGGTGCTGGCAAAACTGGACAACTACATGTAAAAGATTGAAATTAGAACACTCCTCAACACCATACACAAAACTATACTCAAAATGGATTAATGACCTAAATGTAAGGCCAGACACTAAACTCTAAGAGGAAAACATAGGCAGAACACTCTATGACATAAACCACAGCAAGATCCCTTTTGACCCACTTCCTAGACAAATGGAAATTAAAAAAAAATAAACAAATGGGACCTAATGAAACTTAAAAGCTTTTGCACAGCAAAGGAAACCATAAAAAAGACGAAAAGACAACCCTCAGAATGGGAGAAAATATTTGCAAATGAAGCAAGTGACAAAGGATTAATCTAAAAAATTTACAAGCAATTCATGCAGCCCAATATGAAAAAATGAACAACCAAATCCAAAAATGGGCAGAAGACCTAAGTTGATATTCCTCCAAAGAAGATATACAGATTGGCAACAAACACATGAAAGGATGCTCAACATCACTAATCATTAGAGAAATGCAAATCAAAACTACAATGAGGTATCAACTCACACCAGTCAGAATGGCCATCATCAAAAAATCTACAAACAATAAATGCTGGAGAGGGTGTGAAGAAAAGGGAACCCTCTTGAGCTGTTGGTGGGAATGTAAACTGATACAGCCACTGTGGAGAACAGTATGGAGGTTCCTTAAAAAACTACAAATAGAACTACCATATGACCCAGGAATCCCACTACTGCGCATATACCCTGAGAAAACCATAATTCAAAAAGAGGCATGTACCACAATGTTCATTGCAGCTCTATTTACAATAGCCAAGACATGGAAGCAACCTAAGCGTCCATCAACAGATGAATGGATGAAGATGTGGCACACATATACAATGGAATATTACTCAGCCATAAAAAGAAACGAAATTCAGTTATTTTTAGTGAGGTGGATGGAGCCAGAGTCTATCATACAGAGTGAAGTAAGTCAGAAAGAGAGAAACAAATACCTTATGCTAACACATATATATGGAATCCAGAAAAAAAAATGTTCTGAAGAACCTAGTGGCAGGACAGGAATAAAGACGCAGACGTAGAGAATGGACTTGAGGACATGGGGTGGGGGAAGTGTAATCTGGGATGAAGTGAGAGAGTGACATGGACATATATACACTTCCCAATGTAAAATAGATAGCTGGTGGGAAGCAGTGACATAGCACAGGAAGCTCAGTTCGGTGCTTTGTGACCACCTAGAAGGGTGGGATAGGGTGGGTGGGAGGGAGACACAAGAGGGAGGAAATATGGGGATATATGTATATGTATAGCTGATTCACTTTGTTATAAAGCAGAAATTAACACACCATTGTAAAGCAATTATACTCCAATAAAGTAGTTAAAAAATGCAAAAACAAAAAACCTCATGGGAACAGCAAACCCAAAAACTATGATAGATACACACACAAGGACTCCCTGGTGGCACAGTGGTTAAGAATCCACCTGCCAATACAGGGGACATGGGTTTTATCCCTGGTCTGGGATGATCCCACATGCCATGGACCAACTAAGCCCGTGCACCATAACTACTGAGCCTGAACTCCTGAGCCCATGAGCCACAACTACTGAGTCCACGAGCCACAACCACTGAAACCCCCACACCTTAGAGATCGCACACTGCAACTGCTGAGCCCACATGCCGCAACTTCTGTGCCTGCAAGCTGCAGTTAATGAAGCCCACGTGCCTACAGCCCATGCTCTGCAGCAAGAGAAGACACCGCAATAAGCCCACACACCACAATGAAGAGTATCCCCACTTGCTGCAACTAGAGAATGTCCTCACACAACAATGAAGAAAGAATGCAGCCAAAAATTTTTTAAAAATACACACACATAAAGGAAAAAGCAACCCAAACGCAACACTAAAGATGGTTATCAAACCACAGGAGAAGAGAAAAAAGAGGAAGGGAAGTAAAAAGCCCTGCAGAAACAAACACAAAACAATTAAGAAAATGGCAATGGGAACATACATATTGATAATTATCTTAACTGCAAATGGATTAAGTGCTCCAAGCAAAAGACATAGACTGGCTAATGGACACAAAAACAAGACCCATATATATGCTGTATACAAGATACCCACTTCAGAACTAGGGACACATAGACTGAAAGTGAGGGGATAGATAAAGATATTCCATGCAAATGGAAATCTAAAGAAAGCTGGAATAGCAATACTCATATCAGAAAAAATAGACTTTAAAATAAAGAGTGTTATAAGAGACAAAGAAAGACACTACATGATGATCAAGGGATCAATCCAGGAAGAATATATAACAATTGTAAACATATATGCACCCAACATAGGAGCACCTCGATATATAAGGCAAATACTAACAGCCATAAAGGGAGAAATTGAGAGTAACACAGTAATAGTGGGGAACTTTAACAACACACTTTCATCAATGAACAGATCATCCAGGCAGAAAATTAATAAGGAAACACAGGCCTTAAATGACACATTAGATCAGATGGACTTAACTGATATTTATAGAGCATTCCAACCCAAAGCAGCAGATTACACTTTCTTATCAAGTGCACATGGAACATTCTCCAGTGTTGACCACATGCTGGGTCACAAAGTGAGCCTCAATAAATTTAAGAAAACTGAAATCATATCAAGCATCTTTTCTTACCACAATACTATGAGATTAGAAATCAACTACAAGAAAAAAAAACTGTAAAAACACACACACGTGGAGGCTAAACAATATGCTATGAAAAAACCAGTGGATCACTAAAGAATTCAAAGAGGAAATAAAACAATACCTAGAGACAAATGAAAATGAAAGCACAATGATTCAAAACCTATGAGATGGAGCAAAAGCAGTTCTAAGAGGGAAGTTTATTTTGTTTTTTTTACATCTTTATTAGAGTATATTTGCTTTACAATGGTGTGTTACTTTCTGCTTTATAACAAAGTGAATCAGTTATACATATGTTCCCATATCTCTTTAATCTTGTGTCACCTTCCCTCCGACCCTGCATATCCCACCACTCTAGGTGGTCACGAAGCACCCAGCTGATCTCCCTGTGCTATGCGACTGCTTCCCACTAGCTATCTATTTTACGTTTGGTAGTTTATATATGTCCATGCCTCTCTCTCGCTTGGTCACAGCTTATCATTCCCCCTCCCCATATCCTCAAGTCCATTCTCTAGTAGGTCTGTGTCTTTATTCCTGTCTTACCCCTAGGTTCTTTTTTTTTTATTAACATCTTTATTGGGGTATAATTGCTTTACAATGGTGTGTTAGTTTCAGCTTTATAACAAAGTGAATCAGTTATACATATACATATGTTCCCATATGTCTTCCATCTTGCATCTCCCTCCCTCCCACCCTCCCTAGCCCACCCCTCCAGGCTGTCACAAAGCACCAAGCCAATATCCCTGTGCCATGCGGCTCCTTCCCACTAACTATCTACCTTACGTTTGGTAGTGTATATATGTCCATGCCTCTCTCTCGCTTTGTCACAGCTCACCCTTCCCCCTCCCCATATCCTCAAGTCCATTCTCCAGTAGGTCTGTGTCTTTATTCCTGTTTTACCCCTAGGTTCTTCATGACATTTTTTTCCTTATATTCCATATATATGTGTTAGCATACGGTATTTGTCTTTCTCTTTCTGACTTACTTCACTCTGTATGACAGACTCTAGGTCTATCCGCCTCATTACAAATAGCTCAATTTCGTTTCTTTTTATGGCTGAGTAATATTCCATTGTATATATGTGCCACATCTCTTTATCCATTCATCCGATGATGGACACTTAGGTTGTTTCTATCTCCGAGCTATTGTAAATAGAGTTACAATGAATATTTTGGTACATGACTCTTTTTGAATTATGGTTTTCTTAGGGTATATGCCCAGTAGTGGGATTGCCGGGTCAAATGGTAGTTCTATTTTAGTTTTTTAAGGAACCTCCATAATGTTCTCCATAGTGGCTGAAACAATGCACATTCCCATCAGCAGTGCAAGAGAGTTCCCTTTTGTCCACACCCTAACCAGGATTTATTGTTTGTAGATTTTTTGATGATGGCCATTCTGACTGGTGTGAGATGATATCTCACTGTAGTTTTGATTTGCATTTCTCTAATGATTAATGATGTTGAGCATTCTTTCATGTGTTTGTTGGCAGTCTGTATATATTATTTGGAGAAATATGTATTTAGGTCTTCTGCCCACTTTTGGATTGGGTTGGTTTTTTTTTGTTCGTTTGTTTTGTTTTTTTGTGGTATGCAGGCCTCTCACTGCTGTGGCCTCTCCCATTGTGGAGCAGAGGCTCCGGACAGGCAGGCTCAGTGGCCATGGCTCACGGGCCCAACCGCTCTGCCTCACGTGGGATCCTCCCAGACTGGGGCACGAACCCGTGTCCCCTGCATCAGCAGGTGGACTCTCAACAACTGCGCAACCAGTGAAGCCCTGTTTTTTTATTGAGCTGCATGAGCTGCTTATAAGTTTTGGAGATTAATCCTTTGTCAGTTGCTTCATTTGCAAATATTTTCTCCCATTCTGAGGGTTGACTTTTGGTCTTGTTTATGGTTTCCTTTGCTGTGCAAACACTTTGAAGTTTCATTAGATCCCACTTGTTTATTTTTGTTTTTATTTCCATTTCTCTAGGAGGTGGGTCAGAAAGGATCTTGCTGTGATTTACATCATAGAGTGTTCTGCCTATGTTTTCCTCTAAGAGTTTGATAGTTTCTGGCCTTACATTTAGGTCTTTAATCCATTTTGAGCTTCTTTTTGTGTATGGTGTTAGGGAATGATCTAATCTCATATTTTACATGTACCTGTTCAATTTTCCCAGTGCCAATTATTGAAGAGGCTGTCCTTTCTCCACTGTACATTCTTGCCTCGTTTATCAAAGGTAAGGTGACCATATGTGCATGGGTTTATCTCTGGGCTTTCTATCCTGTTCCATTGATCTATCTTTCTGTTTTTGTGCCAGTACCATACTCTCTTGATTACTGTAGCTTGTAGTATAGTCTGAAATCAGGGAGCTTGATTCCTACAGCTCTGTTTTTCATTCTCAAGATTGCTTTGCCTATTCAGGGTCTTTTGTGTTTCCATACACATTGTGAAATTTTTTATTCTAGTTCTGTGAAAAAAGCCAGTAGTAGTTTGATAGGGATTGCATTGAATCTGTAGATTGCTTTGGGTAGTAGAGTCATTTTCACAATGTTGATTCTTCCAATCCAAAAGCATGGTATATCTCTCCATTTATTTGTATCATCTTTAATTTCTTTCATCAGTGTCTTATAATTTTCTGCATACAGGTCTTTTATCTCCTTAGGTAGGTTTATTCCCTAGATATTTTATTCATTTTGTTGCAATGGTAAATGGGAGTGTTTTCTTGATTTCACATTCGGATTTTTCATCATTAGTGTATAGGAATGACAGAGATTTCTGTGCGTTAAGGTTGTATCCTGCTACTTTACCAAATTCATTGATTAGCTCTAGTAGTTTTCTGGTAGCATCTTTAGCATTCTCTATGTATAGTATCATCTCATCTGCAAACAGTGATAACTTTACTTCTCCTTTTATGATTTGGATTCCTTTGATTTCCTTTTCTTCTCTGATTGCTGTGGCTAAAACTTCTAAAACTATGTTGAATAAGAGTGGTGAGAGTGGGCAAACTTTTCTTGTTCCTGATCTCAGTGGAAATGCTTTCAGTTTTTCACCATTGAGGACAATGTTGGCTGTGGGTTTGTCAAATACAGCCTTTATTATGTTGAGGAAACTTCCCTCTATGCCTACTTTCTGGAGGGTTTTTATCATAAATGGGTGCTGAATTTTGTCGAAAGCTTTCTCTGCATCTATTGAGATGATGGTATGGTTTTCCTCTTTCAGTTTGTTGATATCGTTTATTACATTGATTGATTTGCATATATTGAAGAATCCTTGCTTTCCTGGAATAAACCCCACTTGATCATGGTTTATGATCCTCTTAATGTGCTTTTGGATTCTGTTTGCTAGTATTTTATTGAGGATTTTTGCATCTATGTTCATCAGTGATATTGGCCTGTAGTTTTCTTTCTTTGTGACATCCTTGTTTGGTTTTGGTATCAAGGTGATGGTGGCCTCATAGAATGAGTTTGGGAGTGTTCCTCCCTCTGCTATATTTTGAAAGAGTTTGAGAAGGATAGGTGTTAGCTCTTCTCTAAATGTTTGATAGAATTCACCTGTGAAGCCATCTTGTCCTGGGCTTTTGTTGGTTGGAAGAATTTTAATCATAGTTTCAATTTCAGTGCTTGTGATTGGTCTCTTCATATTTTCTATTTCTTCCTGATTCAGTCTTGGCACATTGTGTATTTCTAAGAATTTTTCCATTTCTTCCAGGTTGTCCATTTTATTGGCATAGAGTTGCTTGTAGTAATCTCTCATGATCTTTTTTATTTCTGCAGTGTCAGTTGTTACTTCTCCTTTTTCATTTCTAGTTCTATTGATTTGAGTCTTCTCCCTTTTTTTCTTGATGAGTCTGGCTAATGGTTTATCTATTTTGTTTATCTTCTCAAAGAACCAGCTTTTAGTTTTATTGATCTTTGCTATCGTTTCCTTCATTTCTTTTTCATTTATTTCTGATCTGATTTTTATGATTTCTTTCCTTCCGCTAACTTTGGGGTTTTTTTGTTCTTCTTTCTCTAGTTGCTTTAGGTGTAATGTTAGGTTGTTTATTCGAGATGTTTCCTGTTTCTTAAGGTAGGATTGTATTGCTATAAACTTCCCTGTTAAAACTGCTTTTGCTGCATCCCATAAATTTTGGGTCGTCCAGTCTCCATTGTCATTTTTTCCTAGGTATTTTTTCATTTCCTCTTTGATTTCTTCAGTGATCACGGAAAACATACTTGATACAATTTCAATTTTTGTAAATTTACCAAGGCTTGATTTGTGACCCAAGATATGATTTATCCTGGAGAATGTTCCATGAGCACTTGAGAAAAATGTGTATTGTTTTGTTTTTTGATGGAATGTCCTATAAATATCAATTAAGTCCATCTTGTTTAACGTATCATTTAAAGCTTGTGTTTCCTTATTTATTTTCATTTTGGATGATCTGTCCATTGGAGAAAGTGGTGTGTAAAAGTCCCCTACTATGAATGTGTTACTGTCGATTTCCCCTTTGATGGCCGTTAGTATTTGCCTTATGTATTGAGGTGCTCCTGTGTTGGGCGCATAAATATTTACAATTGTTACATCTTCTTGGATTGATCCCTTAATCATTATGTAGTGTATTTCTTTGTATCTTCTAATAATCTTTATTTTAAAGTCTATTTTTTCTGATATGAGAATTGCTACTCGAGCTCTCTTTTGGTTTCCATTTGCATGGAATATCTTTTTCCATCCCCTTACTTTCAATCTGTATGCGTCTCTAGGTCTGAAGTGGGTCTCTTGTAGACAGCATATACATGGTCTTGTTTTTGTATCCATTCAGCCAATCTGTGACTTTTGGTGGGAGCATTTAGTCCATTTACGTTTAAGGTAATTATCGAATGTATGTTCCTATTCCCATTTTCTATATTGTTTTGGGTTCGTTATTGTAGGTCTTTTCCTTCTCTTGTGTTTCTTGCCTAGAGAAGTTCCTTTAGCATTTGTTGTAAAGCTGGTTTGGTGGTGCTGAACTCTCTGAGCTTTGGCTTGTCTATAAAGGTTTTAATTTCTCCATCAAATCTGAATGAGATCCTTGCTGGGTAGAGTAATCTTGGCTGTAGGTTTTTCTCCTTTATCACTTTAAATATGTCCTGCCAGTCCCTTCTGGCTTCCAGAGTTTCTGCTGAAAGTTCAGCTGTTAACCTTATGGGGATTCCCTTGTGTGTTTTACCCTGGCTGTTTTTAATGTTTTCTTGGTATTTAATTTTTGACAGTTTGCTTAATATGTGTTTTGGCGTATTTCTCCTTGGATATATCCTGTATGGGACTCTCTGTGCTTCCTGGACTTGATTAATTAATTCCTTTCCCATATTAGTGAAGTTTTCAACTATAATCTCTGTAAATATTTTCTCAGTCCCTTTTGTTATCTCTTCTTCTTCTGAAACCCCTATAATTTGAATATTGGTTAATTTAATGTTGTCTCAGAGGTCTCTGGGACCGTCCTCAATTCTTTTCATTCTTTTTTCTTTATTCTGCTCTGCAGTAGTTATTTCCACTGTTTTATCTTCTAGGTCACTTCTCCGTTCTTCTGCTTCAGTATTCTGCTATTGATCCAATCTAGAGTATTTTTTTAAACATCTTTATTGGGGTATAATTTCTTTACAATGATGTGTTAGTTTCTGCTTTATAACAAAGTGAATCAGTTATACATATACGTATGTTCCCATATCTCTTCACTCTTGCATCTCCCTCCCTCCCACCCTCCCTATCCCACCCCTCCAGGCGGTCACAAAGCACCGAGACAATATCCCTGTGCCATGCGGCTGCTTCCCACTAGCTACCTACCTTGCGTTTGGTAGTGTATATATGTCCATGACTCTCTCTCATCCTGTCACAGCTCACCCTTCCCCCCGCCATATCCTCAAGTCCGTTCTCCAGTAGGTCTGTGTCTTTATTCCTGTTCTACTCATAGGTTCTTCATGACATTTTTTTTCTTAAATCCCATATATATATGTTAGCATACGGTATTTGTCTCTTTCTTTCTGACTTACTTCACTCTGTATGATAGACTCTAGGTGTATCCACCTCATTACAAATAGCTCAATTTCGTTTCTTTTTATGGCTGAGTAATATTCCATTGTATATATGTGCCACATCTTCTTTATCCATTCATCTGATGATGGACACGTAGGTTGTTTCCATCTCCAGGCTATTGTAAATAGAGCTGCAATGAATATTTTGGTACATGACACTTTTTGAATTTTGGTTTTCTCAGGGTATATGCCCAGCAGTGGGATTGCTGGGTCATATTGTCGTTCTAATTTTAGTATTTTAAGGAACCTCCATACTGCTCTCCATAGTGGCTGAAACAATGCACATTCCCACCAGCAGTGCAAGAGTGTTCCCTTTTCTCCACACCCTCTCCAGCATTTAGTGTTTCTAGATTTTTTGATGATGGCCATTCTGACTGGTGTGAGATGATATCTCATTGTAGTCTTGATTTGCATTTCTCTAATGATTAATGATGTTGAGCATTCTTTCATGTGTTTGTTGGTAATCAGTATATCTTCTTTGGAGAAATGTCTATTTAGGTCTTCTGGCCATTTTTGGATTGGGTTGTTTGTTTTTTTGTTATTGAGCTGCATGAGCTGCTTGTAAATTTTGGAGATTAATCCTTTGTCAGTTGCTTCATTTGCAAATACTTTCTCCCATTCTGAGGGTTATCTTTTGGTCTTGTTTATGGTTTCCTTTGCTGTGCAAAAGCTTTGAAGTTTCAGGGTCCCATTTGTTTATTTTTGTTTGTATTTCCATTTCTCTAGGAGGTGGGTCAGAAAGGATCTTGCTGTGATTTATGTCATAGGGTGTTCTGCCTATGTTTTCCTCTAAGAGTTTGATAGTTTCTGGCCTTACATTTAGGTCTTTAATCCATTTTGAGTTTATTTTTGTGCATGGTGTTAGGGAGTGATCTAATCTCATACTTTTACATGTACCTGTCCAGTTTTCCCAGCACCACTTATTGAAGAGGCTGTCCTTTCTCCAATCTACATTCCTGCCTCCTTTATCAAAGATAAGTTGTCCATATGTGCATGAGTTTATCTCTGGCTTTCTATTCTGTTCCATTGATCTACCTTTCTGTTTTTGTGCCAATACCATATTGTGTTGATTACTGTGGCTTTGTAGTATAGTCTGAAGTCAGGGAGCCTGATTCCTCCAGCTCCGTTTTTTGTTCTCAAGATTGCTTTGGCTATTCGGGGTCTTTTGTGTTTCCATACAAATTGGGAAATTTTTTGTTCTAGTTATGTGAAAAATGCCAGTGGTAGTTTGATAGGGATTGCTTTGAATCTACAGATTACTTTCGGTAGTAGTGTCATTTTCACAATGTTGATTCTTCCCATCGAAGGCCATGGGATATCTCTCCACCTATTTGTATCATCTTTAATTTCCTTCATCAGTGTCTTATAATTTTTTGCATACAGGTCTTTTGTCTCCTTAGATAGGTTTATTCCTAGATGTTTTATTCTTTTTGTTGCAATGGTAAATGGGAGTGTTTTTTTGATTTCACTTTCAGATTTTTCATCATTAGTGTATAGGAATGCCAGAGATTTCTGTGCATTAAGTTTGTATCATGCTACTTTACCAAATTCATTGTATAGCTCTAGTAGTTTTCTGGTAGCATCTTTAGCATTCTCTATGTATAGTATCATGTCATCTGCAAACAGTGACAGCTTTACTTCTTCTTTTCCGATTTGGATTCCTTTTATTTCCTTTTCTTCTCTGTTTGCTGTGGGTAAAACTTCCAAAACTATGTTGAATAAGAGTGGTGAGAGTGGGCAACCTTGTCTTATTCCTGATCTTAGTGGAAATGCTTTCAGGTTTTCACCATTGAGGATGATGTTGGCTGTGGGCTTGTCATATATGGCCTTTATTATGTTGAGGAAGTTCCCTCTATGCCTACTTTCTGGAGGGTTTTAATCATAAATGGGTGTTGAATTTTGTCAAAAGCTTTCTCTGCATCAATTGAGATGATCATATGATTTTTCTCCTTCAGTTTGTTAATATGGTTTATCACATTGATAGATTTGCGTATATTGAAGAATCCTTGCATTCCTGGAATAAACCCCACTTGATCATGGTGTATGATCCTTTTAAAGTGCTGTTGGATTCTGTTTGCTAGTATTTTATTGAGGATTTTTGTATCTATGTTCATCAGTGATATTGGCCTGTAGTTTTCTTTCTTTGTGACATCCTTGTCTAGTTTTGGTATCAAGGTGATGGTGGCCTCGTAGAAGGAATTTGGGAGTGTTCCTCCCTCTGCTATATTTTGAAAGAGTATGAGAAGGTGTTAACTCTTCTCTAAATGTTTGAAAGAATTCGCCTGTGAAGCATCTGGTCCTGAGCTTTTGTTTGTTGGAAGATTTTTAATCACAGTTTCAATTTCAGTGCTTGTGATTGGTCTGTTTATATTTTCTATTTCTTCCTGATTCAGTCTTGGCATGTTGTGCATTTCTAAGATTTTGTTCATTTCTTCCAGATTGTCCATTTTATTGGCAAAGAGTTGCTTGTAGTAATCTCTCATGATCTTTTTTATTTCTGCAGTGTCAGTTGTAACTTCTCCTTTTTCATTTCTAATTCTATTGATTTGAATTTTCTCCCTTTTTTTCTTGATGTGTCTGGCTAGTGGTTTATCTAGTTTGTTTATCTTCTCAAAGAATCAGCTTTTAGTTTTATTGATCTTTGCTCTTGTTTCCTTCCTTTCTTTTTCATTTATTTCTCATATGATTTTCATGATTTCTTTCCTTCTGCTAGCTTTGGGGTTTTTTGTTCTTCTTTCTCTAATTGCTTGAGGTTCAAGGTTCGATTGTTTATTTGAGATGTTTCCTGCTTCTTAAGGTGGGCTTGTATTGCTATAAAATTCCCCCTTAGAACTGGTTTTGCTGCATCTCATAGGTTTTGGGTCGTTGTGTCTCCATTGTCATTTGTTTCTCGGTAATTTTTGATTTCCTCTTTTATTTCTTCAGTGATCACTTCATTATTAAGAAGTGTATTGTTTAGCTTCCATGTGTTTGTATTTTTTACAGATCTTTTCCTGTAATTGATATCTAGTCTCATGGCGTTGTGGTCGGAAAAGATACTTGATACAATTTCAATTTTCTTAAATTTACCAAGGCTTGAGTTGTGACCCACGTTATGATCTGCCCTGGAAAATTTTCCATGAGCACTAGACAAAAATGTGTATTCTGTTTTTTTTGGATGGAGTGTCCTATAAATATCAATTAAGCCCATCTTGTTTAATGTATCATTTAAAGCTTGGGTTTCCTTATTTATTTTCATTTTGGATGATCTGTCCATGGGTGAAAGTGGGGTGTTAATGTCCCCTACTCTGAATGTGGTACTGTCGATTTCCCCTTTTATGGCTGTTAGTATTTGCCTTATGTACTGAGGTGCTCCTATGTTGGGTGCATAAATATTTACAATTGTTCTTTCTTCTTCTTGTATCAATCCCTTGATCATTATGTAGTGTCCTTCTTTGACTCTTCTAATAGTCTTTATTTTAAAGTCTATTTGGTCTGATATGAGAATTGCTACTCCAGCTTTCTTTTGGTTTCCATTTGCATGGAATACCTTTTTCTATCCCTTTACTTTCAGTCTGTATGTGCCTCTAGGTCTGAAGGGATTCTCTTGTAGACAGCATATATAAGGGTCTTGTTTTTGTATCCATTCAGCCAATCTGTTCCTTTTGGTGGTAGCATTTAGTCCATTTACATTTAAGGTAATTATCGATATGTATGTTCCTATTCCTATTTTCTAAATTGTTTTGGGTTCGTTATTATAGGTCTTTTCCTTCTGTTGTGTTTCTTGTCTAGAGAAGTTCCTATAGAACTTGTTGTAAAGCTGGTTTGGTGGTGCTGAAGTCTTTCAGCTCTTGCTTGTCTGTAAAGATTTTAATTTCTCCATCAAATCTGAATGAGATCCTTGCTGGGTAGAGTAATCTTGGTTGCAGGTTTTTCTCCTTCATCACTTTCAGTATGTCCTGTCACTCCCTTCTGGCTTGTAGGGTTTCTGCTGAGAGATCAGCTGTTAACCTTATGGGGATTCCCTTGTGTGTTATTTGTTGTTTTTCCCTTGCTGCTTTTAATATGCTTTCTTTGTATTTAATTTCTGACACTTTGATTAATATTTGTCTTGGCATATTTCTCCTTGGAATTATCCTGTATGGGACTCTCTGTGCTTCCTGGACTTGATTAACTATTTCCTTTCCCATGTTAGGGAAATTTTCAACTCTAATCTCTTCAAATATTTTCTAAGCCCCTTTCTTTTTCTCTTCTTCTTCCAGAACCCCTATAATTCGAATGTTGGTGCATTTAATGTTGTCCCAGATGTCTCTGAGACTGTCCTCAGTTCTTTTCATTCTTTTTTCTTTATTCTGCTGTGCAGTCGTTATTTCCACTATTTTATATTCCAGGTCACTTATCCGTTCTTCTGCCTCAGTTATTCTGCTATTTGTCCCATCTAGAGTACTTTTAATTTCATTTATTGTGTTGTTCATCACTGCTTGCTTCATCTTTATTTCTTCTAGGTCCTTTTTAACTGTTTCTTGCATTTTGTCCATTCTATTTACATGATTTTGGATCATCCTTACTATCATTATTCTGAATTCTTTTTCAGGTAGACTACCTATTTCCTCTTCATTTTTTATGTCTGGTGCATTTTTATCTTGCTCCTTTATCTGCTGTGTGTTCTGTCTTCTCATTTTGCTTATCTTACTGTGTTTGGGGTCTCCTTTCTGCAGCTGCAGGTTCGTAGTTCCCGCTGTTTTTGATGTCTGTCTCCAGTAGCTAAGGTTGGTTCAGTGGGTTGTGTAGGCTTCCTGGTGGAGGGGACTAGTGCCTGTGTTGTGGTGGATGAGGCTGGATCTTGTCTCTCTAGTGGGCAGGTTCACATCTGGTGGTGTGTTTGGGGGTGTCTGTGGACTTATTATAATTTTAGGTGGCCTCTCTCCTAATGCGTGGTGTTGTGTTCCTGTTTTGCTAGTTGTTTGACATAGGTTGTCCAGCACTGTAGCTTGCTGGTCGTTGAGTGAAGCTGGGTGCTGGTGTTAAGATGGAGGTCTCTGGGAAATTTTCACCATTTGATATTATGTGGAACTGGGAGGTCTCTTGTTGACCAGTGTCTTGAAATTGGCTCTCCCACCTCAGAGGCAGAGCCCTTACTCCTGGCTGGAGCACCAAGAGCCTTTCATCCACGTGGCTCAGAATAAAAGGGAGAAAAATTAGAGAGAATTAGTAGAAGTATGAAGAAAGCAAGAAAGAAAGAAAGGAGGGAAGGAAGGAAGGAAGAAAGAAAGAAAGAAGCAAAGCGGGAAAGAAGGCAAGAAGGAAAGAAAGGAGGGAGGGAGGGCAGAAGGAAAGAAGAAGGGAAGGAAGGAAAAAAGACAGGAAGAAAGAAGATACAGTAATGTAAATTAAAGTATAATAATGTTATTAAATTAAAAAATAATTATTTAGGAAAAAAAGAAGGGACAGATAGAACCTTAGGACAAATGTTGGAAGGAAACCTATACAGACAAAATCTTACACAGAAGCATACACATACACCCTCACTAAAAGAGGTAAAGGGGAAAAAATCATAAATCTTGCTCTCAGAGACCACCTCCTCAATTTGGGATGATTCGTTGTCTATAAGGAGGGAAGGAAGGAAAGAAAGAAAGAAAGAAAAAAAGAAAGAAAGAAAGAAGATAAAGTATAATAAAGTTATTAAAGTTAAAATTAATTATTAAGAAAAAACATTTTTACAAAAAACCATGGACGGATAGAACCCTAGGACAAATGGTGGAAGCAAAGCTATACAGACAAGATCTCACACAGAAGCATACACATACACATTCACAAAAAGAGGAAAAGGGGAAAAAATCATAGATCTTGCTCTTGAAGCCCACCTCCTCAAATTGGGATGATTCGTTGACTATTCATTTATTCCACAGATGCAGAGTACATCAAGTTGATTGTGGAGCTTTAATCCGCCACTTCTGAGGCTGCTGGGAGAGATTTCCCTTTCTCTTCTTTGTTCTCACAGCTCCCAGGGGCTCAGCTTTGGATTTGGCCCTGCCTCTGCATGTAGGTCGCCGGAGGGCGTCTGTTTTTTGCTCAGACAGGACGGGGTTAAAGGAGCTGCTGATTCGGGGGCTCTAGCGCCCTCAGGCGGGGGGTGGGTGGGGCACTGCGTGCGGGGCGGGCCTGCGGCGACAGAGGCTGGTGTGACGTTGCACCAGCCTTAGGCCCGCCATGCGTTCTCCCGGGGAAGTTGTCCCTGGATCCCGGGAAAGTGGCAGTGGCGGGATGCACAGGCTCCCCGGAAAAGGGGTGTGGATAGTGACCTGTGCTCGCACACAGGCCCCTTGGTGGCGGCAGCAGCAGCCTTAGCGTCTCCCGCCCGTCCTTGGGGTCCGTGCTTTTAGCCGCGGCTCGCGCCCGTCTCTGGGTTTTGCGCTTTTAGCCGTGGCTCACTCCCGTCTCTGGGTTTCGTGCTTTTAGCCGTGGCTTGCGCCCGTCTCTGGAGTCCTTTAAGCAGTGCTCTTAAACCCCTCTCCTCGCGCACCAGGAAACAAAGAGAGAAGAAAAAGTCTCTTGCCTCTTCGGCAGGTGCAGACTTTTCCCCGGACTGCCCCCCCGGCTAGCCGTGGTGCACTAACCCCTTCAGGCTATGTTCAAGCTGCCAACCCCAGTCCTCTCCCTGCGCTCTGACCAAAACCCGAGCCTCAGCTCGCAGCTCCGCCCACCCCAGTGGGTGAGCAGACAAGCCTCTCGGGTTGGTGAGTGCCGGTCGGCACCGATCGTCTGTGCAGGAATCTCCCCGCTTTGCCCTCCGCTCCCGTCGCTGTGCACTACTCCGCGGTCCCGAAGCTCCCCCCTCCGCCTCCCGCAGTCTCCACCCGCGGAGGGGCTTCCTAGTGTGTGGAAACTTTTCCTCCTTCACAGCTCCCTCCCACTGGTGCAGGTGCCGTCCCTATTCTTTTGTCTCTGTTTTTTCTTTTTTTCTTTTGCCCTACCCAGGTACGTGGGGAGTGTCTTGCATTTTGGGAGGTCTGCGGTCTTCTGCCAGCCTTCAGTAGGTGTTCTGTAGGAGTTGTTCCACGTGTATATGTATGTCTCGTGTATCTGTGGGGAGGAAGTTGATCTCCGCATATTACTCTTCCACCATCTTCAAGGTCCCCCCATCTAGAGTATTTTAATTTCATTTATTGTGTTGTTAATTGTTGTTTGTTTCATCTTTATTTCTTCTAGGTCCTTGTTAAATGTTTCTTGCATTTTGTCTTTTCTGTTTCCAAGAGTTTGGATCATCTTTACTATCATTATTCTGAATTCTTTTTCAGGTAGACTGCCTATTTCCTCTTCATTTGTTAGGTCTGGTGGGTTTTTACCTTGCTCATTCATCTGCTGTGTGTTGTTCTGTCTTCTCATTTTGCTTCTCTTACTGTGTTTGGGGTCCCCGTTTTACAGGCTGCAAGTTCGTAGATCCCGTTGTTTTTGGTGTCTGTCCCCAGTGGCTGAGGTTCGTTGAGTGGGTTGTGTAGGCTTCCTGGTGGAGGGTACTAGTGCCTGTGTTCTGGTGGATGAGGCTGGATCTTGTCTTTCTGGTGAGCAGGTCCACGTCTGGTGGTGTGTATTGTGGTGGTTGTGGACTTATTATGATTTTAGGCAGCCTTTCTGCTAATGGGTGGGGTTGTGTTCCTGTCTTGCTAGTTGTTTGGCATAGGGTGTCCAGCACTGTAGCTTGCTGGTCGTTGAGTGAAGCTGGGTCCTGGTGTTGAGATGGAGATCTCTGGGAGATTTTCGCCATTTGATATTATGTGGAGCTGGGAGGTCTCTTGTGGACCAGTGTCCTGAAGTTGGCTCTCCCACCTCAGAGGCACAACACTGACTCCTGGCTGCAGCCTCAAGAGCCTTTCATCCACACGGTTCAAAATAAAAGGGAGAAAAAGTAGAAACAAAGAATTAGTAGAAGTAGGAAGAAAGAAAGAAAGAAGGAAAGAAAGAAAGAAGGGAGGAGGGAGGGAGAGAGGAAAGAAGGAGGGAAGGAAGGAAAGAAAGAAAGAAAGGAAGAAGATAAAGTAAAATAAAATAGGATAAAATATAATAAAGTTAATAAGATAAAAATATTTATTAAGAAAAAAAATTTTTTAAAAACCAGACAGATAGAATCCTAGGACAAATGGTGGAAGCAAAGCTATACAGACAAAATCTCACACTGAAGCTTAAACATACACACTCACAAAAAGAGGAAAAGGGAAAAAATCATAAATGTTGCCCTCAAAGTCCACCTCCTCAGTTTGGGCTGATTCATTGTCTAAAGGAGAGCAGGAAGGAAAGAAAGAAGATAAAGTTAAATAAAATAATTAAAATAAAAAATAATTATTAAGAAAAAAATATTTTAAAAACAACGGACAGATAGAACCCTAGGACAAATGGTGGAAGCAAAGCTATACAGACAAAATCTCACACAGAAGCATACACATACACACTCACAAAAAGAGGAAAAAATCATAAATCTTGCTCACAAAGTCCACCTCCTCAATTTGGGATGATTCGTTGTCTATTCATGTATTCCACAGATGCAGGGTACATCAAGTTGATTGTGGAGCTTTAATCCGCTGCTTCTGCGGCTGCTGGGAGAGATTTCCCTTTCTCTTCTTTGTTCTCACAGCTCCCTGGGCTCAGCTTTGGATTTGGCACCGCCTCTGCGTGTAGGTTACTGGAGGGCGTGTATCCTTCACTCAGGATGGGGTTAAAGGAGCAGCTGCTCCGGGGGCTCTGGCTCACTCAGGCCGGGGGGAGGGAGGGGCACGGAATGCTGGGCGAGCCTGCAGCGGCAGAGGCCAGCATGACGTTGCACCAGCCTGAGGCGCGCTGTGCATTCTCCTGGGGAAGTTGTCCCTGGGTCCCGGGACCCTGGCGGTGGCGGGCTGCACAGGGTCCCTGAAGGGGTGTGTGGATAGTGACCTGTGCTCGCACACAGGCTTTTTGGTGGTGGCAGCAGCAGCCTTAGTGTATCATGCCTGTCTCTGTCATCCGTGCTTTTAGCCGCGGCTCGCACCCGTCTCTGGAGGTCCTTTAAGCAGTGCTCTTAATCCCCTCTCCTTGCGCACCAGGAAACAAAGAGGGAAGAAAAAGTCTCTTGCCTCTTCAGCAGGTCCAGACTTTTCCCCGGACTCCCTCCCAGCTAGCCGTTGTGCACTAACCCCCTGCAGGCTGTGTTCATGCTGCCAACCCCAGTCTTTTCCCTGTGCTCTGATCGAAGCCCGAGCCTCAGCTCACAGCCACCGCCCGCCCCGGCAGGTGAGCAGAGAAGCCTCTCGGGCTGGTGAGTTCCGGTCGGCACCAATCCTCTGTGCGGGAATCTCTCCACTTTGCCCTCCACACCCCTGTTGCTGTGCTCTCCTCCGTGGCTCCGAAGCTTTCCCCCTCCGCCACCCACAGTCTCTGCCCTCGAAGGGGCTTTCTAGTGTGTAGAAACCTTTCCTCCTTCACAACTCCCTCCCACTGGTGCAGGTCCCGTCCCTATCATTTTGTCTCTGTTTATTCTTTTTTCTTTTGCCCTACCCAGGTACGTGGGGAGTTTCTTGCCTTTTGGGAGGTCTGAGGTCTTTTGCCAGCGTTCAGTAGGTGTTCTGTAGGAGTTGTTCCACGTGTATATGTATTTCTCGTGTATCTGTGGGGAGGACGGTGATCTGCGCGTCTTACTCTTCTGCCATCTTCCCCTTGTCTCCTCTAAGAGGGAATTTTATAGCAATACAATCTTACCTCAGGAAACAAGAAAAATCTCAAATAAACAACCTAACCTTACACTTTAAACAACTAGAGAAAGAAAAACAAACAAAACCTATAGTTAGTAGAAGGAAAGATATCATAAAAATCAGAGCAGAAATAAATGAAACAAAGACAAAGAAAACAATGGCAAAGATCAATGAAACTAAAAGCTGGTTCTTTGAAAAGATAAACAAATTTGATAAATCTGTAAACAGACTCATCAGGAAAAATAAGGGAGAGGACTCAAATCAATAAAATTAGAAAGTTAAAAGGAGAAGTTAAAACTAACACTACAGAAATACAAAGGAAAATAAGAGATTCTTACAAGCAACTGTATACCAATAAAATGGACAGCCTGGAAGAAATGGACAAATTCTTAAAAAGGTAAAATCTCCCAAGACTGAATCAGGAAGAAATAGAAAATATGAACAGACAAATCACAAGTACTGAAATTAAAAGTGTTATTACACACCTCCCAACAAACAAAAGTCCAGGACCAGATGGCTTCACAGGTGAATTCTATCAAACATTTAGAGAAGATCTAACACCTGTCCTGAAAATGTTGCCAAAAATTACAGAAGAAGGAAAAATCCCAAACTCATTCCATGAGGCAACAATCACCCTGATACCAAAACCAGACCAAAGGAAAATTACAGGCCAATATATCTGTTGAACATAGATGCAAAATCCTTTAACAAAATACCAGCAGTCTGAATCCAACAATACATTAAAAGAATCATACACCATAACCAAGTGGGACTTATCCCAGGGAAGCAAGGATTTTTCAATAGCTGCAAAGCAATCAGTGTGATGCACCACCACAACAAATTGAAAAATAAAAGATTATCATATGGTCATCTCCATAGACGCAGAAAAAGCTTTTGACAAAGTTCAATGCCCATTTATGATAAAAAAAAAGCTCCAGAAAGTGGGGACAGGTTGAACATACCTCAATATAATAAAGGCCATATATGACAAACCTACAGCTAGCATCATACTCAATGGTGAATAGCTGAAAGCCTTTCCTCTAAGATCAGGAACAAGAGAAGGATGTCCACTCTCACTGCTTTTATTCAACATAGTTTTGGTAGTCCTAGCCATGGCAATCAGAGATGAAAAAGAAATAAATGCAATCCAAGTTGGAAAAGAGGAAGTAAAAACGTCACTGTTTGCAAATGACATGATACTATACATAGAAAAGCTTAAAGACGCTACCAGAAAACTACTAGAGTTCATCTATGAATTTGGCAAAGTTGCAGGTTACAAAACTAATACACAGAAATCTGTTGCATTTCTACACACTAACAACAAAAGATCAGAAAGAGAAATTCAAGAACAATCCCATTTACCATCGCATCAGAAAGAATAAAATACCTAGGAATAAACCTACCTAAGTAGACAAAAGACCTGTACTCTGAAAACTATAAGACACTGATGGAAGAAATTAAAGATGATACAAACAGATGGAGAGATATACCATGCTCTTGGATTTGAAGAATCAACATTGTGAAAATGACTATACTATCCAAGGTAATCTACAGATTCAATGCAATCCCTATCAAATTACCAAGGGCATTTTTCACAGAACTAGAACAAAAAATCCTAAAATTTGTATGGAGACACAAAAGACCCCAAAGAGTCAAAGCAATCTTGAGAAAGAAAAGCGGAGCTGGAGGGATAAGGCTCTGTGCCTTCAGACTCTACTACAAAGCTCTAGTCATCGAAACAGTATGGTCCTGGCACAAAAATAGAAATATAGGTAAATGGAACAGGATAGAAAGCCCAGAAAAAAACCCATGTACCTATGGTCAATTAATCTATGACAAGGGAGGCAAGACTATACAATGGAGGAAAGACAGTCTCTTCAACAAATGGTGCTGGGAAAACTGGACAACTACATGTAAAAAATGAAATTAAAACATTCTTTAACACCATACACAAAAATAAACTCAACATGGATTAAATACCTAAATGTGAATCTGGACACTATAAAACTCTTACAGGAAAACATAGGCAGAACACTCTCTGACATAAATCACAGCAATATCTTTTTCAATCTGTCCCCCAGAGAAATGGAAATAAAAACAAAAATAAACAAATGGCACCTAATTAAACTCAAAAGCTTTTGCACAGCAAAGGAAACCATAAACGAAAAGACAACCAACAGAATGGGAGAAAATATTTGCAAATGATGTGACCAACAAGGGATTAGTCTCCAGAATTTACAGACAGCTCATGCAGCTTAATGTCATTTTTAAAAACCTAATCAAAAAATAGGGAGAAGACCTAAATAGACCTTTCTCCAAAGAAGACATACAGATGGCCAAGAGGCACATGAATTGATGTTCAACATCACTAATTAGTGGAGAAATGCAAATCAAATCTACAATGAGATAACACCTCACACCAGTCAGAATGGCCATTTTCAAAAAATCCACAAACAATAATTGGCGGAGAATTTGTGGAAAGAAGGGAACCCTCCTATGCTGTTGGTGGGAATGTAAATTTGTACAGCCACTGTGGAGAACACTATGGATGTTCCTTAAAAACCTAAAAGTAGAGCTACCATATGATCTTGCAATTCCACTCCTGGCATATATCCAGAGAAAAACATGGTCTGAAAGGATACATGCACCCCAATGTTCATTGCAAAGCTGTTTACAATAGCCAAGACATGGAAGCAACCTAAATGTCCATTGACAGAGGAATGGATAAAGAAGTTGTAGTACATATATACAATAGAATATTACTCAGCCATTAAAGAGAATTAAATAATGCCCTTGCAGCAACATGGATGGATCTAGAGATTGTCATACTGAGTGAAGTCAGACAGAGAAAGAGAAACACTGTAGGATACAGCTTTTATGCGGAATCTAAAAAAATTATACAAATGAACTTATTTACAAAACAGAAACAGACTCACAGACTTAGAGAACAAACTTATGGTTACCAGGGTGCAAGGGGGGGGTGGTGAGTGATAGTTAAGGAGTTTGGAATTGACACACTGCTATATTTAAAGTGGATAAACAACTAGGACCTACTGTGTAGCACGGGGAACTCTGCTTAATATTATGTAACAACCTAAATGGGAAAATAATTTGAAAAAGTATAGATATATGTATATATCTATAACTGAATCGCTTTGCTGTACACCTGAAAATATCACAACATTGCTTATCAACTATACTCCAATATAAAATAGAAAGTTAAAAATAGTAATTTAGGCACCACCTTTACAGTGCTACATTAATCTGTATATGTCTATATATTTACCTTAACCAGTGAGATTTATGCTTTCATCTTCTTGTTTAGCACATTTTTGTTTCATTTTGAAGAACTCCCTTAAGTGTTTCTTGTGAGGCAGGCCCAGTGGTGATGAACTCACTCAGTTTTTGTTTGTATGGGAAAGACTTTATTTCTACTTCCTTTTTCTTCCATTCTTCTATTTTTTAATATCTTTATTGGAGTATAATTGCTTTACAATGTTGTGTTAGTTTCTGCTGTACAACAAAGTGAATCAGCTATCCCACCCCTCTAGGTCATCACAAAGCATCAAACTGATCTCCCTGTGCTATGCAGCAGCTTCCCACTAGCCATGCATTTTACATTTGGTAGTGTATATATGTCAATGCTACTCTCTCACTTCTTCCCAGCTTCCCCTTCCCCTGCTGTGCCCTCAAGTTCGTTCTCTATGTCTGCGTCTTTATTCCTGCCCCGCAATTAGGTTCATCAGTACTGTATTTTTTTAGATTCCATGTATATGAGTTAGCATATGGTATTTGTTTTTCTCTTTCTGACTTACTTCACCTGTATGACAGACTCTAGGTCCATCCGTCTCATTACAAATACCTCAATTTCGTTCCTTTTTATATCTGAGTAATATTCCATTGTATATATGTATCACATATTCTTTATCCATTCATCTGTCAATGGACATCTGTTGCTTCCATGTCCTGGCTGTTGTAAGTTCTACTTCCTTTTTAAGGAAAATTTTGCCAGGTATAGTATTTTTTTAATTGGAGTATAGTTGTTTTACAATGTTGTGTTAGTTTCTGCTGTACAACAAATTGAATCAGCTATATGTATACATATATCCCCTCATTTTTGGATTTCCTTCCCATTTAGGTCCCCATAGAGCACTGAGTAGAGTTCCCTGTGCTATACAGTAGGTTCTCATTAGTTATCTATTTTATACATAGTAGTGTATATATGTCAATCCCAATCTCCCAATTCATCCCACCCTCCTTTCCCCCCTTGGTGTGCATACATTTGTTCTGTACGTCTGTGTCTGGTTAGTACTTGGATGGGAGGCCAGGTATAGTATTTTTGGATGGCTTTTTTTTTCTTTCAGTACTTTGAATATATCATCCCACTCTCTCTTGGCCTGCAAAGTTTCTGCTGAGAAATCTGCTGACAGTCTTTTCTGGGTGAGGCTTATATGTGATAAGTTGCTTTCTTGTGCTGCTTTTAAAATTGCTTTCTTCCTTGACTTTTGACAATTTGATTACACCATCTCTTGGTGTAGTCTTCTTTTAGTTGATTATATTTGGGGATCTTTGAACTTTATGAATCTGGATATCCATTTCCCTCCCAAGATTTGAGAAATTTTCAACCAAATCAGTTTTCCTGATTTCACTGAGTTGTCTCTCTTGTATTCTCTTGTAGTCTATCTGTGTTCTCTTGTAGCTTGCTTAAGAGTCCTTAAAACAATTATTTTGAATTCTTTTTCAATTTCTAGATCTCTATTTCTTTGGAATCAGTTCCTGGAAAGTTCTTGTATTCCTTTGATGGTGTCATGTTTTCTTGATTCTTTTGTGTTTCTTTTAGCCTTGCATTGATATCTGCACCATTGAGGGAGCAGTCTGTAAAGTCCAGAAGTGACTCAGACTCACTTCAGTGGGGAAAGACCTACTAGTGGGTGTGAATGTGCTGGCTTGGTGGAGTGTGGCAGTTTCAGCTCCTAGTGGGCATAGTGGTGGTTCCAGGTATGGGGAGGGTGCAGCAACAATGGTCTCCATGGAGCTGCATCAATGGAAGTCAGCATCAATAAAGACTATGGGGTCCTCTGTAGCCAAGACTGTAGGTGTGCATTGTGGCAATAAGACCTGTTAGGATCCTCAGTGGCAAAGGCTCCTATGGTCTTTTTGTTCTTCTTTTCCCTTGAAAGATGAAGTCATGTCAGAGGATACCCTTCTTGGCATCAGGTTTGGTACATGGGTGCACAAGTGACAGCAATGGTGCCGGAATCCAGGACATGTGCATGCTTGTGGTGGTGGTGATGGCTGGTGTCTGAGGTCTACACGTGGAGCTTCCATGAAGCTGGATCCAGAGCTTGAAGGCATGCAGATGACTACAATGCTATGGATTGAGGCTTAGATGCACTCACTGTGGTGATGGCGCCAGTGTCTGAGGCACAGGCACTTAGTAAATGGCCATGGAGCTGGGGTTTAGGGCATACAGGTGGTTTCAGGGGGGCAAGTGCCAGCCCTAGTCCTGAGGAGAAGTGATGCCGTAGAACAGCAGTTCCCAACCTTTTTGGCAGTAGGGACCAGTTTCATGGAAGACAATTTTTCCACAGACTGGGGGTGGGGGATGGTTTGGGGATGATTCAAGCACATTACATTTATTGTGCACGTTATTTCTATTATTTATAAATGTTCTTAATTAATTTATTTATTTATTTATTGGCTGCAATGGATCTTCATTGTTGTGCGGGCTTCTCCTTGTGGTGGCTTCTCTTGTTGTGAAGCACAGGCTTTAGGCGTGCAGGCTTCAGTAGTTGTGGCACAGGGGCTCAGTAGTTGTGGCACACCGGCTCTAAAGCACAGGCTCAGTAGTTGTGGTGCACAGGCTTAGTTGCTCTGTGGCATGTGGGATCTTCCCGGACCAGGGCTTGAACCCATGTCCCCTGCCTTGGCAGGTGGATTCTTAACCACTGAGCCACCAGAGAAGTCCCTATTTCTATTATTATTACATTGTAATATATAATGAAATAATTATACAATTCACCATAATGCAGAATCAGTGGGAACCCTGAGCTTGTTTTCACTTGCCACTCACTGATAGGGTTTTGATATGTCTTCAAGCAATTGATATATTATGGTCTCTGTGCAGTCAAACCTCTCTGCTAATGATAATCTGTATTTGCAGCTGCTCCCCAGTGCTAGCATCACCACCTCATCTCCACCTCAGATCATCAGGCATTAGATTCTCATAAGGAGCACGCAACCTAGATCCCTTGCATTCACAGTTCACATCAGGGTTTATGCTCCTATGAGAATCTAAATCCTCCACTGATCTGACAGGAGGCGGAGCTCAGGCATTAATGTGAGTGATGGGGAGCAGCTGTAAATACAGATGAAGCTTCGCTCACTTGCCCTCCACTCACCTCCTGCTGTGTAGCCTGGTTCCTAAAAGGCCACGGACCAGTACCAGTCCATGGCTCAGGGGTTGGGGACCCCTGCTCTAGAGGCTCTGGTCTGGGCTTGGGCATAGGTCTCCAATGTGGTGGGTCTTTGATGACTACTTCTTGCGGGATGAGGAGCATGGGGAGCTCCCACACTCTGTGGGGTGGGGAGTAGAGTGGCATGGACCCCAGACAGCTGTGTCAGCTGGGTTACATACTGATGAAGACTGTGGGGGCCCTTAGTGGTAAAAGCCACAGGTGTCAGCAGTGGTGACGAGGGCTGCTGGGGTCCTCATGCTTTCCTTTTCCCCACTGGGGGAGTTCACACTGAGGGGACCCCTCCTGGCACCAAACTGCTGGACTGGGAGATGGGTAACATAGGCCAAGTGCTTCCTAAGCTTTTCTGTGCAGCTTTCCTCAGTTCCTGCACTACACAGGATTTCTGCAGCTCTGTTATTATATTCTGGAGCTCTCCTAGAGCTATTTTTGTCAGTATGCAGTTGTTTATTCATTTTTTTTGATTGGTGGAGGAGACAAGTGTTGGGGACCTCCTAGCTTGCCATCTTGCTGACATCACTTCTTCCTTAATACTTCTCCCTGTCTTTTCAGTAGTTTACTAAATAATCTCCCTGTCTCCATCATCACCCTCAAAAATGCATTCATTCTTTCAAAAACTATTTATTGGGTGTCTGTTTTACGCCAGGTACTGTGCTTATTGCTGGGGATATACCAGTAGCAAGGTAACCCCAGGCCCACCCTAGTGGTGCTTACAACTTATTCAGTGAAACAAAACAAGCAAATATAAAACAGTGTGAGAATTGAACAGCAGGGAAACTACAGGCATGGCAGCATACAGCATGAGCAGATATCTAACCTAATCCTGGCCAGAAAAAGGTTTGTTAAATTCACATTGGACCCAGATTTTCCCCTGCTTAAAGCCACTCATTCCATAGGTCCCCAACTGCCTTCAGGCTACCCTTCCGAAAACTGGCTATACCCTGGAGTCATGTGTTGACTTTTATAAGCATTCAAGATTCTGAGGCCCCATGCCATAGTTACTGAAACTGAATTTTCAGAGGTTGGGGCCCAGCATGCCCCATGTGTTTCTGGTGCACAGCCAGTTTGGGAACCACACAGTCCCATGAGATATATCTGAACTCTGTAGCCAGGTTCTTACAACCCTCTTCAAATCTGTTTCCTGACTACCTCTCCAGCTTCATTTTCTGCTGCTTTCCCCCAGCCCAGGAAACCTTATGCTTCAGTATTTCTGAATAGCTAGGATGTTTCTTGCCTTCAGGTCTTTGTGCATACTGTTCCCACTACCTGGAAATTCCTTCCACTTTCTCCTCAACTGGTTAATTCCTGACAGTTCCCCAAGAGTCAGCTCAGGTGTCACTTCCTAGACTAGAGGACGTCTTCCCTGAACCTCTACCTAAGCTAGATGCTTCTCCTTTATGCATGCTGCTGTCAGAGCACTGATCACACTGCTTTATGAATTGCCTCCCCAACTAGACAGTGAGTTTCTCAATAACAGGAGAAAGATTTGACTCATGTTTGTGTCCTGAGACTAAGACTACCGGGTCCAGAACATAAGGGAGTCAACCTAGTGTCCTCCAACTAGCCCTAGGGATTCTACTCAGATCCAGCTGGCTCTTGAAAACACACCATGGTGTCTGCTCTTCTCTGGGCACAGCCTGCACTGAGCACGTGTTGCCTTGTGATGATAGGAGGTGGTGTGGCACAAGGGAAAACACTGGGCAAGCACAGAGGAGATCCCAGTGGAAGTCTAGGCTCTGCCAGCAAACCACTGGGATCTCAGACAAGTCATCTCACCTCTTTGATCCTCAGGATTTAAATCTTTTATAGAACTTGTGTTCCTATGTTCCAGGGTCTTATCCCAAGGCATCTCATGTAATGTTTTCTACCTTGTGAGGTAGGAATTAGTTATCCAGATTATTATCCACACCCACTGAATTGAATTTCCAGAACCAAGATGAGAGAAATTTGTTCATTTTTTTAATTGGTTCACAATATTAATTTTTTATTGTAAAATATACATGACAAAATTTTACCATTTTAATAATTTTAGATGTATAGTTCAGTGTCACTATGTACATTTGCATTGTTGTGCAACCATCACAACTATCCATCTCCAGAACTTTTTCATCTTCCCAAACTGAAATTCTGTACCCATTAAACAATAACTCCCCATTCTCCCCTCCCCCACCCACATCCCCTGGCAAAAACCATTATATTTTCTGTCTATATGAATTTGACTACTTTAGGTACCCCATATAAGTGGAATCATACAGTATTTGTCCTTTCATGTCTGGCTTAATTCACTTATGATGTCTTCAAGGTTCACCTGTAGCATCTGTCAGAATTTTATTCTTTTTTAAAAGCTGAATATTTGAATTAAGGTTCTCCAGAGAAAAAAGTAGGAGACATATATCTATATGATGTATAGACATATAGATCTACATATGAGAAGACAGAGAGAGAAATTGTGAGGAATTGGCTCACACAGTTATGGAAGCTGAGAAGTCCCATGACTTTCTGTTTGCAAGTTGAGACCCAGGAAAGCAGGTGGTGTAAAAGTCGGAAGGCTTGAGGACCACGGGAACCAATGGTATCCGAGAGCAGAAGATGAGATGAGATGTTTGAGCTCAAGTAGTCAGGCAGAAAAAAAAAGAGGCAAATTCGAGATGGCCTCATCCACCAGACAGCAGACAGCAAAAGCAAGAAGAACTATAATCCTGCAGCCTGTGGAACAAAAAACACATTCATAGAAAGACAGACAAGATGAAAAGGCAGAGAGCTATGTACCAGATGAAGGAACAAGATAAAGCCCCAGAAAAATAACTAAATGAAGTGGAGATAGGCAACCTTCCAGAAAAAGAATTCAGAAAATGATAGAGAAGATGATTCAGGACCTTGGAAAAAGAATGGAGGCAAAGACCGAGAAGATGCAAGAAATGTTTAACAAACACCTAGAAGAATTAAAGAACAAGCAAACAGAGATGAAGAATACAATAATTGAAATGAAAAATACACTAGAAGTAATCAATAGCAGAATAACTGAGGCAGAAGAACGGATAAGTGACCTGGAAGACAGAATGGTGGAATTCACTGCTGCAGAAAAGAATAAAGAAAAAAGAATGAAAAGAAATGAAGACAGCCTAAGGGACCCCTGGGACAATGTTAAACGCAACAACATTCGCATTATAGGGGTCCCAGAAGGAAAAGAGAGAGAGAAAGGACCAGAGAAAATATTTGAAGAGATAATAGTCAAAAACTTCCCTAACATGGGAAAAGAAATAGCCACCTAAGTCCATGAAGCACAGAGAGTCCCATACAGGATAAAACCAAGGAAGAACATGCTGAGACACATAGTAATCAAATTAGCAAAAATTAAAGACAAAGAAAAATTATTGAAAGCAGCAAGGGAAAAACGACAAACAACATACAAGGGAGCTCCCATAAGGTGAACAACTGATTTCTCAGCAGAAACTCTACAAGCCAGAAGGAAGTAGCATGATATACATAAAGGGAGGAAAGGGAAGAAAGAACAACCACGATTACTCTACCTGACAAGGATCTCATTCAGATTTGATGGAGAAATCAAAAGCTTTACAGACAAGCAAAAGCTAAGAGAATTCAGCACCATCAAACCAGCTCTACAACAAATGCTAAAGAAAATTCTCTAAGTGGGAAACACACGAGAAGAAAAGAACCTACAAAAACAACTCAAAACAATTAAGAAAATGGTCATAGGAACATACATATCGATAATTACCTTAAACATGAATGGATTAAATGCTCCAACCAAAAGACACAGGCTTGCTGAATGGATACAAAAATGAGACTCAGAATAAGGGAGGGGAAGATGGCGGAAGAGTAAGACACGGAGATCACCTTCTTCCCCACAGATACACCAGAAATACATCTACACATGGAACAACTCTTACAGAACACCAAACTGAATGCTGGCAGAAGACCTCAGACCTCCCAAAAGGCAAGAAACTCCCCCATGTACATGGGTAGGGCAAAAGAAAAAAGAAAAAACAGAGACAAAAGAATAGGGATGGAACCTGCACCAGTGGAAGGGAGCTGTGAAGGAGGAAAGGTTTCCAAACACTAGGAAGCCCCTTCACAGGCGGAGACTGCAGGTGGTGGAGCGGGGGAGCTTCGGAGCCACAAAGGAGACCACAGCAACAGGGGTGCAGAGGGCAAAGCAGGGAGATTCCCGCACAGAGGATCGGTGCTGACCGGCACTCACCAGCCCAAGAGGGTAGTCTGCTCACCCACCAGGGAGGGCAGGGCTGCAAGCTAAGGCTCGGGCTTTGGTCGGAGCGCAGGAAGAGGACTGGGGTTGGTGGCGTGAACACAGCCTGAAGGGGTTAGTGCACAACGGCTAGCCGGGAGGCATTCCGGGAAAAGGTCTGGAGCTGCCGAAGAGGCAAGAGACTTTCTTCCCTCTTTGTTTCCTGGTGCGCGAGGAGAGGGGATTAAGAGCGCTGCTTAAAGTAACTCCATAGACGGGCGCGAGCCGCGGCTAAAAGTGCGGACCCCAGTGACGGGCAGGAGATGCTAAGGCTTCTGCTGCTGTGACCAAGAAGCCTGTGTGTGAGCACAGGTCACTCTCCACAGCTCCTTCTGGGGAGCCTGTGCAGCCTGCCACTGCCAGGTTCACGGGATCCAGGGACAACTTCCCCGAGAGAACGCACAGCACGCCTCAGGCTGGTGCAACGTCATGCCACCCTCAGCTGCTGAAGGCTCGCCCGGCACTCCGTGCCCCTCCCTCCCCCCGGCCTGAGTGAGCCAGAGACCCCGAATCAGCGGCTGCTTTAACCCCGTCCTGTCAGAGCGAAAAACAGACGCCCTCCGGCGACCTACACGCAGAGGCGGGGCCAACTCCAAAGCTGAGCCCCTGGGAGCTGTGAGAACAAAGAAGAGAAAGGGAAATCTCTCCCAGCAGCCTCAGAAGCAGGGGATTAAAGCTCCACAGTCAACTTCATGTACCCTGCATCCGTGGAATACATGAATAGACAACAAATCATCCCAAATTGAGGAGGTGGACTTTGAGAGCAAGATTTATGATTTTTTCCCCTTTTCCTCTTTTTCTGAGTGTGTATGTGTAGCTTCTGTGTGAGATTTTGTCTGTATAGCTTTGCTTCCACCATTTGTCCTAGGGTTCTATCCATCCGTTTTTTTTTCTTAATAATTATTTTTTATTTTAATAGTTTTATTTTATTTTATTTTATTTTATCTTTTCTTTCTTTCTTTCCTTCCTTCCCTCCTTTAGACAACGAATCATCCCAAATTGAGCAGGTGGACTTTGAGAGCAAGATTTATGATTTTTTCCCCAATTCCTCTTTTTGTGAGTGTGTATGTGCATGCTTCTGTATGAGATTTTGTCTGTATAGGTTTGCTTCCACTATTTGTCCTAAGGTTCTATCCAACCATTTTTTCTTTGTTTAATTTTTTTCTTAATAATTATTTTTTAATTTGATAACTTTATTTTATTTTACTTTAATTTCTTTCTTTTTTTCTTTTTCCCTTCCTTCTCTAATTCCTTCCTTCCTTCCTCCCAAGGTCCTGCCCTCCCTCCCTCCTTTCTTTCTTTCTTTCCTTCTTTTCTTCTTTCTTTCTTTCTTCCTTCCTTCCTTCCTCTCTTTCTTTCTTCCTACTTCTACTAATTCTTTGTTTCTACTTTTTCTCCCTTTTATTTTGAATCGTGTGGATGAAAGGCTCTTGGGGCTGCAGCCAAGAGTCAGTGTTGTGCCTCTGAGGTGGGAGAGCCAACTTCAGGACACTGGTCCACAAGAGACCTCCCAGCTCCACATAATATCAAATGGCGAAAATCTCCCAGAGATCTCCATCTCAACACCAGGACCCAGCTTCACTCAACGACCAGCAAGCTACAGTGCTGGACACCCTATGCCAAACAACTAGCAAGACAGGAACACAACCCCACCCATTAGTAGAGGGGCTGCCTAAAATCATAAGTCCACAGACACCACAAAACACACCACCAGACGTGGACCTGCCCACCAGAAAGACAAGATCCAGCCTAATCCACCAGAACACAGGCACTAGTACTCTCCACCAGGAAGCCTACACAACCTACTGAACCAGCCTTAGCCACTGGGGACAGACACCAAAAACAACGGGATCTACGAACTTGCAGCCTGTAAAACGGGGACCCCAAACACAGTAAGAGAAGCAAAATGAGAAGACAGAACAACACACAGCAGATGAATGAGCAAGGTAAAAACCCACCAGACCTAACAAATGAAGAGGAAATAGGCAGTCTACCTGAAAAAGAATTCAGAATAATGATAGTAAAGATGATCCAAAATCTTGGAAATAGAAAAGACAAAATGCAAGAAACATTTAACAAGGATCTAGAAGAACTAAAGATGAAACAAACAACAATGAATAACACAGGAAGATGGTGGAAGAGTAAGATGCAGAGATCACCTTCCTCCCCACAGATACACCAGAAATACATCTACACGTAGAACAACTCCTACAGAACACCTACTGAAGGCTGGCAGAAGACCTCAGACCTCCCAAAAGGCAATAAACTCCCCACGTACCTGGGTAGGGCAGAAGAAAAAAAGAAAAAACAGAGAGAAAAGAATAGGGACGGGACAAGTAGGATGGAGCTGTGAAGGAGGAAAGGTTTCCACACACTAGGAAGCCACTTTGCGGGTGGAGAATGCGGGTGGTGGTGGGGGTAGCTTCAGAGCCGAGGAGGAGCGCACAGCAACAGGGGTGCAGAGGGCAAAGCAGGGAGATTCCCGCACAGAGGATCGGTGACGACCAGCACTCACCAGCCCGAGAGGCTTGTCTGCTCACCCACTGGGGTGGGCGGAGCTGCGAGCTGAGGCTCGGGCTTTGGTCAGAGCACAGGCAGAGGACTGGGGTTGGCTGTGTGAACACAGCCTGAAGGGGTTAGTGCACAACGGCTAGCCGGGAGGGAGTCCGGGACAAGGTCTGGAGCTGCCGAAGAGACAAGAGACTTCTTCTTCCCTCTTTGTTTCCTGGTACATGAGGAGAGGGGATTAAGAGCGCTGCTTAAAGCAACTCCAGAGATGGGCGCAAGCCGCGGCGAAAAACGTGGACCACAGAGACAGGCGGGAGACGCTAAGGCTGCTGCTGCCGCCACCAAGGACCTTGTGTGCGAGCACAGGTCACTATCCACACCCCTCTTCTGGGGAGACTGTGCAGCCTGCCACTGCCACTTTCCCGGGATCCTGGGACAACTTCCCCGGGAGAACGCATGGTGGGCGTCAGGTTGGTGCAACGTTACGCTGGCCTCTGTCGCCGCAGGCTCACCCTGCACTCCACGCCCCTTCATCACCCCTGGCGTGAGTGAGACAGAGCCCCGGAATAAGCGGCTCCTTTAACCCCGTCCTGTCTGAGCAAAAAACAGACGCCCTCCAGTGACCTACACACAGAGGCGGGGCCAAATCCAAAGCTGAGCCCCTGGGAGCTGTGAGAACAAAGAAGAGAAAGGGAAATCTCTCCCAGCAGCCTCAGAAGCAGTGGATTAAAGCTCCAAAATCAACTTGATGTACCCTGCATCTGTGGAATAGATGAATAAACAACGAATCATCCCAAATTGAGGAGGTGGACTTTGAGAGCAACATTTATGATTTTTGCCCCTTTTCCTCTTTTTGTGAGTGTGCATGTGTATGCTTCTGTGTGAGATTTTGTCTGTATAGCTTTGCTTCCACCATTAGTCCTAGGGTTTTATCCGTCGTTTTTATTTTTTTTAATTAATTTTAATTTTAATAACTTTATTTTATTTTACTTTATGTTCTCTTTCTTTCTTTCTTTCCTTCCTTCCCTCCATTAGACAACGAATCATCCCAAATTGAGGAGGTGGACTTCGAGAGCAAGATTTGTGATTTTTTCCCCCAATTCCTCTTTTTGTGAGTGTGTATGTGTATGTTTCTGTACGAGATTTTGTCTGTAAAGCTTTGCTTCCATCATTTGTCCTAAGGTTCTATCCACCCGTATATTTTTTCTTAATAATTATTTTTTAATTTAATAACTTTATTATATTTTACTATATTTTATTTTACCATATCTTCTTTACTTTTTCCTTCCACCCGCCTTCCTTCCTTCCTTCCTTCGTTCCTTTTTCTTTCTTTCTTTCTTCCTTCCTACTTCTACTAATTCTGTCTCTCTACATTTTCTCTCCTTTATTCTGAACCGTGTGGAGGAAAGTCTCTTGGTGCTGCAGCCAGGAGTCAGTGCTATGCCTCTGAGGTGGGAGAGTCAACCTCAGGACACTGGTCAACAAGAGACCTCCCAGTTCCACATAATATCAAATGGTGAAAATCTCCCAGAAATCTCCATCTCAACACCAGCACCCAATTCACTCAACGACCAGCAAGCTACAGTGCTGGACACCCTATGCCAAACAACTAGCAAAACAGGAACGCAACATCACCCATTAGCAGAGAGGCTGTCTAAAGTCATAATAGGTCCACAGACACCCAAAAACACACCACCAGAAGTGGACCTGCCCCCCAGAGAGACAAGATACAGCCTCAACCACCAAAACACAAGCACTAGTCACCTCCACCAGGAAGACTACACAACCCACTGAACCAACCGTAGCCACTGGGGACAGACACCAAAAACAATGGGAACTAATAACTAGCAGCCTACAAAAAGGAGACCCCAAACACAGTAAGATAAGCAAAATGAAAAGACAGAAAAACACACCACAGAAGAAGGAGCATGATAAAACCCCACAAGACCTAACAAATGAAGAGGAAATAGGCAGTCTACCTGAAAAAGAATTCAGAATGATGATAGTAAAGATGATCAAAAATCTTGGAAATAGAATAGACAAAATGCAAGAAACATTTAACAAGGACCTAGAAGAAATAAAGATGAAACAAGCAATGATGAACAACACAATAAATGAAATGAAAAATACTCTAGATGGGATCAAGAGCAGAAAAACTGAGACAGGAGAATGGAGAAGTGACCTGGAAGATAAAATAGTAGAAACAACTGCTGCAGAGCAGAATAAAGAAAAAAAATGAAAAGAACTGAGGACAGTCTCAGAGACGTCTGGGACAACATTAAATGCAACAGCATTCGAATTACAGGGGATCCAGAAGAAGAAGAGAAAAAGAAAGGGACTGAGAAAATATTTGAAGAGATTATAGTTGAAAACTTCCCTAATATGGGAAAGGAAATAGTTAAGCCCAGGAAACACAGAGAGTCCCATACAGGATAAATCCAAGGAATAATACACCGAGACACATATTAATCATACTGTCAAAAAATAATACAAAGAAAGCATATTAAAAGCAGCAAGAGAAACACAACAAATAACACATAAGGGAATCCCCATAAGGTTAAGAGCTGATCTCTCAGCAGAAAACCTACAAGCCAGAAGGGAGTGGCAGGACATACAGTAAGTGATGAAGGAGAAAAACCTGCAACCAAGATTACTCTACCCAGCAAGGATCTCATTCAGATTTGATGGAAATATTAAAACTTTTACAGACAAGCAAAAGTTGAGGGAGTTCAGCACCACCAAACTAGCTTTACAACAAATGCTAAAGGAACTTCTCTGGAGAAGAAACACAAGAGAAGGAAAAGACCTACAATAACGAATCCAAAACAATTAAGAAAAAGGGAAAAGGAACATACATACTGATAATTACCTTAAATGAAAATGGACTAAATGCTCCCACCAAAAGACACAGATTGACTGAATGGATACAAAAACAAGACCCATAAATATGCTGTCTACAAGAGACCCACTTCAGACCTAGAGACACATACAGACTGAAAGTAAGGGGATGGAAAAAGATATTCCATGAAAACGGAAACCAAAAGAAAGCTGGAGTAGGAATTCTCACATCAGAAAAAATAGACTTTAAAATAAAGACTATGAGAAGAGACAATGAAGGACACTACATAATGATCAAGGGATCGATCCAAGAAGAAGATATAACAATTGTAAATATTTATGCACCCAACATAGGAGCACCTCCATACATAAGGCAAATAGTAACAGCCATAAAAGGGGAATTAGACAGTAACACATTCATAGTAGGGGACTTTAACACCCCACTTTCACCCATGGACAGATCATCCAAAATGAAAATAAATAAGGAAACACAAGCTTTAAATGATACATTAAACAAGATGGACTTAATTGATATTTATAGGACACTCCATCCAAAAACAACAGAATACACATTTTTCTCAAGTGCTCATGGAACATTCTCCAGGAGAGATCATATCTTGGGTCACAAATCAAGCCTTGGTTAATTTAAGAAAACTGAAATTGTATCAAGTATCTTTTCTGACCACAAGGCCATGAGACTAGATATCAATTACAGGAAATGATCTGTAAAATATACAAACACATGGAGGCTAAACAATACACTACTTAATAATGAAGTGATCACTGAAGAAATCAAAGGGGAAATAAAAAAATACCTAGAAACAAATGACAATGGAGACACAACGACCCAAAACCTATGGGATGCAGCAAAAGCAGTTCTAAGGGGGAAGTTTATAGCAATACAAGCCCACCTTAAGAAGCAGGAAACATCTCGAATAAACAACCTAACCTTGCACCTCAAGCAATTAGAGAAAGAAGAACAAAAAAAACCCAAAGCTAGCAGAAGGAAAGAAATCATAAAAATCAGATCAGAAATAAATGAAAAAGAAATGAAGGAAACGATAGCAAAGATCAATAAAACTAAAAGCTGGTTCATTGAGAAGATAAACAAAATAGATAAACCACTAGCCAGACTCATCAAGAAAAAAAAGGAGAAGACTCAAATCAATAGAATTAGAAATGAAAAAGGAGAAGTAACAAGTGACACTGCAGAAATACAAAAGATCATGAGAGATTACTACAAGCAACTCTATGCCAATAAAATGGACAATCTGGAAGAAATGGACAAATTCTTAGAAATGCACAACCTGCCAAGACTGAATCAGGAAGAAATAGAAATATGAACAGACCAATCACAAGCACTGAAATTGAAACTGTGATTAAAAATCTTCCAACAAACAAAAGCCCAGGACCAGATGGCTTCACAGGTGAATTCTATCAAACGTTTAGAGAAGAGCTAACAACTATCCTTCTCGAACTCTTCCAAAATATAGCAGAGGGAGGAACACTCCCAAATTCCTTCTATGAGGCCACCATCACCTTGATACCAACACCAGACAAGGATGTCACAAAGAAAGAAAACTACAGGCCAATATCACTGATGAACATAGATGCAAAAATCCTCAACAAAATACTAGCAAACAGAATCCAACAGCACATTAAAAGGATCATACACCATGATCAAGTGGGGTTTATTCCAGGAATGCAAGGATTCTTCAATATACGCAAATCTATCAATGTGATAAACCATATTAACAATTTGAAGGAGAAAAACCATATGATCATCTCAATAGATGCACAGAAAGCTTTCAACAAAATTCAACACCCATTTATGATAAAAACCCTCCAGAAAGTAGGCATAGAGGGAACTTTCCTCAACATAATAAGGGCCATATATGAGAAGCCCACAGCAAACATCATCCTCAATGGTGAAAAACTGAAAGCATTTCCACTAAGATCAGGAACAAGACAAGGTTGCCCACTCTCACCACTCTTATTCAACATAGTTTTGGAAGTTTTAGCCACAGCAATCAGAGAAGAAAAGGAAATAAAAGGAATCCAAATCGGAAAAGAAGAAGTAAAGCTGTCACTGTTTGCAGATGACACGATACTATACATAGAGAATCCTAAAGATGCTACCAGAAAACTACTAGAGCTAATCAATGAATTTGGTAAAGTAGCAGGATACAAAATTAATGCACAGAAATCTCTGGCATTCCTATATACTAATGATGAAAAATCTGAAAGTGAAATCAAGAAAGCACTCCCATTTACCATTGCAACAAAAAGAATAAAATATCTAGGAATAAACCTACCTAAGGAGACGAAAGACCTGTATGCAGAAAATTATAAGACACTGATGAAAGAAATTAAAGATGATACAAATAGATGGAGAGATAGACCATGTTCTTGGATGGGAAGAATCAACATTGTGAAAATGACTCTACTACCCAAAGCAATCTACAGATTCAATGCAATCCCTATCAAAGTACCACTGGCATTTTTCACAGAACTAGAACAAAAAATTTCGCAATTTCTATGGAAACACAAAAGACCCCGAATAGCCAAAGCAATCTTGAGAACGAAAAAAGGAGCTGGAGGAATCAGGCTCCCTGACTTCAGACTATATTACAAAGCAACAGTAATCAAGACAGTATGGTACTGGCACAAAAACAGAAAGATAGATCAGTGGAACAGGATAGAAAGCCCAGAGATAAACCCACGCACATATGGACACCTTATCTTTGATAAAGGAGGCAGGAATGTACAACGGAGAAAAGACAGCCTCTTCAATAAATGGTGCTGGGAAAACTGGACAGGTACATGTAAAAGTATGAGATTAGATCACTCCCTAACACCATACACAAAAATAAGCTCAAAATGGATTAAAGACCTAAATGTAAGGCCAGAAACTATCAAACTCTTAGAGGAAAACACAGGAAGAACACTCTATGACATAAATCACAGCAAGATCCTTTCTGACCCACCTCCGAGAGTAATGGAAATAAAAACAAAAATAAACAAATGGGACCTAATGAAACTTCAAAGCTTTTGCACAGCAAAGGAAACCATGACCAAGACCAAAAGACAACCCTCAGAATGGGAGAAAACATTTGCAAATGAAGCAACTGACAAAGGATTAATCTCCAAAATTTACAAGCATCTCATGCAGCTCAATAACAAAAAAACAAACAACCCCATCCAAAAATGGGCAGAAGACCTAAATAGACATTTCACCAAAGAAGATATACAGAATGCCCACAAACACATGAAAGAATGCTCAACATCATTAATCATTAGAAAAATGCAAATCAAAACTACAATGAGATATCATCTCACACCAGTCAAAATGGCCATCATCAAAAAATCTAGAAACAATAAATGCTGGAGAGGGTGTGGAGAAAAGGGGACACTCTTGCACTGCTGGTGGGAATGTGAATTGGTTCAGCCACTATGGAGAACAGTATGGAGGTTCCTTAAAAAACTACAAATAGAATTACCATATGACCCAGCAATCCCACTACTGGGCATATACCCTGAGAAAACGAAGATTCAAAAAGAGTCATGTACCAAAATGTTCATTGCAGCTCTATTTACAATAGCCCGGAGATGGAAACAACCTAATCGCCCATCATCGGATGAATGGATAAAGAAGATGTGGCACATATACACAATGGAATATTACTCAGCCTTAAAAAGAAATGAAATTGAGATATTTGTAATGAGATGGATAGACCTAGAGTCTGTCATACAGAGTGAAGTAAGTCAGAAAGAAAATGACAAATACCATATGCTAACACATATATATGGAATTTAAGGGAAAAAAATGTCATGAAGAACCTAGGGGTAAGACAGGAATAAAGACGCAGACCTACTGGAGAACGGACTTGAGGATATGGGGAGGGGGAAGGGTGAGCTTTGACAGGGCGAGAGAGAGTCATGGACATATACACACTAACAAGCGTAGTAAGGTAGATAGCTAGGGGGAAGCAGCCGCAAGGCACAGGGATATTATCTCGGTGCTTTGTGACAGCCTGGAGGGGTGGGATGGGGAGAGTGGGAGGGAGGGAGACGCAAGAGGGAAGACATATGGGAACATATGTATATGTATAGCTGATTCACTTTGTTATAAAGCAGAAACTAACACACCATTGTAAAGCAATGACCCCAATAAAGATGTTAAAAAAAATCCTCAACAAAATACTAGCAAACAGAATCCAACAGCACATTACAAGGACCATACACCATGATCAAGTGGGGTTTATCCTAGGAATGCAAGGATTCTTCAATATGTGCAAATCTATAAATGTGATAAACCATATTAACAAATTGAAGGAGAAAAACCATATGATCATCTCAATAGATGCAGAGAAAGCTTTCAACAAAATTCAACACCCATTTATGATTAAAACCCTCCAGAAAGTAGGCATAGAGGGAACTTTCCTCAACGTAATAAAAGCCATATATGACAAGCTCACAGCAAACATCATCCTCAATGGTGAAAAACTGAAAGCATTTCCACTAAGATCAGGAACAAGACAAGGTTACCCACTCTCACCACTCTTATTCAACATAGTTTTGGAAGTTTTAGCCACAGCAATCAGAGAAGAAAAGGAAATAAAAGGAATCCAAATTGGAAAAGAAGAAGTAAAGCTGTCACTGTTTGCAGATGACATGATACTATACATAGAGAATCCTAAAGATGCTACCAGAAATCTACTAGAGCTAATCAATGAATTTGGTAAAGTAGCAGGATACAAAATTAATGCACAGAAATCTCTGGCATTCCTATATACTAATGATGAAAAATCTGAAAGTGAAATCAAGAAAACAGTCCCATTTACCATTGCAACAAAAAGAATAAAATATCTAGGAATAAACCTACCTAAGGAGACGAAAGACCTGTATGCAGAAAATTATAAGACACTGATGAAAGAAATTAAAGATGATACAAATAGATGGAGAGATATACCATGTTCTTGGATGGGAAGAATCAACATTGTGAAAATGACTCTACTACCCAAAGCAATCTACAGATTCGATGCAATCCCTAGCAAACTACCACTGGCATTTTTCACAGAACTAGAACAAAAAATTTCACAATTTGTATGGAAACACAAAAGACCCCGAATAGCCAAAGCAATCTTGAGAACGAAAAAAGGAGCTGGAGGAATAAGACTCCCTGACTTCAGACTATACTACAAAGCAACAATAATCAAGACAGTATGGTACTGGCACAAAAACAGAAAGACAGATCAGTGGAACAGGATAGAAAGCCCAGAGATAAACCCACGCACATATGGACACCTTATCTTTGATAAAGGAGGCAGGAATGTATAGTGGAGAAAGGACAGCCTCTTCAATAAATGGTGCTGGGAAAACTGGACAGGTACATGTAAAAGTATAAGATTAGATCACTCCCTAACACCATACACAAAAATAAGCTCAAAATGGATTAAAGACCTAAATATAAGGCCAGAAACTATCAAACTCTTAGAGGAAAACACAGGAAGAACACTCTATGACATAAATCACAGTAAGATCCTTTCTGACCCACCTCCGAGAGTAATGGAAATAAAAACAAAAATAAACAAATGAGATCTAATGAAACTACAAGGCTTTGCACAGCAAAGGAAACCATAATCAAGACCAAAAGACAACCCTCAGAATGGGAGTAAACATTTGCAAATGAAGCAACTGACAAAGGATTAATCTCCAAAATTTACAAGCAGCTCATGCAGCTCAATAACAAAGAAACAAACAACCCCATCCAAAAATGGGCAGAAGACCTAAACAGACATTTCACCAAAGAAGATATACAGAATGCCAACAAACACATGAAAGAATGCTCAACATCATTAATCATTAGAGAAATGCAAATCAAAACTACAATGAGATATCATCTCACACCAGTCAGAATGGCCATCATCGAAAAATCTAGAAACAATAAATGCTGGAGAGGGTGTGGACAAAAGGGAACACTCTTGCACTGCTAGTGGGAATGTGAATTGGTTTAGCCACTATGGAGAAGTTTATGGAGGTTCCTTAAAACTACAAATAGAATTACCATATGACCCAGCAATCCCACTACTGGGCATATACCCTGAGAAAACCATATTCAAAAAGAGTCATGTACCTAAATATTCATTGCAGCTCTATTTACAATAGCCCATAGTTGGAAACCACCTAAGTGCCCATCATCAGATGAATGGATAAAGAAGATGTGGCACATATATATAATGGAATATTACTCAGCCATAAAAAGAAACGAAATTGAGCTATTTGTAGTGAGGTGGATAGACCTAGAGTCTGTCATACAGAGTGAAGTAAGTCAGAAAGAGAAAGACATATACCATATGCTAACACATATATATGGAATTTAAGAAAAAATAATGTCATGAACAACCTAGCGATAAGACAAGAATAAAGACACAGACCTACTGGGGAACGGACTTGAGGTTATGGGGAGGTGGAAGGGTGAGCTGTGACAAAGCAAGAGAGAGGCATGGACATATATACACTACCAAACATAAGGTAGATAGCTAGTGGGAAGCAGCCGCATAGCACAGGGATATCAGCTCGGTGCTTTGTGACTGCCTGGAGGGGTGGGATTGGTAGGGTGGGAGGCAGGGAGATGCAAGAGGGAAGAGATATGGGAACATATGTATATGTATAACTGATTCACTTTGTTATAAAGCAGAAACTAACACACAATTGTAAAGCAATTATACCCCAATAAAGATGTTTAAAAAAACGAGACCCATATATATGCTGTCTAGTAGAGAGCCACTTCAGACCTAGGGACACATACAGACTGAAAGTGAGCGGATGGAAAAAGATATTCCATGCAAATGGAAATCTAAAGAAAGCTGAAGTAGCAGTACTCATATCAGATTATATAGACTTTAAAATAAAGAATGTTACAAGAGACAAGTAAGGGCACTACATAATGATCAAGGGATCAATCCAGGAAGAAGATATAACAAATATAAATATATATGCACCCAACATGGAGCACCTCAATACATAAGGCAACTGCTAACAACTCTAAAAGAGGAAATCGACAGTGGCACAATAATAGTGGGGGAAATTAATACCTCACTTACACCAATAGACAGATCATCCAAACAGAAAATTAATAAGGAAACAAAAGCTTTAAATAGCACAATAGACCAGATAGAGTTATCTGATATTTAAAGGACATTCCATCCAAAAACAGCAGATTACACTTTCTTCTCAAGTGTGCACGGAACATTCTCCAGGATAGATCACCTCTTGGGTCACAAATCAAGCCTTAGTAAATTTAAGAAAATTGAAATCATATCAAGCATATTTTCTGATTACAACGCTATGAGATTAGAAATCAATTACAGTGAAAAAAACGTAAAAAACACAAAAACATGGAAGCTAAATGATACGTTACTAAATAACCAAGCTATCACTGAAGAAAACAAAGAGGAAATCAAAAAATACCCAGACAGAAATGTCAATGAAAACACGATGATCCAAAACCTATGGGATGCAGCCAAAGCAGTTCTAAGAGGAATGTCTATAGCTATACAAGCCTACCTCAAGAAACAAGAAAAATCTCAAATAAAAAATCTAACAATACACCAAAAGGAACTAGAGAAAGAAGAACAAGCAAAATCCAAAGTTAGCAGAAGGAAAGAAATGATAAAGATCAGAGCAGAAATAAATGAAATAGAAACAAAGAAAACAATAACAAAGATCAATAAAACTAAAAGCTGGTTCTTTGTGAAGACAAGCAAAATTGATAAACCATTAGCCAGACTCATCATGAAAAATAGGGAGAGGCCTCAAATCAATAAAATTAGAAATGAAAAAGCAGAAGTCACAAGAGACACCACAGAAATAAAAGGGATCCTAAGAGACTACTACAAGCAACTCTATGTCAATAAAACGGACAACCTGGAAGAAAAGGACACATTATTAGAAAGGTATAACCTCTCAAGACTGAACCAGGAAGAAATACAAAATATGAACAGACCAATCACAAGTAATGAAATTGAAACTGTGATAAAAACCTTCCATAAAACAAAAGCCCAGGACCGGATGGCTTCACAGGCGAATTCTATCAAACATTTAGAGAAGAGCTAACACCAATCTCTCTCAAACTCTTCCAAATAATTGCAGAGGAAGGAACACTCCCAAACTCATTCTATGAGGGCACCATCAACCTGATACCAAAACCAGACAAATATACTACAAAAAAAGAAAATTACAGGCCAATATCACTGATGAATATAGATGCAAAAATCCTTAACAAAATACAAGCAAAACGAATCCAACAACACGTTAAAAGGATCATACATCATGATTAAGTGGAATTTATCCCAGGGATGCAAGGATTATTCAATATATGCAAATCAATCAATGTTATACACCATATTAACAAATTTAAGTAGAAAAACCGTATGATTATCTGAGTAGATGCAGAAAAAGCTTTTGACAAAATTCAACACCAATTTATGATAAAAACTCTCCAGAAAGTGGGCATAGAGGGAACCTACCTCACCATAATAAAGGCCATATACGACAAACCCACAGCAAACATCATTCTCAATGGTGAAAAACTGAAAGCATTTCCTCTAAGATCAGGAACAAGGCAAGGATGTCCACTCTCACCGCTGTTATTCAACATAGTTTTGGAAGTCCTAGCCACGGCAATCAGAGAGGAAAAAGAAATAAAAGGAATACAAATTGGAAAAGAAGAAGTAAAACTGTTACTGTTTGCAGGTGACATGATACTATACATAGAGAATCTGACAGATGCCACCAGAAAACTACTAGATGTAATCAATGAATTTGGTAAAGTTGCAGGATACAAAATTAATGCACAGAAATCTCTTGCATTCCTATACACTAATGATGAAATATCTGAAAGAGAAATTAAGGAAACACTACCATTTAACATTGCAACAAAAAGTATAAAATACCTAGGAATAAAGTTATCTAGGGAGACAAAAGACCTGTATGCCGAAAACTATAAGACACTGATGAAGGAAATTAAAGATAATACCAACAGATGGAGGGATATACCATGTTCTTGGATAGGCAGAGTCAATATTGTGAAAATGACTATAGCACCCAAAGCAATCTACAGATTCAATGCAATCCCTATGAAATTACCAATGGCATTTTTTAAGGAACTAGAACAAAAAATCTTAAAATTTGTGTGGAGACACAAAAGACCCCGAATAGCCAAAGCAGTCTTGAGGGAAAGAAACGGAGTGGAAGGAATCAGACTCCCTGACTTCAGACTATACTACAAAGCTACAGTAATCAAGACAATATGGTACTGGCACAAAAACAGAAACATAGATCAGTGGAACAAGATACAAAGCCAAGAGATAAACCCAGGCACCTATCGTCAACTAATCTATGACAAAGGAGGCAAGGATATACAATGGAGAAAAGGCAGTCTCTTTAATAAGTGGTGCTGGGAAAACTGGACAGCTACATGTAGAAGAATGAAATTAGAACACTCCCTAACACCATTTACAAAAATAAGCTCTAAATGGATTAGAGAACTAAATGTAAGACCACACACTCTAAAACTCTTAGAGGAAAACATAGGAAGAACACTCTTTGACATAAATCACAGCAAAATCTTTTTTGATCCACCTCCTAGAGTAATGGAAATAAAAACAAAAATAAACAAATGGGACCTAATGAAAGTTAGAAGCTTTTGCACAGCAAAGAAAACCATAAAGAAGAAGAAAAGACAATCCTCAAATGGGAGAAATGATTTGCAAATGAATCAATGGACAAAGAATTAATCTCCAAAATATATAAACAGCTCATGCAGCTCAAGATTAAAGAAACAAGCAACCCAATCCAAAATAGGCAGAAGACCTAAATAGACATTTCTCCAGGAAGACATACAGATGGCCAAGAAACACAAGAAAAACTGCTCAACATTGCTAATTATTAGAGAAATGCAAATCAAAACTACAATGAGGTATCACCTCACACCAGTTCAAATGGGCATCGTCAGAAAATCTACAAACAACAAATGCTGGAGAGGGTGTGGAGAACAGGGAACCCTCTTGCACTGTTGGTTGGAATGTAAATTGATACAGTCACTATGGAGAACAGTATGGAGGTTCCTTAAAAAACTAAAAATAGAATTACCATGTGATCCAGCAATCCCACTACTGGGCATATAGCCAGAGAAAACCATAATTCAAAAAGACACATGCACCCCAATGTTCATTGCAGCACTATTTGCAATAGCCAGGTCATGGAAGCAACCTAAATGCCCATTGAGAGACTAATGGATAAAGAAGATGTGGTACATATATTCAAAGGAATATTACTCAGCCATAAAAAGGAACGAAATTGGGTCATTTGTAGAGACGTGGATGGATCTAGAGACTGTCATACAGAGTGAAGTAAGTCAGAAAGAGAAAAACAAATATCGTATGTTAACGCATATATGTGGAACGTAGAAACATGGTACAGATGAACCAGTTTGCAGGACAGAAATTGAGACACAGATGTAGAGAACGTATGGTCAGCAAAGGGGGAAAGCGGCGGGTGGTGCGGGTTGTTGTGTGATGAATTGGGAGATTGGGATTGTCATGTATACACTGAGCTGTATAAAATTGATGACTAATAAGAACCTGCTCTATAAAAAACTAAATTAAAAAAATATGCAAATTCCTCCTTTCTCCACCTTTTGTTCTATTCAGGTCCTCAATGGATTGGATTATGCCCATCCACGTTGTGGAGTGGAATCTACTAAGCCTGCCAATTCAAATGCTAATATTATCTGGAAACACCTTTACAGACACGCCCAGAAATAATATTTAATCTGGGCACCCCATGGTCAGTCAAGTTGTTGCATAAAATTAACTACCACAGAATTACGTTGTATATATATACAAACTTTTTATTTATCCCTTCAACTGCCAATGGATATTTGGGTTGTTTACCTTTAGGCTATTTTGAATAATGCTTCTTGAACACTGTCGTACAAATATCTTTTTCAGGACCTGCTTTCAATTCTTTTGGGCATTTACTCAGAAGTGGAATTGCTGGATAATATGGTAATTTTATTTTTAATCTTTTGAAGAAACTTCATACTAGTTTTCATAGTGGCTGCACCTATCTACGTTCCTACCAACAGTGCACAATTTCTCCACATCCCCATCAACACTCATTATTTTCTGTTTTTTTGATAGTGATCATCCTAAATGGGTGTGAGGTGATAATTCATTGTGTTTTTAAAATTTGCATTTCCCTGATGATAAGTGATGTCAAATATGTTTCATATGCTTATTGGCCATTTGTATCCCTTCTTTGGAGAAATTTCTTTTCAAATCTTTTGTCAAATTTTGAATTAGGTTTTTTGTTATTGAGTCATAGGAGTTCTTTATAAATTATATACATGAATCCCTTATAATATATATGATTTGCAGGTATTTTTCCATTTCTGCAAGTTGCCTTTTCATTCTATTAACGGTGTCCTTTGATGCACAAAAGTTTTTTATTTTAACAATGCCCAAATTTATTTTTTCTTTCGTTGCCTGTGTTTGTGGTGTTGTGTCCAAGAAATTATTGTTAATCTAATGTCAAAATATTCCCCCTATGTTTTCTTCTAAGAGTTTTATAGTTTTATTACTTGCTTTTAGTTTTTTAGTTATCTTTTGAGTTAAATAAAGGTCCAACTTCATTATTTTGATGTGGATATCCAGTTTACTCAACATCATTCTTTGTCCTTTCCCCATTGAATGGTCTCAGAACCCTTGTCAAAAATAAGTTGGCCATATATGTAAGCGTTTTTTTTCTGGGCTCTCTATTCTATTTCATTAGTCTATATGTCTGTCTTTATGCCCTACCACACTGTTTTAATTACCTTAGCTTTGTAGTAAATTTGGAATTAAAAGTTTGAGTTCTCCAACTTTTTTCTTCTTTTTCAAGATTGTTTTGGCTATTCAGGGTCCATTGAGATTCCATGGGAATTTTAGGTTGGGTTTAACCTTTCCGTGAAAATGTCACTAGATTTTGTTAGGAATGGAATTGATTCTGTGGATTGCTGTGGGGTAGTATTGTTATGATAACAATAGTTAGTCTTCCAATCCATGAACAAGGACATATTCCCATTTATTTTTATTTTCTTTAATTTCTTTCAGCCATATTTTTTAGTTTTCAGTATACAAGTGGTTTGCCTCCTTGGTTAAGTTTATTCCTAAGTATTTTGTTCTGTTTGATGCTATTTTTTTATTTTTAAAATTAATTTTTATTGGAGTATAGTTGATTTACCATGTTGTGCTTGTTAGTTTCTGCTGTACAGCAAAGTGAATCAGTTATACATATATCCACTCTTTTTTGATTCTATTTGTTTGATGCTATTTTAAGTGGACTCATTTTTAAAATTTCCTTTCCTTTCTGGTTGTTCACTGTAAATGTATAGCAATAAAGCTAATTTTTGCATGTTGATATTGTATCCTGAAATTTTGCTGACTGTGTTTATTAGCTCTAACAGTGTGTGCATGTGTGTGTGAAATACACATATTTGTACATATAGCATCTGGTCATCTGTAAACAGAGATAATTTTAATTCTTCCATGGCAGTTTAGATGTCTTTGCTCTAGAAAAACTTCCATGTTGAATATTCAACTTTTAGGTTGAATACAAGTGGTGAAAGCAGGCATCCTTGTTTTATTCCTGATCTTAGGGGGACAACTTTCAGTCCTTCTCCATTGAGTATGATGTTAGCTGTAGCTTTTTCATATAGAACCTTTATTATTTTCAGGAGGTTTTCTTCTAGTCTTAGTTTCTTGAGTGTTGTTATCACAAAATGGTATTGAATTTTGTCAAATGCTTTTACTTCATCAATTGTAATTATCATATGGTTCTTTCCCTTCACTCTGTTAATGTGGTGAGGTACACTGATTGATTTTCATGTGTTTAACCATCCTAGTATTCTAGGAATAAGACATTCAGGACCTGGGTCCCTATGCTCCCCCACTCTCATGCCCCTCCACTGCAGCCTCCTCTTCCTGTCCTTGGGGAATCAGGTAGCGAGTGGGGCTGGCTCCTGAGCCAGGCCCACCTTACCTTAAGGTAGACTCCAATGAGGAGTCTTGGTGTATAACTCCTCCTTGAGAGAAATGACGATGGCCTGGAACTTGCAAGTCAACTGCTCCTTGATGTAATTTGCCACCCGTGGGAGGGACCACAGAGCACTTAGCAGGGCTGAAGCCCTAACACTTCCTGTGTTTTCCAGTCAGAACCATAGGTGAAGGGGAGTGACGTCAGCAAAATGGCAGCATAGGAATTTCTAGTGTTCATCCAAACACAGAAACATCAATTTGAACAAATATCCACACACGAGAATATCTTCACAAGAGTTAAGGATTTCAAGTGAAGAATTATGACACCTTGGTGAAGCTCAGAAATAATAAAAGATTCATTCAAGAGTGTAGGAAAGATAGATTTACATTACCCCCATCACGCCTCCCCCAAGTGTGGGCAGCCCATGGGAGAGACACCTTCCCTGTTGTGGGAGGAGAGTGAAGTGAGCACCTGACTTCACGATGAACTGAAGAGCCAGCCTGAAACAGCACCAGGGTGACTCCAACAACTATAAGTTGCTCCCTGCAAGCTCCCATGAACCTAGGCCCCTAAGTCACCCTGGCACCTGCTGGCTCCAGTGCACCCAGGTGGCTTCCATGGCACTAAGCTCCAGGTGGGCTCCTACAAACCCAGGTCCCTGCTCACCCCAGCACTTGCTGGTGCCAGCTGCCCCAGGCAGTTCCCACAGTCCCACGTGGCTTCCTCAACTCCAGGCTTTCAGTGGGCCCCCATGAACCTGAGACTCTGTCCCACCTGGGCACTGGCTGATTTCATTGGCCCCAGGCAGCACCCACAGCACCAGGTAGCTCCTGGCAGGCTCCCACAAACCCAGGCTTTCAGCCCACCCCAGCTCCAGCCTTCTCTTGTGGCCTGGGCAGCTCCTGAGGACCTCAGCTCGTGGCAGACTTCTGAAAACCTAGGTTCCTGGCCCACCCCAATGCTGACTGATTCCCATTGCACCAGGCTCCTGGCACATCCCAGCACCAGCTGGTTCATGCAACCCTGTTGGCTTCTATGGCTGCAGGCTCCCAATCAACCCCCGTGAAAACAGGCTCTAAATGGGCACCTGTAAACCTAGGCTCCCAGCTGGGTCCAGCACCAGGCAGACTACCACAGACCCAGGCCCCTAGCCCACGCCAGTGCTAGGCTGGCCTCCATGGACCTAGACACCATACTGGCTCCCACAGATCCAGGCTCCTTGTCTGCCCAAGCACCAAACTTGCACTAGTAGAACAAACCTCCAGGTTGGCCCCTGAGGCCCCAGGTTACAGATATACTCTCACAGCCCCAGCCTCCACGTTCACATTAGCAAAAGGCTGGCCCCCATCATCCCAGTCCCCCGGCCAGCTCTCATGAAACCTGGCTCCTACCCATCCCAGTATCAGACTGGCCTCCATGGGCCCAGACACCAGGACACCCCAGGAGTCCCAGTGCCTGACTTGTCCCTGTGGACCCAGGATCCAGGTCTGCCCATGCAGACCCCAATCACAGGCCCAGCACTACAGTCTAAAGCACGAGGCCCACCCCAGTGAACCCAGGTTCCAGGCCCACCTCCATAGACTGAAGCACCAAGCTGGTTCCCATGTACACAAGCACCATGCTTGCCCACCTGCTGACCCAGGCACTAGACTTCCCATCCAAGGACCCCAGCAGCAAACCTTCCCATGGATACCACTAGAAAGCCCACACAGAATGTTTAGACAGTCTGATTGGTGAAGGGCAGTGTCTGCTAAAGCCAGTCTGTAAACATTGGAAAAAGTGCCTACTTCCTGAAATGTGCATACACCAATGCAATGCACAAGGATCATGAATAATCAAGGAAACATGACACCACCGAGGAAACTAATAAAACTTATTGACTGAACCTAAAGAAATGGAGGTCTAAGAACTGCCTGACAAATAATTCAAAATAATTTTATTAACACTTACAAATAGTTTAAATGACAACTTTTATGTTAGCTATATAATATCTCAAAGTTTAAAAAAATCTAAAGATAGATTTCGGGGGGAAAATCCTATTAAAGAAATTCAGTGAACAAAAAGAACACAAAGATATATATCTAAATGAAATTAGGAAAACAATGGAGGACAAAATAAGTTCGACAAAAAAAACAAACAGAAACTATTAGAAAACAAACAGAAATCCTAGAATTGAGGGATACAATGACTTCACTGAAAGGAAAACAGCTCCAAGAGTAGACTTGACGAAACAGAAAAAAGAATTTGAAAGACCTGGAAAACAAGTCATCCAAAATCATCCATTCAGAAGAGTAAAAAGAAAAAAGAATAAGTGAAGAAAGATTATGTGAATTATGGAATATCATTAAAAGAAACAATCTATGAATTATTGGAGTCCCAGAATGAGAAGACAAGGAGAAAGAGGCAGAAAGCTTGTTTAAGAAACAATGGCAATATTTTGGAAAAGTTTGAGAAGGAGAAGTGTTAGCTCTTCTCTAAATGTTTGATAGAATTTGCCTGTGAAGCCATCTGGTCCTGGGCTTTGTTTGTTGGAAGAATTTTAATCACAGTTTCAATTTCAGTGCTTGATATTGATCTGTTTATATTTTCTATTTCTTCCTGGTTCACTCTTGGAAGGTTGTGCTTTTCTAAGAATTTGTCCATTTCTTCCAGGATGTCCACGGTATTGGCATATAGGTGCTTGTAGTAATCTCTCGTGGTCCTTTGCATTTCTGCAGTGTCAGTTGTTACTTCTCCTTTTTCAATTCTAATTCTGCTGATTTGAGTCTTCTCCCTTTTGTTCTTTATGAGCCTGGCTAATGGTTTATCAATTTTGTTTATCTTCTCAAAGAACTAGCTTTTAGCTTTATTGATCTTTGTTATTGTTTCCTTCATTTCTTTTTCATTTATTTCTTATCTAATCTTTATGATTTCTTTCCTTCTCCTAACTTTGGGGTTTTTTTGTTCTTCTTTCTCTAATTGCTTTAGGTACAAGGTTAGGTTGTTTATTTGAGATTTTTCTTGTTTCTTGAGGTAGGATTGTATTGCTATAATCTTCGCCCTTAGAACTGCTCTTGCTGCATTCTATTGGTTTTAGATCATCACGATTTAAAACTCATTCTACAAGGCCACCATCACCCTGATACCAAAACCCGACAAAGATGTCACATAAAAAGAAAACTACAGGCCAATATCACTGATGAACATAGATGCAAAAATCCTCACAAAATACTAAGAAACAGAATCCAACAGCACATTAAAAGGATCATACACCATGATCAAGTGGGGTTTATCCCACGAATGTAAGGATTCTACAACGTACGCAAATCAATCAATGTGATACACCATATTAACAAACTGAAGGATAAAAACCATATGATTATCTCAATAGATGCAGAAAAAGCTTTTGACAAAATTCAATACCTATTTATGATAAAAACTCTCCAGAATGTAGACATAGAGAGAACCTACCTCAACATAACAAAGACCATATATGAAAAATCCACAGCCAACATCGTTCTCAATGGTGAAAAATTAAAACCATTTCCTCTAAGAACAGGAACAAGGCAATATTGCCCACTCTCACCATAATTATTCAACATAGTTTTGGAAGTTTTAGCCACAGCAATCAGAGAAGAAAAAGAAATAAAAGGAATCCAAATTGGAAAAGAAGAAGTAAAACTGTCACTGTTTGCAGATGACATGATACTATATATAGAGAATCCTAAAGATGCTACCAAAAAACTACTAGAGCTAATCAATGAATTTGGTAAAGTAGCAGGATACAAAATTATGCACAGAAATCTCTTGAATTCTTATACACTAATGATGAAAAATCTGAAAGAGAAATTCAAGAAACACTCCCATTTACGATTGCAACCAAAAGAATAAAATACCGAGGAATAAACTTACCTAAGAGGACAAAAGACCTGTATGCAGAAAAGTATAAGACACTGATGAAAGAAATTAAAGATGATACAAACAGATGGAGAGATATACCACGTCCGTGGATTGGAAGAATCAACATTGTGAAAATGACTCTACTACCCAAAGCAATCTACAGATTCAATGCAATCCCTATCAAACCACCAATGGCATTTTTCACAGAACTAGAACAAAACATTTCAAAATTTGTATGGAAGACCCCAAATAGTCAAAGCAATTTTGAGAAAGAAAAAAGGAGCTGGAGGAATCAGGCTCCCTGACTTCAGACTATACTACAAGCTACAGTGATCAAGACAATATGGTACTGGCACTAGCACAGAAATATAGATCAATGGAACAGGATAGAAAGCTCAGAGATAAACCCATGCACATATAGTCACCTTATCTTTGATAAAGGAGTCAAGAATATACAATGGAGAAAAGAATCTTCAATAAGTGGTGCTGGGAAAATTGGACAGCTACATGTAAAAGAATGAAATTAGAACACTCCTTAACACCGTATACAAAAATAAGCTCAAAATGGATTAAAGACCTAAACGTAAGGCAGAAACTATCAAACTCTTGGAGGAAAACATAGGCAGAACAATCTATGACATAAATCACAGCAAGATCCTTTTTGACCCACCTCTTAGAGAAATGGAAATAAAAACAAAAATAAACAAATGGGACCTAACGAAACTTCAAGGCTTTTGCACAGCAAAGGAAACCATAAACAAGACCAAAAAGACAACCCTCAGAATGGGAGAAAATATTTGCAAATGAAGCAACTGACAAAGGATTAATTTCCAAAATTTACAAGCAGCTCATGCAGCTCAATAACAAAAAAACAAACAACCCAATCCAAAAATGGGGAGAAGACCTAAATAGACATTTCTCCAAAGAAGATACACAGACTGCCAACAAACACATGAAAGAATGCGCAACATCATTAATCATTAGAGAAATGTAAATCAAAACTACATTGAGATATCATCTCACACCAGTCAGAATGGCCATCATCAAAATATCTAGAAACAATAAATGCTGGAGAGGCTGTGGAGAAAAGGGAACACTCCTGCACTGCTGGTGGGAATGTGAATTGGTTCAGCCACTGTGGAGAACAGTATGGAGGTTCCTTAAAAAACTACAAATAGAACTAGCATATAACCCAGCAATCCCACTACTGGGCATATACCCTGAGAAAACCATAATTCAAAGAGAGTCATGTACCAGAATGTTCATTGCAGCTCTATTTACAATAGCCCAGAGATTGAAACCACCTAAGTGCCCATCATCAGATGAATGGATAAAGATGATGTGGCACATATATACAATGGAATATTACTCGGCCATAAAAAGAAAGGAAATTGAGCTATTTGTAATAAGGTAGATAGACTTAGAGTCTGTCATACAGAGTGAAGTAAGTCAGAAAGAGAAAGACGAATACCGTATGCTAACACATATATATGGAATTTAAGGGAAAAAATGTCATGAAGAACCTAGGGGTAAAACAGGAATAAAGACACAGACCTACTGGAGAATGGACTTGAGGATATGGGGAGGGGGAAGGGTAAGCTGTGACAAAGCGAGAGAGGGGCATGGACATATATACACTACGAAACGTAAGGTAGATAGCTAGTGGGAAGCAGCCGCATAGCACAGGGCGATCAGCTCGGTGCTTTGTGATCGCCTGGAGGGGTGGGACAGGGAGGGTGGGAGGGAGGGAGATGCAAGAGGGAAGAGATATGGGAACGTATGTATATGTATAACTGATTCACTTTGTTATAAAGCAGAAACTAACACACAATTGTAAAGCAATTATACCCCAATAAAGATGTTAAAAAAAAAAAGTACAATGAGGCATCAGCTCACACCAGTCAAAATGGCCATCATCAAAAAATCTACAAACAATAAATTCTGGAGAGGGTGTGGAGAAAAGGGAACCCTCTTGCACTGTTGGTGGGAATGTAAATTGATACAGCCACTATGGAGAACAGTATGGCAGTTCCTTAAAAGCTAAAAATAGAACTATCATACGACCCAGCAATCCCACTACTGGACATACACCCTGAGAAAACCGTAATTCAAAAATAGGCATGTACCACAATGTTCACTGCAGCTCTATTTACAATAGCCAGGTCATGGAAGCAACCTAAGTGTCCATCGATAGATTAATGGATAGGGAAGATGTGGCACATATAAACAATGGAATATTCCTCAGCCATAAAAAGAACCGAAATTGAGTTATTTGTAGTGAAGTGGATGGACCTAGGGTCTGTCATACAGAGTGTAGTAAGTCAGAAAGAGAAAAAGAAATACCTTATGCTAACACATATATATGGAATCTAAGAAAGAAAAAAAAGAGAAGGTTCTGAAGAACATAGGGGCAGGACAGTAATAAAGACACAGGCATAGAGAATGGACTTGAGGACACCGGGAGGGGGAAGGGTAAGCTGGGACAAAGTGAGAGAGTGGCATGGACTTATATATACTACCAAATGTAAAATAGATAGCTGGTGAGAAGCAGCTTCATAGTACAGGGAGATCAGCTCAGTTCTTTGTGACCCCCTAGAGGAGTGAGATAGGGAGTGTGGGAGGGAGACTCAAGAAGGATGAGATATGGGGATGTATGTATATGTATAGCTGATTCACTTTGTTATAAAGCAGAAACTAACACACCATTGTAAAGAAATTATACTCCAATAAAGATGTTAAAAAATAAATTAAAAATTTTTAAAAAGGAAAAAGATATTTCATGTATCTAGAAACCAAAAGAGAGAGGGGATAGTTATACAAGACATATAGACTTTAAGTAAAAACCAAATGTAGACACAGAAAGTCATTGTATAATGATAAATTAGTCAGTTCATCAAAAGGATATAATAATTGTAAATATATCTGCACCCAACATCAGAATACTTAAATATATTAAGCAAATACTAACATGTCTGAAGGGAGAAATAGACAACAATACAATAATATTAAGGGACTTCAATATCCCACATTCAACAATGGATAGATCATCCAGAGAGAAAACCAATGAGGAAATCTTGGCTTGAACTATATCTTAGACCAAATGAACCTAACGGACATATACAGAGCTTTCCACCCAACAGCAGAAGAACACATGTTCTTCTTAAATGCACATGGAACATTCTCCAGGATATATCATATATTAGATCCCAAAACATACCTTAGAAAATGTAAGAGGATTGACATAATACTTTTCTGACCACAATGGTATGAAAGTAGAAAGCAATAACAGAAGGAAAACTGGAATTTTCACAAATGTGTGGAAATCAAACAACACATTACTGAACACCCAATGGGTTAAAGCAGAAATCAAAAAGGAAATCAAACAATATCTTGAGACAAATGAAAATGGAAACACAACTTACCAAACTTTATGGGATGCAGAAAAGGCTGTTCTAAGGGGAAATTTTATAGTGATAAATGTCTACATTTAAAAAAAAGGTCACAAATAAACATAACTTTACAGCTCAAAACTGTAGCAAAAGAACAAACTAATGCAAAGTTGGCTGAAGGGAGCAAATAACAAAATCACAGTGAAATAAATGAAATGGAGACTAGAAAAGTATAGCAAAGATCAACAAAACTAAGAGCTGGTTTTTTGGAAAAAAATGACAAACTTTCAGCTAGATGAAATAAGGAAATAAGAGAGAAGACTCAAATAAATAAAACAAGAAATGAAGGAGAAAGTATTAAAACTGACACCACAGGAATACAAAAGATCGGAAGAGACTACTATGAACAATTTTACAACAACGAATTAGACAACCTAGAATAAATGGATAAATTCCTGGAAACATATAATCTACAGAGATTGAAACATGAATAGAAATTTTGAACAGACAAATAATGAGTAACAAAATTGAATCAGTCCAAAACTAGATAGTTTAACTGGTGAATTCTATAGAGATTTAGAGAAGAATCAACACCAATCCTTCTCGAACACTTCCAAAAAATTGAAGAGGAGGGAATCTCATTTTAAAAGGCCAGTATTACCCTGACACCAAAGCCAGATAAGGATACTACAAGAAAAGAAAACTACAGGTCAATATCCCTGATAAATATAGATACAAAAATCCTCAACAAAATATTAACAAACGAAATTCAACAGCATATTAAAAAGATTATACAACATGATTAAGTGAGACTAACTCTGGCATGCAAGAATGGTGCAAATCAATAAATGTGATACACCACATTAATATAATGAAAAGTAAAAATTATATGATCATCACAAAAGACATAGAAAAAATACTTAACAAATTTCAACACCATTTCATTACAAAAATTCTCAATAAATTGAGTATGAAAGGAATGTACTTCAATATAATAAAGGCCATATATGAAAGACTCACAGCTAACATCATACTCAATGGTGAAAAGTTGGCTGCTATGATCAGGAACAAGATAAGAATGTCAACTCTAATAACTGGTATTCAACATAGTGCTGGAAGTCCTAGCCAGAGAAATTAGGCAAGAAAAAGAAATAAATATATCCAGACCAGAAAAGTAAAATATCTGTTTGTAGATGAAATGATCTTATGTAGAAAACAACTCTAAAGACTTCATTAAAAAAACTGTTAGAATTAATAAATGAATTCAGTGAAGTTGCAGGATACAAAATCAACTTACAAAAAGCAGTCACATTTCCATATACTAACAATGAACTGAGGGCTTCCGGGAAGATAGCGGAAGAGTAAGATGTGAAGATCACCTTCCTCCTCACAGATACACCAGAAATACATCTACACGTGGAACAACTCCTACAGAACACCTACTGAGCACTGGCAGAACACCTCAGACCTCCCAAAAACACAAGGAAGTCCCCACGTACCTGGGTAGGGCAAAAGAATAAAGAAAAAACAGAGACAAAAGGATAGGGACATGACCTGCACCAGTGGGAGGGAGCTGTGAAGGAGGAAAGGTTTCCACACACTAGGAAGCCCCTTCGCGGGCGGAGACTGCAGGTGGTGGAGGGAGAAAGCTTCAGAGCCGTGGAGGAGAGCACAGCAACAGGGGTGCAGAGGGCAAAGTGGAGAGATTCCTGCACAGAGGATCAGGGCCGACCAGCACTCACCAGCCCAATAGGCTTGTCTGCTCACCCGCCGGGGCGGGTGGGGCCAGGAGTTGAGGCTCCGGCTTTGGTCAGAGAGCAGGGAGAGGACTGGGGTTGGCAGCAAGAACACAGCCTGCAGGGGGTTAGTGCACCACGGCTAACCGGGAGGGAGTCCGGGGAAAAGTCTGGACCTGCTGAAGAGGCAAGAGACTTTTTCTTCCCTCTTTGTTTCCTGGTGCGTGAGGAGAGGGGATTAAGAGCGCTGCTTAAAGTAACTCAAGAGACAGGTGCGAGCCGCGGCTAAAAGCACGGACCACAGAGACGGCCAGGAGACGCTAAGGTTGCTGCTGCCGCCACCAAGGAGTGTGTGTGCAAGCACAGGTCACTATCCACACCCCTCTTCCGGGGAGCCTGTGCAGCCCGCCACTGCCAGGGTCCCGGGATCCAGGGACAACTTCCCCAGAAGAACGTACGACACACCTCAGGCTGGTGCAACATCACACCGGTCTCTGCCGCTGCATGCTTGCCCCACACGCTGTGCCCCTCCCTCGCCACTAGCTGAGTGAGTCAGAGCCCCCGAATCAGCGGCTGCTTTAACCCCGTAATGTCTGAGCAAAGAACAGACGCCCTCAGGCGACCTACACGCAGAGGCGGGGCCAAATCCAAAGCTGAGCCCCTGGGAGCTGTGATAACACAGAAGAGAAAGGGAAATCTCTCCCAGCATACTGAGAAACAGCGAATTAAAGCTCCACAATCAACTTGATGTACCCTGCATCCGTGGAATACATGAATAGACAACGAATCATCCCAAATTGAGGAGGTGGACTTTGAGAGTAAGATTTATGATTTTTTCCCCTTTTCCTCTTTTTGTGAGTGTGTATCTGTATGCTTCTGTGAGAGATTTTGTCTGTATAGCTTTGCTGCCACCACGTGCCCTAGGGTGTTTTCTGTCCGTTTTTTTTGTTTGTTTGTTTTTTTAATTATTTTCTTTTTTGGTTCTTAATAATTATATTTTTATTTTACTAACTTTATTATATTTTATCTTACTTTATTTTATTTTACTTTATCTTCTTTCTTTCTTTCTTTTTTCCTCCCTTCCCTCTTTCCTTCCTTCATTCCTTCCTCCCTCTTTCCCTCCCTCCCTCCTTCTTTTCTTTCTGTTTCTTTCTTTCTTTCTACCTCTATTAATTCCTACATTTTCTCCCTATTATTCTCAGCCGTGTGGATGAAAGGCTCTTGGTGCTGCAGGCAGGAGTCAGTGCAGTGCCTCTGAGGTGGGAGAGCCAACTTCAGGACACTGGTCAACAAGAGACCTCCTAGCTCCACATAATATCAAACAGCGAAAATCACCCAGAGATCTCCATCTCAACACCAGGATCCAGCTTCACTCAAGGACCAGCAAGTTACAGTGCTGGACATCCTATGGCAAACAACTAGCAAGACAGGAACACAACCACACGCATTAGCAGAGAGGCTGTCTAAAATCATAAGTCCACAGACATACCAAAACACACCACCAGACGTGGACCAGCCATTTAGAAAGACAAGAACCAGCCTCATCCACCAGAACACAGGCACTAGTACCCTCCACCAGGAAGCCAACACAACCCACTGAACCAACCGTAGCCACTGGGGAAAGACACCAAAAGCAACGGGAACTATGAACCTGTAGCCTACAAAAAGGGGACCCCAAACACAGTAAGATAAACAAAATGAGAAGACAGAAAAACACACAGCAGAGGAAGGAGCAAGATAAAAAACCCACCAGACCTAACAAATGAAGAAGAAATAGGCAGTCTACCTGAAAAAGAATTCAGAATAATGATAGTAAAGGTGATCCAAAATCTTGGAAATAGAAAAGGCAAAATGCAAGAAACATTTAACAAGAACCTAGAAGAAATAAAGATGAAACCAACAATGATGAACAAAAAAATAAATGAAATTAAAAATACTCTAGATGGGATCAATAGCAGAATAACTGAGGCAGAAGAACGGATAAGTGACCAGGCAGATAAAATACTGGAAATAACTACTGCACAGCAGAATAATGAAAAAAGAATGAAAAGAACTGAGGACAGTCTCAGAGACCTCTGGGACAATATTAAATGCACCAATATTCGAATTATAGGGGTTCCAGAAGAAGAAGAGAAAAAGAAAGGAACTGAGAAAATATTTGAAGAGATTATAGTTGAAAACCTCCCTAATAGGGGAAAGGAAATTGTTAATCAAGTCCAGGAAGCACAGAGAGTCCCATACAGGATAAATCCAAGGAGAAATATGCCAAGACACATATTAATCAAACTCTCAAAAATTCATACAAAGAAAACATATTAAAAGCAACAAGGGAAAAACAAGAAATAACACACAAGGGAATCCCCATAAGGTTAACAGCTGATCTTTCAGCAGAAACTCTGCAAGCCAGAAGGGACTTGAAGGACATATTTAAAGTGATGAAGGAGAAAAACTTGCAACCAAGATAACTCTACCCAGCAAGGATTTCATTCAGATTTGATGGAGAAATTAAAACCTTTAGAGACAAGCAAAAGCTGAGAGAGTTCAGCACCACCAAACCAGCTTTCCAACAATTGCTAAAGAAACTTCTCTAGGCAAGAAACACAAGAGAAGAAAAAGACCTACAGTAAGGAACCCAAAACAATTAACAAAATGGAAATAGGAACATACATGTCGAAAATTACCTAAAATGTAAATGGACTAAATGCTCCCACCAAAAGACACAGATTGGCTGAATGGATACAAAAACAAGAACCATATATTAGTTCTCTACAAGAGACCCTCTTCAGACCTAGAAACACATACAGACTGAAAGACAGGGGATGGAAAAAGATACTTCATGCAGTTAAAGCCAAAAGAAAGCTGGAGTAACAATTCTCATATCAGACAAAATAGACTTTAAAATAAAGACTATTAGAAGAGACAAAGAAGAACACTACATAATGATCAAGGAATCGATCCAAGAAGAAGATATAAATATTGTAAATATTTATGCACTCAACATAGGGGCACCTCAATACATAAGGCAAATACTAACAGCCATCAAAGGGAAAATCGACAGTAACACATTCATAGTAGGAGACTTTAACAACCCACTTTCACCCATGGACAGATCACCCAAAATGAAAATAAATAAGGAAACACAAGCTTTAAATGATACATTAAACAAGATGGACCTAATTGATATTTATAGGACATTCCATCCAAAAACAACAGAATACACAATTTTCTCAAGTGCTCATGGAACATTCTCCAGTATAGATCATATCTTGGGTCACAAATCAAGCCTTGGTAAATTTAAGAAAATTGAAATTGTATCAAATATGTTTTCCAACAACGACGCTATGAGACTAGATATCGATTACAGGAAAACATCTGTTAAAAATACAAACACATGGAGGCTAAACAATACACTGCTTAGTACCGAAGTGATCACTGGAGAAATCAAAGAGGAAATTAAAAAATACCTAGGAACAAATGACAATGGAGACACAATGACCCAAAACTTATGGGATGCAGCAAAAGCAGTTCTAAGAGGGAAGTTTATAGCAATACAATCCTACCTTAAGAAACAGGAAACATCTCGAATAAACAACCTAGTCTTGCACCTACACCAATAAGAGAAAGAAGAATAAAAAATCCCCAAAGTTAGCAGAATGAAAGAAATCATAAAAATCAGATCAGAAATATATGAAAAACAAATGAAGGAAATGATAGCAAAGATCAATAAAACTAAAAGCTGGCTCTTTGAGAAGATAAACAAAATAGATAAACCATTAGCCAGACTCATCAAGAAAAAAAAGGAGAAGACTCAAATCAATAGAATTAGAAATGAAAGAGCAGAAGTAACAACTGACACTCCAGAAATACAAAAGATCATGAGAGATTACTACAAGCAACGCTATGCCAATAAAATGGACAACCTGGAAGAAATGGACAAATTCTTAGAAATGCACAACCTGCCAAGACTGAATCAGGAAGAAATAGAAAATATGAACAGACCAATCACTAGCACTGAAATTGAAACTGTGATTAAAATTCTTCCAACAAACAAAAGCCCAGGACCGGATGGCTTCACAGGCGAATTCTATCAAACATTTAGAGAAGAGCTAACACCTATCCTTCTCAAACTCTTCCAACATATAGCAGAGGGAGGAACACTCCCAAATTCATTCTATGAGGCCACCATCACCTTGATATGAAAACCAGACAAGGATGTCAGAAAGAAAGAAAACTACAAGCCAATATCACTGATGAACATAGATGCAAAAATCCTCAATAAAGTACTAGCAAACAGAATCCAACAGAACATTAAAAGAATCATACACCATGATCAAGTGGGGTTTATTCCAGGAATGCAAGGATTCTTCAATATACACAAATCAATGTGAGAAACGATATTAACAAATTGAAGGAGAAAAACCATATGATCATCTCAATAGATGCAGAGAAAGCTTTCGACAAAATTCAACACCCATTTATGATAAAAACCCTCCAGAAAGTAGGCATAGAGGGAACTTTCCTCAACATAATAAAGGCCATATATGATAAACACACAGCCAACATCATCCTCAATGGTGGAAAACTGAATGCATTTCCACTAAGATCAGGAACAAGACAAGGTTGCCCACTCTCAGCACTCTTATTCAACATAGTTTTGGAAGTTTTAGCCACAGCAATCAGAGAAGAAAAGGAAACAAAAGGAATCCAAATCGGAAAAGAAGGAGTAAGGTGTCACTGTTTGCAGATAACATGATACTATACATTGAGAATCCTAAAGGTGCTACCAGAAAACTACTAGAGCTAATCAATGAATTTATTAAAGTAGCAGGATACAAAATTAATGCACAGAAATCCCTGGCATTCCTATACACTAGTGATGAAAAATCTGAAAACGAAATCAAGCAAACACTCCCATTTACCATTGCAACAGAAGGAATAAAATATCCAAAAATGAACCTACCTAAGGAGACATAAGACCTGTATACAGAAAATTATAAGGCACTGATGAAAGAAATTAAAAATGATACAAATAGATGGAGAGATATACCATGTTCTTGGATTGGAATAATCAACATTGTGAAAATGATTCTACTACCCAAAGCAATCTACAGAATCAATGGAATCCCTATCAAAACACCACTGGCATTTTTCACAGAGCTAGAACAAAAAATTTCACAATTTGTATGGAAACACAAAAGACCACGAATAGCCAAAGCAATCTTGAGAACGAAAAACGGTGCTGGAGGAATCAGGCTCCCTGACCTCAGAGTATACTACAAAGCTACAGTAATCAAGACAGTATGGTACTGGCACAAAAACAGAAAGATAGATCAATGGAAAAGGATAGAAAGCCCAGAGATAAGCCCATGCACATACGGTCACCTTATCTTTGATAAAGGATGCAGGAATGTACAGTGGAGAAAGCACAGCCTCTTCAATAAGTGTTGCTGGGAAAACTGGACAGTTACATGTAAAAGTATGAGATTAGATCACTCCCTAACACCATACACAAAAATAAGCTCAAAATGGATTAAAGACCTAAATGTAAGGCCAGACACTATCAAACTGTTGGGGGAAAACATAGGCAGAAAACTGTGTGACATAAATCACAGCAAGATCCTTTTTGACCCACCTCCTAGAGAAATGGAAATAAAAACAATAAACAAATGGGACCTAATGAAATTTCAAAGCTTTTGCACAGCAAAGGAACCCACAAACAAGACCAAAGACAACCGTTAGAATGGGAGACAATATTTGCAAATGAAGCAACTGACAAAGGATTAATCCCCAAAATTTATATGCGGCTCAATAAGAAAAAAACAAACCACCCTATGCAAAAATTGGCAGAAGACCTAAATAGACATTTTTCCAAAGGAGATATAGAGACTGCCAACAAACACATGAAAGAATGTTCAACATCATTAATCCTTAGAGAAATGCAAATCAAAACTACAATGAGATATCATCTCACACCAGTCAGAATGGCCATCATCAAAAAATCTAGAAACAATAAATGCTGGAGAGGGTGTGGAGAAAAGGGAACACTCTTGCACTGCTGGTGGGAATGTGAATTGGTTCAGCCACTATGGAGAACAGTATGGAGGTTCCTTAAAAAACTATGACTAGAACTACAATATTACCCAGCAATCCCACTACTGGGCATATACCCTGAGAAAACCAAAATTCAAAAAGAGTCATGTACCAAAGTGTTCATTGCAGCTCTATTTACAATAGCCCAGAGACGGAAACAACCTAAGTGCCCATCATCGGATGAATGGATAAAGAAGATGTGGCACATATATACATTGGAATATTACTCAGCCATAAAAAGAAACGAAACTGAGCTATTTCTAATGAGGTGGATAGACCTAGAGTCTGTCATACAGAGTGAAGTAAGTCAGAAAGAAAAAGACAAATACCATATGCTAACACATATATATGGAATTTAAGAAAATAATGTCACGAAGAACCTATGGGTAAGCCAGGAATAAAGACACAGACCTACTGTAGAATGGACTTGAGGATATGGGGAGGAGGAAGGGTGAACTGTGACAGGGCGAGAGAGAGTCATGGACATATATACACTATGAAACATAAGGTAGATAGCTAGTGGGAAGCAGCTGCATGGCACAGGGATATCGGCTGGGTGCTTTGTGACTGCCTGGAAGGGTGGGATAGGGAGGGTGTGAGGGAGGGAGACGCAAGAGGGATGAGATATGGGAACATATGTATATGTATAACTGATTCACTTTGTTATAAAGCAGAAACTAACACACCATTGTAAAGCAATTATACCCCAATAAAGAATAATAAATAAATAAATAAATTACATAGACTTTGTACTAGTAACAAGATTGTACAAATAAATAAATAAAACAATGAACTATCTCAAAAAGAAATAAAGATAAAAATCACATGCACAATAATATCAAAAAATATATAATTACTAGTAAATTTAACAAGGGAGATGATAGATCTATATACTGAAAACTACAAGACCCTGATAAAAGAAATTGAAGAGGACACAGATAAATGCAGAGAGAGCCTGTGTTCATGCATTGGAAGAATTAATATTGTTAAAATGTCCACTCTACCCAAAGCCATCTATAGATTGAACGAAATCCTGATCAACTTTCCAAGGGCTTGGACTTCCCCAGTGGTCCAGTGGTAAAGAATCCGCCTTCCAATGCAGGGGACGCAGGTTCGACATCTGGTCAGGGAACTAAGATCCCACATGCTGTGGGGTAACTAAGCCTATGTGCCACAACTACTGAGCCTGCATGCCTCAACTGGAGAGCCTACTTGCCGCGAACTACAGAGCCCACTTGCTCTGGAGGCCACACACCACAACTAGAGTGAGAAAACTCACACACCACAACTAGAGAGAAGCCTGCATGCTGCAACAAAGATCCCTCAGGCCACAACTAAGACCTGATGCAGCCAAAAATAAAAAAATAATAAAATAGGGCTTCCCTGGTGGTGCAGTGGTTGAGAGTCCGCCTGCCGATGCAGGGGATACGGGCTCGTGCCCCAGTCTGGGAGGATCCCACATGCGTGGAGCGGCTGGGCCCATGAGCCATGGCCGCTGAGCCTGCGCATCCGGAGACTGTGCTCCGTAACGGGAGAGGCCACAACAGTGAGAGGCCCGTGTACTGCAAAAAAATAAAAAATATGAAAATAAAAAAATAAATATTTTATAAAATTCCAAGGGCTATTTTCGAGAAAGAGCAAAAACAGTCCTCAAATTCATATGGAACCACAAAAGACCCCAACTAGTTGAAAGCAGTTCTGAGAAAGAAGAGCAAAGCTGGATACATCACAACCCCTGATTTCAAACTTTATTGCAAAGCTATAGTAATCAAAACAGTATGGTACTAGCATAAAGACAGACACCTAAACCAATGGAACAGAATTCAGAGCAGAGAAATAAATTCAGCAATATATGGTCAACTAATATTTGACAAGAGAGCCAAGAAAACCGAATAGTGAAATGATAGTCTCTCTCTCTCTTTTCAATTTTATTGAAGTATAGTTGATTTACAGTGTTCTGTTAATTTCTTCTGCACAGCAAAGTGACTCAGGCATATATATATACGTATATATATTATATTTTATTTTAATATATTAATATAATTTATATATTATAATATATTATATATTAATAATATTCTATTTATATATGATTTATTATATTATATGATAGTATAGTATATTATAAATTATATTTTAATATTATATAAAATAAAGAAATAGATAAATAAATTAAATAAAATATTATAATATATCATATTCAATAAATCTTATATAATATATTATATGGTATTATATTATATATACATTATAATGAAATATTATATATATTATATTATAATTTATATATTATATGATAATAATTTTGTATTATAATATATAATATATTATACTACATATATGTTATATAAATCATATATATTAATATATAGCAATATTAATATACATTATGTTATATATGATTTATTATATTATAATATTTATATTATTTTTATATTAATAATAATTATTATTATAATTATGTGTATTAAATTAACTACATAATATATATAATGGAATGTTTTATATATATATAAAATACATTTTTATCCATTCATCTGTTGATGGACACTTAGGTTGTTTCCATGTCTTGGCTTGTAAATAGTACTGCTATGAACATAGTACATGTATCTTTTCAAATTATAGTTTTGTCTGGGTATATGCCTATGAGTGGGATTGTTGGACCATATCGCAAGTCAATTTTAGTTTTCTGAGGAGCCTCCATACTGTTTTCCATAGTCGCTGAACCAATTTACATTCCCACCAATAGTGTAAGAGGGTTACCTTTTCTCCACACCCTCTCCAACATTTGTTATTCTTTTTAATAAATAGTGCTGGGGAAACCAGATATTCACATGAAAAGTAATGAGTTTGGACCCTTATCTAACACTACTGAAAAATAAACTTGAAATGGATTAAAGACTTAAACATCAGACCTGCAACTGTAAAACTCCTAGAGGAAAACATGAGGAAACAGCTCCTTAACATTGACCTTGGCAATGATTTTTTGGATATGACACAACAGAAAAGGCAGAAAAAGCAAAAATAAACAGGTGAGACTACATCAACGTAAAAGGCTGTGCACAGCAAAAAACAATCAGCAAAATGAAAAGGTAATCTATGGAATGCGAGAAAATATTTGCAAACCATCTATCTGATAAGGGTTTAATATCCAAAATATATAAAAAACACATACAACTTAATAACCCAAAAACCCCAAATAATTGGATTTTTTTTAAGGACAGGGGAAACTTAATAGACATTTTTTCCAAAGAAGACATACAAATGACTAATAGGTACATAAAAAGATGCTCAACCTCACTAATCATCAAGGAAATGCAAATCAAAACCATAATTAGATATCATCTCACTGCTTTTAAATTGGCGATTATCAAAAAGACAGAGAAAAGTGTTGTGGAGGATGTGGAGAAAAAGGAACCCTTGGTCATAGTTGGTGGGAATGTAAACTGGTACAATGACTATCGGAAACGATATGGAGTTTCCTCAAAAAATTAAAATTCGGACTACCATATGATCCAGCAATTCCTTCTGGGTATATATCCAAAGGAAATGAAATCACAATCTTGAAGAGATATCTGCATTCCCATGTTTATTGAAGCATTATTCACAATAGCCAAGACGTGGAAACTTTTCCATCATTGGATGAATAGATAAAGAAAATGTGGTATATATATAATGGAATAATATTTAGTCTTAAAAAGAAGCCAATTCTGCCATTTGCGACAATGTGGATGGACTTTGAGGGCTTTACACTAAGTGAAATAAGTCAGAGAAACACAGAAACTGTATGATCTCATTTATATGTGGAATCTAAAAACATCGAATTTATAGAAACAAAGAGTAGCAGGGAGGTTTCCAGGGGCTGAAGGTTGAGGGAAATTGGGAGATTTTGGTCAATGAGTACAAACTTTCCATTGTAAGATGAATAAGTTTGGGGGACTTAATGTAACTATAGTTAGCAATACTGTACTGTATACTTGAAAGTTGTTATGAAGGTAGAGCTTTTATGTTCTCACCATAACAACAGTAAAATGGCAATTATGTGAGGTAAAGGATGTGTTACCTATCCTTATTGTGGTAAACATTTCACAATATATACATGTGAAATCACATTGTACATCACATTGTACACCTAAAACTTACACCATGTTATATGTCAATTATATCTTAATGAAGCTAGAAAAAATATTTATCAACTCATAGCTAACATTCTCTCATTACCTCTTCCTATACTCAAATTGTTTTAAAGCAAAGCCTAGATATATCATTTCAACCACAAATACTCCACTATGTATCTCTAAAACAGTTTCCAAATCTTGGCACTATCGACGTTTGGGGCCATGTTTTACCATCTTGTGCACTATAGGAGGTTTAGCAGCATGCCTCATACCTACCCACTAGATGCTGGTAGTGACCCCCACCCCAGTTGTGACAAAGAAACGGGGACTTCAGACATTGCCAGATGTCCTCTTGGGGGAAAAATACTCTACAGCCCTACCCCCAACAACTGCCCTCTCACACCAAGGCTATTACCTTTCACCTCACCTGCCTTCACAGCCTCACCCTGCCTCATCTCCCCTGCATCCCTCCTTTTATCTCTCATCACCTGCACCCACCATCCTTTTCTCTCTCTCTCTCACCTTCCCTCCCTAGTCACCTTCATCCCCCATTCCTGGTTATGTTGTTCACAGCCCACACCCACCACCAGCAATAATACTCACCTCTTCCTGACTAATATCGTCCATGGTGCCCTTAGACAGTGGCAACTTTATGTTCTGCATCTTGCAGGCCTGTAGCAGGTTGTGGTGGTCACTGCGTTTCTGTTCAAGCTTGCTCTCAATGGCTGTTACCTCCTTCTGTAAATGGGTCATTTCCCTAAAACGAACCAGAGAGATAGGTGAGACCCAAGTCCAGCAAGCTGCCAATACTACGTACTTCCAAGCCCAGGCCTGAACCCACTCACTTGTTGGCACCCCCCAGTTTCTTACGAATCTCCTCCATTTCGTGGTTCTTGTCATTCACCTCTGACTTCCTGGCCAGGTGCTGATTCTTCAGGTCTTGTAGCTGGACCATGGTCTCATGTATGATCTTCATGTGTTTTTGCTCTACCTGGTCCCAGCAGGGTGAACAGGACAAGAAGTGAAGGCTTTCCCCAGCTCACTTTGGGATCTTCTCCCATTGTCCCCACCCTTTCCACCAGGCAGTTTGTTGGAATCTGTCTTCAATGAGCTCTGCTTTTACAAACCTCCATCACCCTTCTGACTTCTTTTATTACCTTTTTCCAAATTATTTTTTTGACCTCCTCCCCACCCCAATATAAAAGTTGCCTGCTGTAGAAAAGTTAAAAGTACAGAAGAGTATAAAGCAGGGGGAAAATCACTCACAATCCCACCAGCCAGAGATAACCAATTAACTTTTAGCATATTTCCTCCGAGTATTATTTATAGATGACTCTATATAATTGAGACAAACACTATATTTTATTTAAGGTTATTGCTGTAGTCTGATTGTTTGTGTCTCCCCCAAATTTACATGTTAAAATCCTAACCCCCAAAGGTTTTGGTATTTGATGGTATTGGGGAGGTGATTAAGTTATGAGGGTGGAGCCTTCATGAATAGAATTAGTGCCCTTATAAAAGAGACCCTGCAAAGCTCCCTAACCCCTTCAGCCATGTGAGGTTACAGTAAGAAGTCAGAAGTCTGAAACCTGGAAGAAGGCTTTCACCAAAATCTGACTATGCTGGCACCCTGACCTTGGACTTCCAGCCTCCAGAACTGTGAGAAATAAAACTCTGTTGTCTATAAGCCACCCAGTCTGTGGTATTTTACCATAGCAGCCCAAATGGACTAAGACAGAAAATTGAGAAATAGGGGTGCTGACGTTACAAATACCTAAAAATGTGGAAGCAGCTTTGGAACTGGGAGATGAGTAGAGTTTGGAGGTGCATGCCAGAAAAAGCCTGCATTGCTGTGAACAGACGTTCAAAGGCAATTCTACTGAATTGCCCAGAAGGAAAAGATGAGGGCTGTATAGAGACACCCAATCTTCTTAGAGAATACCTAAGTGGTCATGAAGAGAATGTTGGTAGAAATATGGATGATAAAAGCCATTCTGATGAAGTTTCAGATGAAAATGAGGACACAGTGAGAAGGTGCTTGCTGTGAACCAGCAAAAGGGACCTCATCAGAATGTAACCATGCTGGCAACTTGATCTTGGACTTCCCAGCCTCTATAACTATGAGAAATAAATTTCTGTTGTTTAAGACTGCTACAGGCCTTCAAGAAGCAGGGCATCAAATTGCCACTACCTAAGTGTATCATGGATGATATTAGTCAGGAAGAGGACAGTATTATTGCTGCTGATGGGAATGGGCTGTGAACAACATAACAGGGTTAAGGAAATGAGTGGCCAGGGAAGGCTGGTGAGAGAGAGAAGGATGGTGGGTCGGGGTGGTGAGATACATAAGTAGGGGTGCAGAGGAGATGAGTCAGGGTGAGGCTGTGAAGGCAGGTGAGATGAAAGGTAATAGCCTTCATGTGAGAGGGAAGTTGAATTGTGGGTAGGGCTGTATATCAGTAGGTGATGAGGGATTTTGATAAATGATTTTTCTACATCTATTGAAATGATGGTGCAATTTTCCCATTTATCCTATTAATACGGTGAATTACATTAGATGATTTTCATGTTTTAAACCCACCTTGCAGTCCTGAGATAAATCCCAACTGGTCATGGTATATAATTCTTTTTATATATTTCTAGATTTGCTTTCCTAGTATTCTACTGAGAATTTTTATATCTATATATATTCATGAGGAATACAGCTCTGTACTTTTTTTTAACATCTTTATTGGGGTATAACTGCTTTACAATGATGTGTTAGTTTCTGCTTTATAACAAAGTGAATCAGTTATACATATGCATATGTTCCCATATCTCTTCCCTCTTGCGTCTCCCTCCCTCACACCCTCCCTATCCCACCCCTCCAGGCGATCACAAAGCACCGAGCTGATCGCCCTGTGCTATGCGGCTGCTTCCCACTAGCTTTCTACCTTACGTTTAGTAGTGTATATATGTCCATGCCTCTCTCTTGCTTTGTCACAGCTCACCCTTCCCCCTCCCCATATCCTCAAGTCCGTTCTCTAGTAGGTCTGTGTCTTTATTCCTGTCTTACCCCTAGGTTCTTCATGATATTTTTTTCCTTAGATTCCATATATATGTGTTAGCATACAGTATTTCTCTTTCTTTTTCTGACTTACTTCACTCTGTATGACAGACTCTAGGTCTACCCACCTCATTAAAAATAGCTCAATTTCATTTCTTTTTATGGTTTAGTAATATTCCATTGAATATATGTGCCACGTCTTCTTTATCCATTCATCTGATGATGGACACTTAGATTGTTTCCATCTCTAGGCTATTGTACATAGAGCTTCAATGAACATTTTGGTACATGACCCTTTTGAATTATGGTTTTCTCAGGGTATATTCCCAGTAGTGGGATTGCTGGGTAATATGGTAGTTCTATTCATAGATTTTTAAGGAAACTCCATACTGTTCTCCACAGTGGCTGAACCAATTCACATTCCCACCAGCAGTGAAAGAGTGTTCCCTTTTCTCAACAACCTCTCCAGCATTTATTGTTTCTAGATTTTTTGATGATGGCCATTCTGACTGGTGTGAGATGATATCTCATTGTAGTTTTGATTTGCATTTCTCTAAGGATTAATGATGTTGAACATTCTTTCATGTGTTTGTGGCAGTCTGTATATCTTCTTTGGAGAAATGTCTATTTAGGTCTTCTCCCCATTTTTGGATTGGGTTGTTTTTTTGTTATTGAGTTGCATGAGCTGCTTATAAATTTTGGACATTAATCCTTTGTCAGTTGCTTCATTTGCAAATATTGTCTCGCATTCTAAGGGTTGTCTTTTGGTCTTGTTTATGGGTTCCTTTGTTGCGCAAAAGCTTTGAAGTTTCATTAGGTTCCATTTGTTTATTTTTGTTTTTATTCCCATTTCTCTAGGAGGTGGGTCAAAAAGGATCTTGCTGTGATTTATGTCATACAATGTTCTGCCTATGTTTTCCTCCAAGAGTTTGAAAGTTTCTGTCCTTACATTTAGGTCTTTAATCCATTTTGAGCTTATTTTTGTGTATGGTGTTAAGGAGTGATCTAATCTCATACTTCTACATGTACCTGCCCAGTTTTCCCAGCACCACTTACTGAAGAGGCAGTCCTTTCTCCACTGTACATTCCTGCATCCTTTATCAAAGATAAGGTGACCATAGGTGCGTGGGTTTATCTCTGGGCTTTCTCTCCTGTTCCATTGATCTATCGTTCAGTTTTTGTGCCAGTACCATACTGTCTTGATTACTGTAGCTTTGTAGTATACTCTGAAGTCAGGGAGCCTGATTCCTCCAGCTCCGTATTTCATATTTAAGATTGCATTGGCTATTCTGGATCTTTTGTGCTTCCATACAAATTGGGAAATTTTTTGTTCTAGTTCTGTGAAAAATGCCAGTGGCAGTTTGGTAGGGATTGCATTGAATCTATAGATTGCTTTGGGTAGTAGAGTCATTTTCACAATGTTGATTCTTCTAATCCAAGAACATGACATATCTCTCCATCTATTTGTATCATCTTTAATTTCTTTCAACAGTGTCTTATAATTTTCTGCATACAGGTCTTTTGTCTCCTTTGATAGGTTTATTCCTAGATATTTTATTCTTTTTGTTGCAGTGGTAAATGGGAGTGTTTTCTTGATTTCACTTTCAGATTTTTCATTATTAGTGTATAGGAACGCCAGAGATTTCTGTGCAGTAATTTTGTATCCTGCTACTTTACCAAATTCATTGATTAGCTCTAGTAGTTTTCTGGTAGCATCTTTAGGATTCTCAATGTATAGTATCATGTCATCTGCAAACAGTGACAGCTTTACTTCTTCTTTTCCAATTTGGATTCCTTTTATTTCCTTTTCTTCTCTGATTGCTGTGGCTAAAACTTCCAAAACTATGTTGAATAAGAGTGGTGAGAGTGGGCAACCTTGTCTTGTTCCTGATCTTATTGGAAATGCTTTCAGTTTTTCACCATTGAGGATGATGTTGGCTGTGGGTTTGTCATATATGGCCTTTATTATGTTGAGGAAAGTTCCCTCTATGCCTACCTTATGCAGGGTTTTTATGATAAATTGGTGTTGAATTTTGTCAAAAGCTTTCTCTGCATCTATTGAGATGATCATATGGTTTTTCTCATTCAATTTGTTAATATTATTTATCACATTGATAGATTTACGTATGTTGAAGAATCCTTGCATTCCTGGAATAAACCCCACTTGATCTTGGTGTATGATCCTTTTAATATGCTGTTGGCTTTTGTTTGCTAGTATTTTATTGAGGATTTTTGCATGTATGTTCATCAGTGATATTGGCCTGTAGTTTTCTTTCTTTGTGACATACTTGTCTGGTTTTGGTATCAAGGTAATGGTAGCCTCGTAAAATGAATTTGGGAGTGTTCCTCCCTCTTCTATGTTTTGGAAGAGTTTGAGAAGAATAGGTGTTAGCTCTTCTCTAAATGTTTGATAGAATTCGCCTGTGAAGCCATCTGGTCCTGGGCTTTTGTTTGTTGGAAGATTTTTAATCACAGTTTCAATTTCACTGCTTGTGATTGGTCTGTTCATATTTTCTATTTCTTCCTGATTCAGTCTTGGCAGGTTGTGCATTTCTAAGAATTTGTCCATTTCTTCCAGGTTGTCCATTTTATTGGCATAGAGTTGCTTGTAGTAATCTCTCATGATCTTTTTTTTTCTGCAGTGTCAGTTGTTACTTCTCCTTTTTCATTTCTAATTCTATTGATTTGAGTCTTCTCCCTTTTTTTCTTGATGAGTCTGGCTAATGGTTTATCTATTTTGTTTATCTTCTCAAAGAACCAGCTTTTAGTTTTATTGATCTTTGCTATCGTTTCCTTCATTTCTTTTTCATTTATTTCTGATCTGATTTTTATGTTTTCTTTCCTTCTGCTAACTTTGGGGGTTTTTTGTTGTTCTTTCTCTAATTGCTTTAAGTGCGAGGTTAGGTTGTTTATTCGAGATGTTTTCTGTTTCTTAAGGTGGGCTTGTATTGCTATAAACTTCCCCCTTAGAACTGCTTTTGCTGCAGCCCATAAGTTTTGGGTCATCGTGTCTCCATTGTCATTTGTTTCTAGATATTTTTTTATTTCCTCTTTGATTTCTTCAGTGATCACTTCGTTATTAAGTAGTGTATTGTTTAGCCTTCATGTGTTTGTATTTTTTACAGATCTTTTCCTGTAATTGATATCTAGTCTCATAGCATTGTGGTCAGAAAAGATACTTGATACAATTTCAATTTTCTTAAATTTACCAAGGCTTGATTTGTGACCCAAGATATGATCTGTCCTGGAGAATGTTCCATGAGCACTTGAGAAAAATGTGTATTTTGTTGTTTTTGGATGGAATGTCCTATAAATATCAATTAGGTCCATCTTGTTTAATGTATCATTTAAAGCTTGTGTTTCCTTATTTATTTTCATTTTGGATGATCTGTCCATTGGTGAAAGTGGGGTGTTAAAGTCCCCTACCATGAATGTGTTACTGTTGATTTCCCCTTTTATGGCTGTTAGTATTTGCTTTATGTATTTAGGTGCTCCTATGTTGGGTGCATAAATATTTACAATTGTTTTATCTTCTTCTTGGATCAATCCCTTGGTCATTATGTAGTGTCCTTCTTTGTCTCTTCTAATAGCTTTTATTTTAATGTCTATTTTGTCTGATATTAGAATTGCTACTCCAGCTCTCTTTTGGTTTCCATTTGCATGGAATATCGTTTTCCATCCCCTTACTTTCAGTCTGTATGTGTCTCTAGGTTTGAAGTGGGTTGCTCTGTACTTTTCTTGTGATGCTTCTGTATCAAGGTGTCAAGGTAATACTTGTCTCCTAGAAAGAGTTGGAAGGTGTTTTCTCTTTCCGTATTTTCTGAAAGATTTTATAAAAAATTGATGTTATTTATTTTTTAAATATTTTCTAGAAGTAATCAGTGAAGCTCTGTGTGTTTGTGCCTGTCATTGTGGGAAGATTGCAAAATATCCATTCAATTTCTTCACTTGTTGTAGGTCTACTCAAATTTTATACTTCTTTATGAGTTTGTTTCAGTAATTTGTGTCTTTCTTAGAGTTTGTTCATTTCACCTAAGTTGTCTACTTCTTTGGCATAAAGTTGTTCATAGTGTTCCTTTATAATCCTTTTGATTTTTGTAGGGTCTGTAGTAATGCTCTCTCTTTAACTCCTGATTTGTTAACTTGTTTTTCTCTCTTTTTTTGATGGTATAGTCAGTTTTATTGATCTTTTCAAGGAACCATCTTTTGGTTTCATTGACTTTCTCTACTTCATTTATTTTTGTTCCAATCTTTATTATTTTCTTCCTTCTGGTTGGCTTGGGTTTAGTTTGCTTATCTTTTTCTAGTTTATTTTTTTAAATAATTATTTTATTTTATGTATTTTTTAAAATTGTGGTAAAATACAAATAACATAAAACCACTGTTCTACTTAATGTTTCCAGGAATTTCACTCTTCTCGTTACTGGTATAAATGGAATCATACAGAATTGGTCTTTTGTGACTGGCGTATTTCACTTAGCATGTTTTTTTCCTAGCTTCTTAAGATATAAGTTTAGGTTCTTGGTTTTAAGGCTTTCTTTTCTAGTAGAAACATTTACACCTATATGTTTCCCTCTAAGCACTACTTTAGCTATATCCCATAAATTTTGCGTGCTTTTCACTTTCATTCAGTTCAAAATATTTTTCTAATTTCCTTTGTGATTTATTCTTTACCCATCTATAATTTAGAAATGTGTTATTTAATTTTTGATTTTTTATATCCCAAATTTCTTTTTGTTGTTTTTGTTGATTTCTAATTTAATTTTGTTATGGCCAGAGAACATGCTTTGTATAATGTAAATTATAAAAATATTTATTCAGACTTGTTTTGTATTGCCTAGAAGGTGTTCTATCCTTGAGAATGTTCAATGGTGGCTGGAAAAGGATGTGCATTCTGCAGTTGTTGGATGGAGTATCCTACAGATGTCAGTTAGGTCTAATTGGTCAGTAGTGTTATTCAAGTCTTTTATATCCTTGTTGATTTTATGTCTAGCTGTATTGAGAGTGAGTTTTTGAAGTTTCCAATTATTATTGTTTAGTTGTCTTTTTCCTTCAACTCTGTCAGTTTTTCTTTAAGTGTTTTACATCCTGTCGTTAGGTGTATGTATTTAAAATTTTTATGTCCTCCTGATGAATTGACTCTTTTGTCATTATAACATGTCCCTCCTTATCTCTGCTAACATTCTGTGGTCCTAAAGTACAGGCATTTCAACACTCTTATGGTTACTATTTGAGTGATATATATTTTTCATCCTATTTTTTAATCTGTAACATACTTTTCCATTTTTATTTTTAGGTAATTGTAGATTAACATTGAATTTGTAACTGATAAACTAGTTCAGCAAGGTAGCAGGATACAAGATTAACATACAGAAATCAGTCGCATTTCTTTATTTTTTTACATTAATTTTATTGGAGTATAGTTGTTTACAATGTTGTGTTAACTTCTACTGCACAGCAGAATGAATCAACCATACATATACATATATCCCCTCCATTTAGGACACTACCATGTATTAAGTAGAGTTCCCTGTGCTATATAGTATGTTCCCATCAGTTGTCTATTTTATACATAGTATCAATAGTGTATATGTGTCAATCCCAATCTCCCAATTCCTCCTACCCAGTTACATTTCTTTACACTAACACTGAAATATCAGAAAGGGAATGTAAAAGAACAATCCCTTTTAAAATCACATCAAAAAATAAAATACTTAGGAATAAACCTGACCAAGGAGATGAAAGGCATATGCTGAGAACAAGTAAATATTAATAAAGGACTTCCCTGGTGATGCAGTCATTGAGAATCTGCCTGCCAATGCAGGGGACACAGGTTCAATCCCTGGTCAGGGAAGATCCCACATGCTGTGGAGCAAGTAAGCCTGTATGCCACAACTACTGAGCCTGTGCTCTAAAGCCCACAAGGCACAACTACTGAGCCCACATGCCACAACTACTGAAGCCCATGCACCTAGAGCCTGTGCTCTGCAACAAGAGAAGCCATTGCAATGAGAAGCATGTTCACTGCAACGAAGAGTAACCCCCACTCACTGCAACTAGAGAAAGACTGCATGCAGCAGTGAAAACCCAACACAGCCAAAAATAAATAAACAAAAATTTAAAAAACATTAAGAAAGAAAATTGAAAATAATGCAAAGCAGTGGAAAGATATCCCATGCTCTTGGATTGGAAGAATTAATATTATTAAAATGACCATACTACCCTAAGCAATCTACAGATTTAATGAGATTCCTGTCAAAATGCCCATGACATTTTTCACAGAACTAGAACAAATAATACTAAAACTTATATGGAACCATAAAAGACCCAGAATTTCCAAAGCAATCCTGAGGAAAAGGAACAAAGCAGGAGGCATAACCCTCCCAGACTTCAGACAATACTACAAAGTTACAGTAAACAAAACAGCATAGTATTGGCACAGAAACAGACATACTGATCAATGGAACAGAATAGAGAGTGCAGAAATAAACCCACACACCTACAGTCAATTAATCTTTGACAAAGGAGGCAAGAATATACAAGAGAAAAAGATAGTCTCTTCAGCAAGTGGTGTTGGGAAAACAGGACAGCTGCATGTAAATCAATGAAGTAAGAACAGACCCTCACATTGTACATGAAAATAAACTTAAAATGGCTTAAAGACTTAAGTATAAGACATGACACCATAAAACTCCTGGAAGAGAACACAGGCAAACGTTCTCTGACATAAATAGTACCAATGTTTTCCTGGGTCAGTCTCCCAAGGCAACAGATATAAAAGCAAAAATAAACAAATGGGACCTAATCAAACATACAAGCTTTTGTACAGCAAAGGAAACATAAACAAAATGAAAAGACAACCTATGGGATGGGAGAAAATATTTGCAAATGATGCTACCAACAAGGGTGTAATTTACAAAATATACAAAAAGCTCATGTGACTCAACAAAAAACCAAACAACCCAATCAAAAAATGGGCAAAAGTCCTAAATAGACATTTCTCCAAAGAAGACATACAGATGGTCAACAGGCATATGAAAAGATGCTCAATATTGCTAATTATCAGAGAAATGCAAATCAAAACTACGATGAGATACCACTTTACACCAGTCAGAATAGCCATCATTAAAAAGTCTACAAATAACAAATGCTGGAGAGGGTGTGGAGAAAAGGGAACCCTCCTACACTGTTTGTGGGAATGTAAGTTGGTGCAGCCACTATGGAAAGCAGTTTGGAAGTTCCTCAAAAAACTAAAAATAGAGTTGTCATATGATCCAGCAATCCCACTCCTGGGCATATATATGGACAAAATATAATTCAAAAAGATACATGCACCCCTATGTTCATAGCAGCACTATTCATAATAGACAAGACATGGAAACAACCTAAATGTCCATTGACAGATGAATGGATAAAGATGTAGTACATATATACAATGGAATATTACTCAGCCATAAAAAAGAACGAAATAATGCAATTTTCAGCAACACGGATGGACCTAGAGATTATTACTAAGCGAAGTAAGTAAGAAAGAGAAAGACAAATACTATATGATATCACTTATATGTGGAATCCAAAATATGACACAAATGAACTTATGCATGAAAGAGAAACAGAATCATAGATGTAGAGAATAGACTTGTGGTTGCCAAGGGAGATAGGTGGTGGGGGAGAAATGGATTGGGAGTTTGGGATTAGCAGATGCAAACTATTGTATATAGAATGGATCAGCAACAAGGTCCTACTGTATAGCACAGGGAACGATATTCAATATCTTGTGATAAACCATAATGGAAAAGAATACAAAAAGAATGTATATATATGTATAACTGACTCACTTGGCTGTACAGCAGAAATTAACTCAACATTGTAAATCAACTCTACTTGAATTAAATAAATAAAATGTGTCTACTGTAGAAAATGTATTTGGATCTTCAAAGAAATCCAATCTGATAATCTCTGTCTTTTCTTTGAAGTGTTTAACCTATTCACATTTAGTGTTATCATTACTATGGTTTGATTTATAGGTGCCATTTTGCTATTTCTTTTCTATGTGTATGACTCTTTTTTTTTTTTTTTTTGGTCCTCCCTCTGTTCCTTCTTTCTTTTATGCTAAACCATTGCTTTCTAGTGTATAATTTTAATTCTTTCTTTGTTTTTTGTAAGCTATATTTTTAGTTATTTTCTTAATGGTTACTCTGAAAATTACAATATATATAATTTATCACAGTATACTTCAGATTAATACTAACTTAGTTCTAGTAAAACAAATAAATTTTGTTCCAATATCACTCTATTTCCTCATCTATTTTTTTTTTTTTGCTAGTTTGTCCTATATATTACATATTTCTATGTTCTCGGCCTAGCAACTAAGTTTCATAATTGCTGTTTTGTGCAAGTTTCTTTTAAATCAGTTAAGATAAGAAAAGAGAAAAATATATACTTATACTGTGTTATATTGACCTACATGATTATTACAATGACTTAACATTCCTTATTTATCCTCCACCTTTTATTATCATTATGGACTCATGACACTTTTTGGCAGACTCAAGTTATGCCAATTGACTATAATGATAATTATAGTAATTATTTTCTGTATTAGAAATAGTATATATTTTATGTACCATAAAACTATTTATTTTTATTTTTATATTTTTGAATGATCTTCCTTTGCCAGTGGGTGTTCTTCCTATGTTGTCCTGTTTTCTCATTTCCAAAATTCCCTCGGCCATCTCTGAGGGCATCCTCACTTTCTGAGAGCAGCAAGATATTCCATCTTACTTTCTTCCTGTTCCAATAAGTATCTTAAAAGGATCCTGGCTCCTTTAAGCAAAGAAGAGTTCAGTGATTCAAATTTTCATGATGTAGTGCACACTACACATGACAAGCAGTTTTAGGCAGGGTACCAGGAATGGCAATGCAACTGCATCAGAGATACAGCATGAGGAGGCCTAAGTATTATCAGTTCAGGGACTTCCCTGGCAGTCCAGTGATTAAGACTGTGCTTCCAATGTAGGGGATGCAGGTTAAATCCCTGGTTGGGGTACTACGATCCTGCACTCTGTGTGGCACAGCCAAGAAAAGAAAAAAAAGAAAAGAATTATCAGTTCAACTGACTTCTAATGTACTGAGTCTTGTTTTTAAAAATGCTGTTTCAATATGCAAGACGGTTCAATTCTGGCAGAGAAAGGGAGAGAGAGAGAGAAATATGCACAACTACTCAACAAATTTGAGTTTTTATTCTATACTGTTACACCAAAAATATTGTCCAGAGCTTTTGATAGACTCCACACGTCATAAGGCAGAAATCATGGCACATTAGTAATTTCATTTTTGGCTCTGAGAGGACTATTATGATTTATAAATCTTAAACACAAATGTGTAAGTAGAGTATTTGTGCATATTGCATAGTGATTGTGCATTTTGTCTTTTTTTTTTTGCTCCAATTTCATGGTTTTCTTCATCCTTTGTCCAAACACCATAAAGCTGCCTCCAAAGTATGCACATCCATCTGCCCTTTCTAAGCATCATCATCAAGTATAGGATAGCAGTCAGGAGAGGAAAAAATTCTACATCTATATCTGGGATTAAACTAGAATTCAGAGGTCAGTAGCATTACAAATACCATCCAGAACACAGGTATTTGAATCTGTTTTCATATTAACCCCTAAGTGGTTCATTCTTTATCTAGCTTAAAAGTTGATTTCTTTTCTTTAAAACTTAATAGAATAAGAAAAAAAACAAGCTCCACTGTAAAGACTCCCCTTTTCCAGTTGTACTCCACAATATGGAACATTTCAGGTACTCTCACTTTGTATGGTTGGTCCCACTCCTCTTAGGTCTTTGGTGAGGGGCTGAGTCCTACTCTATTGATAGGGCACAGAGTTCAAATAAAACAGTTGTTTCTCTGAAATTTTAAATGCAAAATTACAGGTCATACACAGAAAGAGCTACTATGTGAAAAAAATTTTGCTTAAATTCTTTAAGGAGTTAATTACTCAGCAGTGAAACCAGTGAAAAAAAGGTATCTGGGACACTACTGATATTCTGCAAAGCCATTCATTCACTCAGGACATATTAACTAAATATTCTTCCAGGAGTTGAGGACACCATGGTGGGCAAGACAAAGTCCTACTTCTATAGAGATGACATTCTAGTGGCGGAGGAGACAATGAACAAATAAGCAAAGAAATATCTAACATAATATTAGGTAATACTCAGTTATAGAAAGAATAGTACAGCAAGATAGGGGTACAGAAAATGACAGTAAAGTCTAAACACATTGGCCAATGAACACACCTCTGAGGAAGCTCTGCCATTTGGGCAGAGCTTTGATAGAAGTGAGGAAAGAGCATTTCAGGAAGAGAGATCAACAACAGCAAAGTCTCTGAATCAGGAACAAGCATGGAGTGTTTGTGGAACCACAAGGATGTCAGTGATTTGAGAGGAGTGAGGGAAGAGGAGGGGGTAGAAGAGGTCAGAAAGATGATAAGGCAAGGGTCAGATCAAGTGAAGTCTTGAAGTCCATTATAAGGACATTTGCTTTTACTCTGAAATGGGAAGCCATTGAGGGGTTTGATAAAGGTAATAACAACATCTGATTTAAATCATTAAAATATCACTCTGGTTGCTATGTGGAAAATAAGATAGGGTGGGGGTAAGAGCCAAAGGAGAGAGATCATCTAGGATGCTTTTATAATGGTCCAGTAGAAAGATAATGGGAAGCTGGACTAGGGTGGTAGCAGAAGAGGTATCAGAAGGTAGAACTGACAGAACTTTTTGAGTGATTAGCTGGAAATTGGAAGATGGGAGGGGGTTGGGAACTCTGGTTTTGACATCTTAAGTTAGAGATGCCTGTTAAGCATTCAAGTGGATATTTCATGTCAAAGATAGGATATAAAAGTTTGAATTTCAGAAAAGAAGTTAGGCCTAGAGATATACAATTTTGAGTTGTAAACATAGATGGCTTTTAAAACCACGAGACTGGATAAAATGACCAAGGAAAAGATGTAGATAGAGAAGTGACCCAAAGAATAAGCCTTGAAGTACTGGAATGCTTAGAGGTTGAGAAGATGAGGTTGAACAAGGGAAAAAGGCCCAAAATGAGGTAAAATAAAAGCCATAAGAGTATGGTGCCCTGCAGTATAGGAGAAGGAGAATTTTTTTTTAAAGTGTTATTATGGGATTATATGAAAACATGCGTGTGAAACTTTCGAAAATTGTAAAGCACTATAGACTTCAAAGAATCTTTCATTCAAAAAAATAGTTAAAAAAAAGAGTATGGTGCCCTGGAAGTCAAGCGTGTTCCAAAAAGAAAGAAGTGATCAACTATGTCAAATGCTACTAAAAGGTTGAGTAAAATGAGGACTCACAATTTACCATTGCTTTACTATTGTGAAAGTCATTGGTGACAATGACAAGAATGGTTCAAAGAGTACAGTAAGTTCCCTACATATGAACGAGTTCCATTTCTAGAGTGTGTTCATAAGTCCAATTTGTTCGTAAGTCCAACAAAGTTAGCCTAGGTACCCACCTAACACAATCAGCTATATAGTGTGGTGCTGTAATAGGTTTCTAATACTTTTCACACAAATAATACATAAAAAACAAACACAAAAATAAAGAAAACAGTTTTAATCTTACAATACAGTACCTTGAAAAGTACAGCACTACAGTACAACAGCTGGTGCTTCTTAGCAGTACCAGCTACATCACCACTGCTTTTACACTTGCTTCTGGACATCCTGGGCTTGAAATAAAGATACTGTACTAGTGTACTCTATACAGTAGTGTAAAGTACACAAAGTCACAGCCACTTGTAGAGGATGCAGGCAAGTGACAATGTACACCAGACATGTGAACTAACTTATGTGATTGAACATGCAAAAGCATGTTCACATCTTTGAAAGTTTACAACTTGAATGTTCATATGTAGGGGACTTACTATAGTGGAGACAAGATATTAACTACAGTTGGTTGTGGACACAAGGTGAAATGAAGAAGTAGAAACCATGAATATAGACAAGTCCATCTAGGAATTTTGCTCTGAGAAAGTAGAAAGAGAGGGAAAGGAAATAATCCCTATTCCAACTCTATTCTTGGTCTCCATATACCTTCTGCTTTGTGACATATGCACCAGACAGAGCTTCAAAATATGTGAAGCATGAGGGAACTGGACCATCATGGCGCCATGTGGCCACAGCTTATAGAGTGGTGGAGGGCAAGATGGTGAAGTAGAGGACCTGAGCTCACTTCCTCTCATGAAAACACCAAAATTACAACTAAATGCTGAACAACCATTGACAAAAAAAGGACTGGAACCTACCAAAAAGTATATTCTACTCCAAAGACAAAGAAGCCACAATGAGATGGTAGGAGGGACACATTCGCAGTATAATCAAATCCCATACTCACTGGGCGGGTGACCCACATATTGGAAAATAATTACATCACAGAGTTTCTCCCACAGGAGTGAGAGTTCTGAGACCTACATCAGGCTTCCCAGTCTGGAGGTCTGGTAACTGGAGGAGAAGCCCCCTGAAAATTTTGCTTTGAAGGCCAGTGGCATTTGATCACAGGAACTCCACAGAAATGGAGGAAACTGAAACTCCACTCTCGGAGGGCACACACAAGGACTCGTGTGCAGTGGAACCCAGGGAAAAAGCAGTGACTTCACAGGATCCTGGGCCAGACCTATGTGCTGGTTTTGGAGGGTTTCCTGGGGAGGTGAGAGGCAGCTGTGAATCACTGTGGGGGCAAGGACACTGGTGGTGGAGATATTGGGGAGAGTACCCATCAGTGGGAGCTGTCCTGGAGGCAGGCAGTTTGATGCCACCCAACAGCCCAAAGGCTGTGACGCAGGGATGCCTCAGGCCGAACAGCCAATAGGGCAGGAACACAGCCCAACACATCAGCAGAGAGGTTGCTTAAAGTCTTCCTGACACCACAGCTGCCTTTAAACACATGCCTTGACACACTCCTGCCCACCAGAGGAACAAGACCCTGCCTTCCCAGTGGGCAGGTGCCAGTCCCTCCCACAAGGAAGCCTGCACAAGTCTCTTAGACCAGCCTTATTCACCATGGGGCAGACAGCATAAGCAAGAGGAACTACAATGCTGCAGCCTCTGGGACCACAAACACAGAAAGTTGGACACAATGAGATGGCAGAGGAAAATGTTCCAGATGAAGGAACAAGATAAAAACCCCAAAAAGGAACCCACTGGGTCAGACACGGCCTGAGACAGTCTTTTCCACCTCTTTAATGGCAGAGAGGGGAAACTGGGGAACTGGTCATCCCGGCTGGCCCCGTAAGCAGACCTTCCCAGGCCCTCGTCTCCTGCTTTCTCACAGAGTGTCAGGCCTCAGCTGCAGCCGAGCTCTGTGGCTGGAGTGGTGGTGCCTGGGCGGGACCGCCAGTGCCTGCGCCTCAGTGCTCTGCCATCTGGTGCCCTTAGCAGTGCACCACACCAGTCCTGCAGAACTTTGGCCCTCCCACCACCTCCTTGGTGGGACCCTTCCCTTTACTCTGGTGACAGTGACATTCAGTGGGAAAGGCTAACACATACTGCAGTGTCTGCTCCTGGGGCATGGGAGGTTGGAGCAGAGGACCCCGCTATGCACACTCGCACCTCGCACAACAGGCAGTGGTGGCCGGGCAGCAGGCACTCTCTCACAGGCCCCGCCCCTGTCTGGCTCGGCTGTGGTCATCCCCCAGGCCCCAGCAGCACAGGCCAGCCTGCTGCAAATGAGACCTTGGCACGTGGGCTCTTGTGCAGAGAAAGGACAGATCAGGCGCCTTTGGAGAGCCCCTGCTTCACTGCTCGTATATGGCAAAGTTTCTGACTAATCTCCTGGGCGGCACATTGCTGAGCAAGGGTGCCTCTCAAACCTTTGAGTCCAAAAGTCACTCCTGAGTTGGCCTGAAATCAAGCACGAAGCAAAAGCCATGTGGATGACAGAGTCTTGGTGTTACGGCCGGGTGTCAGGCCTGAGCATCTGAGGAGGGAGAGCTGAGTTCAGGACATTGGTCCACCAGAGACTTCTTGGTTCCCCGTAATATCAATTGGTGAGAGCTCGCCCAGAGATCTCCATCTCAACACTAAGATGCAGCTCCACCCGACGGCCAGCAAGCTCTCGTGCTGGACAGCCCATGCCAAACAACAAGCAAGACAGGAACACAACACAACCCATTAGAAAAGAGGCTGCCTAAAATCATAATAAGTTCACAGACACCCCAAAACACACCACCGGATCTTGTCTTTCTGCCCCCTAGAAAGACAAGATTCAACCTCATCCACAAGAACACAGGCACCAGCCTCCTCTACCAGGAAGCCTACACAACCCACTGAACAAAACTTACCCACTGGGAGCAGACACCAAAAACAACAGGAACTACAAAACTGCAGCCTGCAAAAATGAGACCACAAACACAATAAGTTAAGCAAAATGAAAAGACAAAGAAATATGCAGCAGATGAAGGAGCAAGGTAAAAACCCACCAGGCCAAACAAATGAAGAGGAAATAGGCAGTCTACCTGAAAAAGAATTCAGAGTAATGATAGTAAAGATGATCCAAAATCTCAGAAATAGAATGGAGGAAACACAAGAAACATTTAACAAGGACCTAAAAGAACTAAAGAGCAAATAAACAATGATGAACAACACAATAAATGAAATTTAAAATTCTCTAGAATGAATCAATAATAGAATAACTGAGGCAGAAGCATAGATAAGTGACCCAGAATATAAAATAATGGAAATAACTACCACAGAGCAGAATAAAGAAAAAAGAATGAAAAGAATTGAAGACAGTCTCAGAGACCTATGGAACAACATTAAATGCACCGACATTCGAATTATAGGGGTCCCAGAAGAAGAAGAAAAAAAGAAAGGGACTGAGAAAATATTTGAAGAGATTATAGTTGAAAACTTCCCTAATATGGGAAAGGAAATAGTCAATCAAGTCCAGGAAGCACAGATAGTCCCATACAGGATAAATCCAAGGAAAAACATGTCAAGACACATATGAATCAAGCTTTCAAAAATTAAATACACACAAAAATATTAAAAGCAGCAAGGGAAAAAACAACAAATAACATATAAGGGAATCCTCATAAGGTTAACAGGTGATCTTTCAGCAGAAACTCTGCAAGACAGAAGGGAGTGGGAGGACATATTTAAAGTGATGAAAGGGGAAAACCTACAACCAAGATTACTCTACACAGCAAGGATCTCATTCAGATTTGACGGAGAAATTAAAACCTTTACAGACAAACAAAAGCTAAGAGAATTCAGCACCACCAAACCAGCTTTACAGCAAATCCTAAAGGAACATCTCTAGGCAGGAAACACAAGAGAAGGAAAAGACCTACAATAACAAACCCAAAACAATTAACAAAATGGTAATAGGAACATACATATCAATAACCACATTAAATGTAAATGGATTAAATGCTCCAATCAAAAGACATAGACTGGCTGAATGGATACAAAAACAAGACCCATATATATGCTGTCTACAAGAGACCCACTTCAGACCTAAGGACACATAAAGACTGAAAGTGAGGGGATGGAAAAAATATTCCATGCAAATGGAAATCAAAACAAAGCTGGAGTAGGAATTTTTATATCAGACAAAATAGACTTTAAAATAAAGACTATTACAAGAGACAAAGAAGGACACTACATAATGATCAAGGGATAAATCCAAGCAGAAGACATAACAATTGTAAATATTATGCACCAACACAGGAGCACCTCAATACAGAAGACAAATGCTAACAGCCATAAAAGGGGAAATTGACAGCAACAAAATCATAGTAGGGGACTTTAACACCCCACTTTTGCCAATGCGCAGATCATCCAAAATGAAAACAATTAAGGAAACACAAGCTTTAAATGATACGTTAAACAAGATGGACTTCATTGATATTTATAGGACATTCCATCCAAAAACAACAGAATAAGCTTTCTTCTCAAGTTCTCATGGACTATTCTGCAGGATAGATCATATCTTGGGTCACAAATCAAGCCTTGGTAAATTTAAGAAAATTGAAATCATATCAAGTATTTTTTCTGACCACAACACTATGAGAGTAGATATCAATTACAGGAAAAAATCTGTAAAAAACACAAACACAAAGAGGCTAAATAATACACTACTAAATAAGCAAGATATCACTGAAGAAATCAAAGACAAAATTAGAAAATACCTAGAAATAAATGACAATGAAAACATGATGACCCAAAACCCTATCGGATGCAGGAAAAGCATTTCTAAGAGGGAAGTTTATAGCAATAAAATCTTATCTTAGAAAATAAGTAAAATCCCAAATAAACAACCTAATCTCACACCTAAAGCAACTAGAGAAAGAACAAACAAAACTCAGTTAGCAGAAGGAAAAAGAATCATAAAGATCAGAGCAGAAATAAGTGAAATAGAGTGAAGAAAACAAGCAAAAATATCAAAGAAACTAAAAGCTGGTTATTTGAAAAGATAGACAAAATTGATAAACCTTTAGCGAGACTCATCAAGGAGAAAAGGTAGAGGACTCAAATCAGTAAAGTTAGAAATGAAAAAGGCAAAGTTACAAATGGACAGAACAGAAATTCAAAGGATCATAAGAGACTACTAAAAGCAGCTATATGCCAAAAAATTGAAAACCTAGACGAAATGGACAAATTCCTAGAAAGGTACAATCTCCCAAGACTTAACCAGGAGGAAATAGAAAATATAAACATACCAATCACAAGTACTGAAATTGGAACTGTGATTTTAAAACTCCCAACAAACAGAAGTGCAGGACCAGGGCTTCCCTGGTGGTGCAGTGGTTGAGAGTCCGCCTGCCAATGCAGGGGACATGGGTTCGTGCCCCGGTCCAGGAGGATCCCGTGTGCCATGGAGCGGCTAGGCCCGTGAACCATGGCCACTGAGCCTGCGCATCTGGAGCCTGTGCTCCACAACGGGAGAGGCCAAGACAGTGAGAGGCCCACGTACCACAAAAAAAAAAAAAAAAAAAAAAAGTGCAGGACCAGATGGCTTTACAGGCGAATTCTATCAAATATTTAAAGAAGAGTTAACACCTACCCTTCTGAAACTATTTTTTTAAAGTATAAAGGAAGAACACCCCCAAACTCATTCTATGAGGCCACTGTCACCATGATACCAAAACCAGACAAAGATAACAGAAAAAAAAGAAAATTACAGACCAATATCACCTATGAACATAGATGCAAAAATCCTCAACAAAATACTAGCAAACCAAATCCAACAATACATTAAGAGAATAATACACCATAATCAAGTGGGATTTATCCCAGGGATGCAAGGATTTTTCAATATTCACAAATCAATCAGTGTGTTACCCCACATTAACAAATTGAAAAATGAAAACCTTATGATCATCTCAATAGATACAGAAAAAGCCTCTGACAAAATTCAACGCCCATTTATGATAAAAACTATCCATAAAATGGGCATACAGGGAACATACCTCATCATAATAAAGGCCATATATGACAAACCCACAGCTAACATCATACTCAATGGTGTAAAGCTGAAAGTGTTTCCTCTAAGATCCAGAACATGACAAGGATGTCCGTTCTTTCCACTTTTATTCAATATAGTTTTGGAAGTCCTAGCCACAGCAATCAGAAAACAAACCTGTAGATCATATAGTGCACCCCTAGATTATATAGCTCTGATGAACAGGGAGGAGTGTGTTACTGGGCACTGGAAGGTGTCTCCTACATAAGGTCACTTTTCAAACATTGGGAAGTGTAACAAACCTATCTAGTACATAGACAAAACACAGAGAACTAGGCGAGGTGGGGAGACAGAGGAATATCTTCCAAATGAAGGAACAAGATAAATCCCAGGGATTTCCCTGGTGGTGTAGTGGATTAAAATCCATGCTCCCAATGCAGGGGGCCTGGGTTCAATCCCTGGTCAGGGAACTAGATCTCACATGCATGCCTCAAGTAAGAGTTCTCATGCCACAACTAAGGACCCCACAGGCCACATCTAAGGTGCCTGCCTGCCACAACTAAGGAGCCCATGTGCTGGAACTAATGAGCTGGTGAACCACAACTAAGACCTGGTGCAACCTATAATAAATAAATTTTAAAAAAAGATAAATGCCAGAAGAACAAAATGAAATGGAGATAAACAATCTATTTTATTAAGAGTTCAAGGTAATGATCATGAAGATGCTAAAGGAATTCAGGAGAAGAATGGATGGATACTGTGAGTTTAACAAAGAGTTTGAAAATATAAAGAAGAACCAAACATAGCTGAAGAATACAATAACTGAAAGAAAAATACACTACAAGGAATCAACAGCAGAATAGATGATACAGAAGAATGAATCAGTGAACTGGAAGACAGAGTAATGGAAATCACCCAAGCTGAAAGGAAAAAAGAAAAAAATATTTTAAAAATTGTATAGTTTAAGAGACCTCTGAGACTACATCAAGTGCACTAACATTCACAATATAGGGGTCCCAGAAGTAGAAGAGAGAAATAAATATGCAGAGAATATATCTGAGGACATAATAAGTGAAAACATCCTTAAGCTGGGAGAGGAAACAGACATCTAGGTCCAGGAGTCACAGAATATACCCCAAAAGATGAGCTCAAAGAGGTCCACACCAAGACACATTGTAACTAAATGACAAAAAATAAAGCGGGAATATTAAAGCAACTAGTATGTAAAACAGAATTCCCTTAAGACTAGCAACTGACTTTTCAGCAGAAACTTTGCAGCCAGAAGGAAGCGATGTATTCAAAGTGATGAAAGGAACCAAGGTACAACCAAGACTACATTACCCAGGAAGGCTCTCATTCAGATTTGATGGAGACATCAAGAGTTTTACAAACAAGCAAAAGCTAAAAGAGCTTAGCACGATTAAACTGGCATGCAAGGGATGTTATAGGAAATTCTCAAAGTGCAAAACAAAAGAACAGGACTATGAAAATTACCAAAAAAATCTCATTGTAAAGGCAAATATGCAGTAAGGTAGCAGATCAACCACATATAAAGCTAGTAAAAGTAGTAAACTCATCTAAACCCACAATAAGTACTTAAGGGACACAAACCAAAAAAGATGTAAAATATGATGTCAAAAAATTAAGCATGAGTGGGGGAAACAAAAATGCAGGGTTGTTAGAATGTGTTCAAGTTTAAGAGGTCAGCAACTTAAAATAAGCACATATATACACAGGTTGTTATACATGAATCTCATAGTAACCACAAACCAAATATGTATAATAGGTACACACACAAAAAGAGAAAGTAATACAAACGTAACATTAAGATAGTCATCAAACCACAAGGGAAGAGAGCAAAAAAAGAAGAAAGGAACAAAAAAGAAATACAAAAGCAACCCAAAAACAATTAACAAAATCACAATCAATAATAACAATAAACTCAGAATGGATTAAAGACCTAAATGTAAGACTGGACACTATAAAACTCTTAGAGGAAAACATAGGAAGAACACTCTTTGACATAAATCACAGCAAGATCTTTTTTGACCTACCTCCTAGAGTAATGGAAATAAAAACAAAAATAAACAAATGAGACCTAATGAAACTTAAAAGCTTTTGCACAGCAAAGGAAACTATAAACAAGACGAAAAGACAACCCTCACAATGGGAGAAAATATTTGCAAACAAATCAATGGACAAAGGATTAATCTGCAAAATATACAAACAGCTCATGCAGCTTGATATCAAAAAACAAATAACCCAATCAAAAAATGGGTGGAAGACCTAAATAGACATTTCTCCAAAGAAGACATACAGATGGCCAAGAGGCACATGAAAAGATGCTCAATGCCACTAATTATTAGAGAAATGCAAATCAAAAATTCAGTGAGGTATCACCTCACACTGGTTAGAATGGGCATCATCAGAAAATCTACAAACAATAAATGCTGGAAAGGCTGTGGAGAAAAGGGAATCCCCTTGCACTGTTGGTGGGAATGTAAATTGATACAGCCACTATGGAGAACAGTATGGAGATTCCTCAAAAAACTAAAAATAGAACTACCATGCAATCCCACTACTGGGCATATACCCTGAAAAAAACATAATTCAAAAAGAGGCATGTACCACAATGTTCATTGCATCCCTATTTACAACAGTCAGTTCATGGAAGCAACCTAAATATCCATCGACAGATGAATGGATAAAGATGATGTGGTACATATATACAATGGAATATTACTCAGCCATAAAAAGGAATGAAATTGGGTCATTTGTAGAGATGTGGATGGACCTAGAGTCTGTCATACAGAGTGAAGTAAGTCAGAAAGAGAAAAACAAATATTGTGTTTTAACGCATATATGTGGAATCTAGAAAAATGGTTCAGATAAACCAGTTTGCAAGGCAGAAATATAGAACACAGATGTAGAGAACAAACCTATGGATACCAAGGGGGGAAAGGGGGGTGGGAGGAATTGGGAGATAGAGATTGACATATATACACTAATATGTATAAAATAGATAACTAATGAGAACCTGCTGTATAGCACAGGAAACTCTACTTCACTTGACCGTACGATAGAAACTCACACAACTTTGTAAAATAACTATATCTCCCCCCAAAATAATTACTTTAAATGTAAATGGACTAAATGCTCCAATTAAAACACATAGAGTGACTGAATGGATAAAAAAAAAAAGACCCATATATATGCTGCCTACAAGAGACTCACTTCAGATCTAAAGACACACTCAGACTGAAAGTGAGAGGATGGAAAAAATGCATGCAAATGGAAGTGAAAAGAAAGCTGGGGTAGCAATACTTATATCAGACAAAGACATTAAAACAAAGACTGTAACAAGAGACAAAGAATGACACTGCATAATGATTAAGGGATCAATCCAAAAGAAGCTATAACAACTGTAAATACATATGCACCGAATATAGGAGCCACAAATGTATAAAGCAAATATTAACAAACATAAAGGAAGATTGACAGTAACACAATAATATTAGAGAACTTTAATACTCCAGTTACATCAATAGACAGATGATTCAAACAGAAAGTTAATAAGGAAATACTGACATTAAATGACACATTAAACCCCAATGGAATTAATACATATATATACAGGACTTTCCATTTGAAATCAGCAGAATACTCAATCTTTTCAAGTGCATTTGGAATGTTCTCCAGGATAGGTCACATGCTAGGCAACAAAACAAGTCTCAATAAATTTAAGATGACTGAAATCATACCAAGGATCATTTCTGAGCACAATGCTATGGCTAGAAGTCAAGCACATGAAAAAAACTGCAAAAACAAATACATGGAGTCTGAACAACATATTGCTGAAAAACCAATGGGTCACTGAAGAATAAAAAGAGGAAATGGAAAAAAAAAGCTGAAGCCAAACGAAAATGGAAACACAATTTTTCAAAATCTCTGTGATGCAGCAAAAGCAGTTCTAAGGGGGAAGTTTATAGTCATACAAGCCAACTTCAGGAAACAACAAAAATCTCAAACAACCTAACCTTACACCTAAATTAACTAGAAAAAGAACAAACAAAACCTAATATTAGTAGAAGAAAGAAATAATAAAGATTAGAGCAGAGATAAAAATCAATGAAACAAAGACCTGGTTCTTTGAAAAGAGAAACAAAATTAATCAATCTTTAGCCAAACTGATTAAGAAAAAAGAGAGAGGGTCCAAATCAATAAAATCATAAATGAAAAAGGAGAAGTTACAACTGACACCATAGAAATACAAAGGATCATATAAGTGATTACTATGAACTATTATACACCAATAAAACGAGCAACCTAGAAGAGATAAATTTCTACAAATGTACAATCTCCCAAGACTGAACCAAGAAGAAATAGAAAATGTGAACAGACTGATTACTAGTAATGAAATTGAACCAGTAATAAAAACAACTCACAACAAACAAAAGTCCAGGACAAGGTGGCTTCACAGGTGAATTATACCAAAATTTGAAGAGTTAACACCTATCTTATTCAAACCATGCCAAAAAATGTCAGAGTAAGGAATGCTTCCAAACTCGTTCTATGACACCAGCATCAGTCCGATCCCAAAACCAGACAAAGATATCGCACACACAAAATTACAGGATAATATCACTGATGAACATATATGCAAAAATCCTCAAAAAAATAGCAAACTCTCTGATGGGAGAAAATATTTGCAAACGAAGCAACTGACAAGGGATTAATCTCCAAAATATGCAAACAGTTCATGTAGCCCAGTAGCAAATTAACCCAAACCACCTAATCAAAAAATGGGCAGAAGATCTGAATAGACATTTCTCCAAAGAAGACATACAGATGGCTATAAAAGCCCATGAAAAATCATAATTCATTATTAGAGAAATGCAAATCAAAAGTACAATGAGGTATCACCTCACACCAGTCAGAATGGTCATCATCAAAAATTCTGCAAACAATAAGTGCTGGAGAAGGTGTGGAGAAAAAGGGAACCTTCCTACACTGTTGGTAGGAATGTAAATTGGTATAGCCGCTATGGAGAACAGTATAGAAGTTCCTTAAAAAACTAAAAATAGAGCAACCATATGATCCAGCAATCCCACTCCTGGGCATATATCCAGAGAAAACCGTAATTTGAAAGATACATGCACCATAATATTCATTGCAGCACTATTTACAATAGTCAGGAAATGGAAGCAAACTAAATGTCCATCGACAGAGGAATGGATAAAGATGTGGCACATACATACAATGGAATATTACTCAGCCATAAAAAAGAATGAAATAATGCCATTTGCATCAACATGGATAGACCTAGAGATTGCCATACTGAGTGAAGTAAGTCAGACAGAGAATGACAAATACCATATGATATCACTTATATGTGGAATCTAAAAAAAGAGTACAAATGAACTTATCTACAAAACAAGAATAGAGTTACAGATGTAGAAAATAAACTTATGGTTACCAGGGAGTAAGGGGGGGGAGGGATAAATTGGGAGATTGGGATTGACATATACACACCACTATATATAAAATAGATAACCAACAAGGACCTACTGTATAGCACAGGGAACTCTACTCAATACTCTCTAATGGCCTATATAGGGAAAGAATCTAAAAAAGAGTTGATATATGTATATGTATAACTGATTCATTTTGCTGTACATCTGAAACTAATGCAACATTTTAAATCAAATATACTCCAATAAAAATGTTTTAAAAATTATAAAACTAAATTCAACAATACATTAAAAAAATCATACACCAAAATCAAGTGGGATTAATCCCAGGGATACAAGGATGTTTCAATATCTGCAAAGCCATCAATGTGATACACCACATTAACCAATTGAAGAATAAAAATCATATGATCAACAAATAAAGAAAAGAGCTTTTGACAAAATTCAACATCCATTTATGATAACAACATTTAACAAAGTGGGTAGAGAGATAACATACCTCAACCTAATAAAGGCCATACACGACAAGCCCACAGCTAACATCATACTCAACAGTGAAAAGCTGAAAGCATTTCCTCTAAGATCAGGAACAAGACAAATATGCCCACTCTTGACACTTTTATTCAACATAGTATTGGAAGTCCTAGCCACAGCAATCAGAGAAGGAAAAGAAATAAAAGGAATCCAAGTTGAAAAGGGAGATGAAAAACTGTCACTGTTTGCAGATGACATACTATATATCATGACCCCCCAAAACTATTAGAACTAATAAATGAATTCAGTAAAGTTGCAGGATACAAAATTAATATACCAAAATCTGTTGTATTTCCATAGACTAACGAACTATCAGAAAGAGAAAGTAAGAGAGCAATCCCATTTATAATTGCATCAAAAGGAATATAATACCCAGGAATAAATATAACCAAAGAGGTAAAAGACCTGTACTCGGAAAACTATAAGATATTGATTAAAGAAATTGAAGGTGACAGAAGCAAATTGAAATATAATCCATGCTCACGTATTGGAAGAATTAATATTGCTAAATGAGCATACTACTCAAGGCAATCTACAGAGTCAATGTAATCCCTATCAAAATACCAATGGGATTTTTCACAGAACTGGAAAAAAGAATTCCAAGATTTGTATGAAAACACAAAAAATCCAAAAACACCAAAACAAACTTGAGAAAGAACAAAGCTGGAGGTATAAAGCTCCCTGATTTCAAACTATACTACAAAGCTACAATAATTAAAATAGTATGGTAGTGGCACAGAAAAAGACAAATAGATCAATGGAACAAAATAGAGAGCCCAGAAATAAACCCACAATTAAATGATCAATTAATATACTACAAATTAGTTGAGAATATACAATTGGGAAAAGTCAGCCTCTTCAATAAATGACATTGGGAAATCTGGACAGCCACATGAAAAAGAATGAAACTGTACCATTTTCTTACAACATAAACTCAAAATTGATTAAAGAGTTAAATGTTTGACCTGAAACTTTAAGACATCTGGAAGAAAACTAAGGCAGTACACTCTTTGACATCAGTCTTAGTATTATTTTTTTGGATATGGTTCCTGAGGCAAGGGCAACAAAAGCAAAAATAAATAAGTGGGACTGCATCAAACTAAAGAGCTTTTTAAAAAATATTAATTAATTAATTAATTTGTTTGTTTATTTAGGCTATGCCTGGTCTTAGTTGCGGCATGCAGGATCTTTGTTGCCAATTGTGAGATATTCATTGTGGCACGTGGAATCTTTAGCTGTGGCATGCAGAATCTTTTTATTTGTGGCATCCATGTGGGATCTAGTTCCTTGACCAGGGATCTAACCCAGGCCCCCTGCATTGGGAGCACAGACTCAGCCACTGGACCACCAGGGAAGTCCCTAAAAAGCTTTTGTACAGTGAAGAAAACCATCAACAAAATGAAAAGGCAGCCTACTGAATGGGAGAAGGTATTTGTAAGTTATATATCTGATAAAATGTTAGTATACAAAATATACAAAGAACTCATACAACTCAACATTAAAAAAAAACCTTTGATTAAAAAACAGGCAGAGGATCTGAATTGAATTTTTCCCAAGTGGACATACAGATGCCCAACAGGCACATGAAAAGATGCTCAACATCACTAATCATCAGGAAAATGCAAATCAAAACCAGCAATAAGATATCACTTTACACCTGACAGAATGGCTGTTATCAAGAAGACAACAAATAACAGGTGTTGGTGAGGATATGGAGAGAAGGGAACCCTTGTGCCCTGTTGGTGGGAATGAAAATTGGTACAGCCTCTATGATAAACAGTGTGGAGGTTCCTCAAAATTTTTAAAATAAAACTACCATACAATCCAGCAGCTCCACTTCTGGGTATTTTTCCAAAGAAAATGAAAACACTATTTCAAAAAGATATATGCACCTTTATGTTCCTTGCAGCATTGTTTACAACAGCTAAGATATGGAAGTAACCTAAGTGTCCATCACTTGATGAATGGATAAAGATGTGAGATATATATATATATATATATATATATATATATATATACACACACACACATATATACATAGTTACCTACATATATATACAATGAAGTGTTATTAAGCCATTAAAATATTAAATCTTGCTATTTGGGGCAATATGGGTGTACCTAGATTGTATTATGCTAAGTGAAATAAGTCATATGGAGAGAGACAAACATCGTATGATTTCACTTATACATGGGATCTAGAAAACAAGACAAATAAACATAACAAAACAGAAACAGACTTATAGACACAGAGAACAAAGTGGTGGTTGCCAGAGGAGAGGGGGTTGGGGGATGAGTTAAGTAAATGAGGGGAGATTAAGATATAGAGACTTTGAGTTATGAAATAAATAAGTCAAAAGTATATTATGTACAGCATGGGGAATTTAGTTAACAATATTGTAATTGTTTTGTATGGTGACAGATAACTAGACTTATTGTGGTGATAATTTTGTAAGGTATAAAAATATAGAATCACTGTAATTATACATCTGAAACTAATATAATATTGTAAGTCAATTATACCTCAGTAAAAAAGGAAATAAAGGCTACTGGTAAAGGCATTACATAAGTAAATATAGAAGAAAGTTTTAAGGTATTTTGTAAACTTTTTCCTTCTACCTATTTAAAAGCAATTACATAAACAGTAATCATAATACTGTGTTGGTGGCTTATAATATATAAAGATGTAATTTGTGTGAAAACAATATTATGGAAAGGGGATGAAATGGAGATGAATCTCAGCAATGTTTTCTTGAAATTAATTTGATATTAATCATACTAGATTGTTTTAATTTTAAGATGGAAATTGTCATTTTTTAAGGCAACGACTAAGAGAATAACTCAAAAGAAACAAGGGATTTAAAGTAGTATACCAGCAAATACTGATTTAACACAAAATAAGGCAGTAGTAGAGAAATACAGTAACAAACTTACATAAGACTCTACAAAATAATAAGAGGGAGGAAACACTGCCAAATTCATTACATAGGACCAGTATTATCTTGATATCAAAACCAGGATCATATCACAAGAGAAGAAAACAACAGACCAATATCCCTTATAAATATAGATGCAAAACTCCTCAAAAAACATTAGCAAACTGAATTCAGCATGATGTAAAAAGAGTATATACCATGATTAACTAGGTTTTATACCAGGATTGCATGATTGTTTGAACATAGAAAAATGAATCAAATAACATAATGTACTGATAAAGGGCAAAACTATTTCATTATTTAAAAAGATGCAGAAAAAGTATTTCACAAAATCAAATACCCTCTTGTGAATAAAAAAAGAACTAACACAACAAATTAGGAGTAGGAGGGAACTTCCTGAACCTGATAAATACCATCTACGAAAAGCTCACAACTAACATCATACTGAAAGGCCAATGACTGCATGCTATTCCCCTAAGATCAGCAACAAGAGAAAATTGTCCACTCTTGCCACTTCTATTTAACATTTGCTGTAGGTTCGAGCCATACAATTAAGCAATAAAATAAATAAAATCCATCTAGAGTGGAAAGCAAGAAATAAAACTATTTCTATTTGCAAATGATGTGATCCTGAACATAGACAAATTCAATACATCCCCAAACAAACTATTAAAACTAATAAACCAGTTAAGTAAATTTGCAGGAACTGAGCCCTAAAGGAGAGGAGAAAGAAACTGAGAAATATATTCAAAGAAATAATGTCTGAAAACTTTGCAAAATTTTTTTAAAAACATCTTTATTGGGGCATAATTGCTTTACAATGGTGTGCTAGTTTCCAATTTATAACAGAGTGAATCGGCTATACATATACATATGTTCCCATATGTCTTCCCTCTTGCATCTCCCTCCCTCCCACTCTCCCCCTTCCACCCCTCCAGGATGTCACAAAGCCCCGAGCTAATATCCCTGTGCCTTGCGGCTGCTTCCCCCTAGCTATCTACCTTACTACGTTTGTTAGTGTGTATATGTCCATGACTCTCTCACGCCCTGTCAAAACTCACCCTTCCCCCTCCCCATATCCTCAAGTCCGTTCTCCAGTAGGTCTGCGTCTTTATTCCTGTCTTACCCCTAGGTTCTTCCTGACATTTTTTTCCCTTAAATTCCATATATATGTGTTAGCATACGGTATTTGTCTTTTTCTTTCTGACTTACTTCACTCTGTATGACAGACTCTAGGTCTATCCATCTCATTACAAATAGCTCAATTTCATTTCTTTTTAAGGCTGAGTAATATTCCATTGTGTATATGTGCCACATCTTCTTTATCCATTCATCCGATGATGGGCGCTTAGGTTGTTTCCATCTCCGGGCTATTGTAAATAGAGCTACAATGAACATTTTGGTACATGACTCTTTTTGAATTTTGGTTTTCTCAGGGTATATGCCCAGTAGTGGGATTGCTGGGTCATATGGTAATTCTATTTGTAGTTTTTAAGGAACCTCCATACTGTTCTCCATAGTGGCTGTACCAATTCACATTCCCACCAGCAGTGCAAGAGCGTCCCCTTTTCTCCACACCCTCTCCAGCATTTATTGTTTCTAGATTTTTTGAAGATGGCCATTCTGACTGGTGTGAGATGATATCTCATTGTAGTTTTGATTTGCATTTCTCTAATGATTAATGATATTGAGCATTCTTTCATGTGTTTGTTGGCATTCTGTATATCTTCTTTGGACAAATGTCTATTTACGTCTTCTGCCCATTTTTGGGTGGGGTTGTTTGTTTTTTTGTTATTGACCTGCATGAGCTGCTTGTAAATTTTGGAAATTAATCCTTTGTCAGTTGCTTCATTTGCAAATATTTTCTCCCATTCAGAGGGTTCTCTTTTGGTCTTGATTATGGTTTCCTTTGCTGTGCAAAAGCTTTGAAGTTTCATTAGGTCCCATTTGTTTATTTTTGTTTTTATTTCCATTACTCTAGGAGGTGGGTCAGAAAGGATCTTGCTGTGATTTATGTCATAGAGTGTTCTTCCTATGTTTTCCTCTAAGAGTTTGATAGTTTCTGGCCTTACATTTAGGTCTTTAATCCATTTTGAGCTTATTTTTGTGTATGGTGTTAGGGAGTGATCTAATCTCATACTTTTACATGTACCTGTCCAGTTTTCCCAGCACCATTTATTGAAGAGGTTGTCCTTTCTCCATTGTACATTCCTGCCTCCTTTATCAAAGATAAGGTGTCCATATGTGCGTGGGTTTATCTCTGGGCTGTCTATCCTGTTCCACTGATCTATCTTTCTGTTTTTGTGCCAGTACCATACTGTCTTGATTACTGTTGCTTTGTAATATAGTCTGAAGTCAGGGAGCCTGATTCCTCCAGCTCCTTTTTTCGTTCTCAAGATTGCTTTGGCTATTCGGGGTCTTTTGTGTTTCCATACAAATTGCGAAATTTTTTGTTCTAGTTCTGTGAAAAATGCCAGTGGTACTTTGATAGGGATTGCATTGAATCTGTAGATTGCTTTGGGTAGTAGAGTCATTTTCACAATGTTGATTCTTCCCATCCAAGAACATGGTATATCTCTCCATCTATTTGTATCATCTTTAATTTCTTTCATCAGTGTTTTATAATTTTCTGCATACAGGTTTTTCGTCTCCTTAGGTAGGTTTATTCCTAGATATTTTATTCTTTTTGTTGCAATCGTAAATGGGAGTGCTTTCTTGATTTCACTTTCAGATTTTTCATCATTAGTATATAGGAATGCCAGAGATTTCTGTGCATTAACTTTGTATCCTGCTACTTTACCAAATTCATTGATTAGCTCTAGTAGTTTTCTGGTAGCATCTTTAGGATTCTCTATGTATAGTATCATGTCATCTGCAAACAGTGACAGCTTTACTTCTTCTTTTCCGATTTGGATTCCTTTTATTTCCTTTTCTTCTCTGATTGCTGTGGCTAAAACTTCCAAAACTATGTTGAATAAGAGTGGTGAGAGTGGGCAACCTTGTCTTGTTCCTGATCTTAGTGGAAATTCTTTCAGTTTTTCACCATTGAGGATGATGTTTGCTGTGGGCTTGTCATATATGGCCTTTATTATGTTGAGGAAAGTTCCCTCTATGCCTACTTTCTGGAGGGTTTTTATCATAAATGGGTGTTGAATTTTGTCGAAAGCTTTCTCTGCATCTATTGAGATGATCATATGGCTTTTCTCCTTCAATTTGTTAATATGGTTTATCACATTGATAGATTTGCGTATATTGAAGAATCCTTGCATTCCTGGAATAAACCCCACTTGATCATGGTGTATGATCCTTTTAATGTGCTGTTGGATTCTGTTTGCTAGTATTTTGTTGAGGATTTTTGCATCTATGTTCATCAGTGATATTGGCCTGTAGTTTTCTTTCTTTGTGACATCCTTGTCTGGTTTTGGTATCAAGGTGATGGTGGCCTCGTAGAAGGAATTTGGGAGTGTTCCTCCCTCTGCTATATTTTGGAAGAGTTCGAGAAGGATAGGTGTTAGCTCTTCTCTAAACGTTTGATAGAATTCACCTGTGAAGCCATCTGGTCCTGGGCTTTTGTTTGTTGGAAGATTTTTAATCACAGTTTCAATTTTAGTGCTTGTGCTTGGTCTGTTCATATTTTCTATTTCTTCCTGATTCAGTCTTGGCAGGTTGTGCATTTCTAAGAATTTGTCCATTTCTTCCAGATTGTCCATTTTATTGGCATAGAGTTGCTTGTAGTAATCTCGCATGATTTTTCTTATTTCTGCAGTGTCAGTTGTTACTTCTCCTTTTTCATTTCTAATTCTATTGATTTGAGTCTTCTCCCTTTTTTTCTTGATGAGTCTGGCTAGTGGTTTATCTATTTTGTTTATCTTCTCAAAGAACCAGCTTTTAGTTTTATTGATCTTTGCTATCGTTTCCTTCATTTCTTTTTCATTTATTTCTGATCTGATTTTTATGATTTCTTTCCTTCCGTTAGCTTTGGGTTTTTTTTGTTCTTCTTTCTCTAATTGCTTGAGGTGCAAGGTTAGGTTGTTTATTCGAGATGTTTCCTGCTTCTTAAGGTGGGCTTGTATTGCTATAAACTTCCCCCTTAGAACTGCTTTTGCTGCATCCCATAGGTTTTGGGTCGTTGTGTCTCCATTGTCATTTGTTTCTAGGTATTTTTCTTTTCCTCCTTGATTTCTTCAGTGATCACTTCATTATTAAGTAGTGTATTGTTTAGCCTCCATGTGTTTGTATTTTTTACAGATCTTTTCCTGTAATTGATATCTAGTCTCATGGCGTTGTGGTCAGAAAAGATACTTGATACAATTTCAGTTTTCTTAAATTTACCAAGGCTTGATTTGTGACCCAAGATATGATCTATCCTGGAGAATGTTCCATGAGCACTTGAGAAAAATGTGTATTCTGTTGTTTTTGGATAGAGTGTCCCATAAATATCAATTAAGTCCATCTTGTTTAATGTATCATTTAAAGCTTGTGTTTCCTTATTTATTTTCATTTTGGATGATCTGTCCATGGGTGAAAGTGGGGTGTTAAAGTCCCCTACTATGAATGTGTTACTGTCGATTTCCCCTTTTATGGCTGTTAGTATTTGCCTTATGTATTGAGGTGCTCCTATGTTGGGTGCATAAATATTTACAATTGTTATATCTTATTTTTGGATCGATCCCTTGATCATTATGTAGTGTCCTTCTTTGTCCCTTTTAATAGTCCTTATTTTAAAGTCTATTTTGTCTGATATGAGAATTGCTACTCAGCTTTCTTTTGGTTTCCATTTGCATGGAATATCTTTTTCCATCCCCTTACTTTCAGTCTGTATGTGTCTCTAGGTCTGAAGTGGGTCTCTTGTAGACAGCATATATAAGGGTCTTGTTTTTGTATCCATTCAGCCAATCTGTGTCTTTTGGTGGGAACATTTAGTCCATTTACATTTAAGGTAATTATCGATATGTATGTTCCTATTCCCATTTTCTATATTGTTTTGAGTTCATTATTATAGGTCGTTTCCTTCTCTTGTGTTTCTTGTCTAGAGAAGTTCCTTTAGCATTTGTTGTAAAACTGGTTTGGTGGTGCTGAACTCTCTCAGCTTTTGCTTGTCTCTAAAAGTTTTAATTTCTCCATCAAATCTGAATGAGATCCTTGCTGGGTAGAGTAGTCTTGGTTGCAGGTTTTTCTCCTTCATCACTTTCAGTATGTCCTGCCAATCCCTTCTGGCTTGTAGGGTTTCTGCTGAGAGATCAGCTGTTAACCTTATGGGGATTCCCTTGTGTGTTATTTGTTGTTTTTCCCTTGCTGCTTTTAATATGCTTTCTTTGTATTTAATTTTTGACAGTTTGATTAATATGTGTCTTGGCGTATTTCTCCTTGTATTTATCCCGTAAGGGGCTCTCTGTGCTTCCTGGACTTGATTAACTATTTCCTTTCCCATATTAGGGAAGTTTTCAACTATAATCTCTTCAAATATTTTCTCAGTCCCTTTCTTTTTTTCTTCTTCTTCTGGAACCCCTATAATTCGAATGCTGGTACATTTAATGTTGTCCCAGAGGTCTCTGAGACTGTCCTGAGTTCTTTTCATTCTTTTTTCTTTATTCTGCTCTGCAGTAGTTATTTCCACTACTTTATCTTCCAGGTCACTTATCTGTTCTTCTGCCTCAGTTATTCTGCTATTGATCCCATCTAGAGTACTTTTAATTTCATTTATTGCCTTGTTCATCGTTGCTTGTTTCATCTTTATTTCTTCTAGGTCCTTGTTAACTGCTTCTTGCATTTTGTCCATTCTACTTCCAAGATTTCGGATCATGCTTACTATCATTATTCTGAATTCTTTTTCAGGTAGACTGCCTATTTCCTCTTCATTTGTTAGGTCTGGTGGGTTTTTATCTTGCTCCTTCATCCGCTGTGTGTTTTTCTGTCTTCTCATTTTGCTTATCTTACTGTGTTTGGGGTCTCCTTTTTGCAGGCTCCACGTTCATAGTTCCCGTTGTTTTTGATGTCTGTCTCCAGTGGCTAAGGTTGTTTCAGTGGATTGTGTAGGCTTCCTGGTGGAGGGAACTAGTGCCTGTGTTGTGCTGGATGAGGCTGGATCTTGTCTCTCTAGTGGGCAGGTTCACGTCTGGTGGTGTGTTTTGGGGTGTCTGTGGCCTTATTATGATTTTAGGCAGCCTCTCTGCTAATGGGTGGGGTTGTGTTCCTGTCTTGCTAGTTGTTTGGCATAGGTTTTCCAACACTGTGGCTTGCTGGTCGTTGAGTGAAGCTGGGTGCTGGTGTTAAGATGGAGGTCTGTGTGAGATTTCCACCGTTTAATATTATGTGGAATTGGGAGGTCTCTTGTTGACCAGTGTCCTGAAGTTGGCTCTCCTACCTCAGAGGCAGAGCCCTGACTCCTGGGCTGGAGCACCAAGAGCCTTTCATCCACACGGCTCAGAATAAAAGGGAGAAAAAGTAGAGAGAATTAGTTGAAGTATGAGGAAAGAAAGAAGGAAGGGAGGAAAGGAAGGAAGGAAGAAAGAAGCAAAGAAGGAAAGAAAGGAGGGAGGGAGGGAGGGAGGACGGAAGGAGGGAAAGAAGGAAAAAAGACAGAAAGAAAGAAGATACAGTAAAAATAAAATAAAGTATAATATAGTTATTGAATTAAAAATATTTAGAAAAAAAAAAGGGACGGATAGAACCTTAGGACAAATGTTGGAAGCAAAGCTATACAGAGAAAATCTTACACAGAATCATACACATACACATTCACAAAAAGAGGCAAAGGGGGAAAAATCATAAATCTTGCTCTCAGAGACCACCTCCTCAATTTGGGGTGATTCGTTGTCTAAAGGAGGGAAGGAAGGAAGGAAAGAAAGAACGAAGGTAAAGTATAATAAAGTTATTACAATTAAAATTAATTATTAAGAAAAAAAATTTTTTAAGAAACCATGGACGGATAGAGCCCTAGGACAAATGGTGGAAGCAAGAGTATACAGACAAGATCTCACACAGAAGCATACACGCACACATTCACAAAAAGAGGAAAAGGGGAAAAAATCATAGATCTCGCTCCTAAATTCCACCTCTTCCATTTGGGATCATTCCTTGTCTATTCAGATATTCCACAGATGCAGGGTATATCAAGTTGATTGTGGAGCTTTAATCCGCTGCTTCTGTGGCTGCTGGGAGAGATTTCCCTTTCTCTTCTTTGTTCTCACAGCTCACAGGAGCTCAGCTTTGGATTTGGCCCTGCCTCTGCGTGTAGGTCGCTGGAGGGCGTCTGTTTTTTGCTCAGACAGGACGGGGTTAAAGGAGCCGCTGATTCGGGGGCTCCGGCTCACTCAGGCCGGGGGTTGGGGGATGGGAGAAGGAGGGGCACTGCGTGTGGGGCGGGCCTGCGGCGGCAGAGGCGGCGTGACGTTGCGGCAGAGGCCGGCGTGACGTTGCACCAGCCTGAGGCCCGCCTTGCGTACTCCCGGGGAAGTTGTCCCTGGATCCCGGGAACCTGGCAGTGGCGGGCTGCACAGGCTCCGCGGAAGAGGGGTGTGGAGAGTGACCTGTGCTCGCACACAGGCCCCTTGGTGGCGGCAGCAGCAGCCTTAGTGTCTCCCGCCTGTCTCTGGGGTCCGCTGTTTTAGCCGCGGCTCCCGCCCGTCTCTGGGGTTTGCACTTTTAGCCGCGGCTCGCGCCCGTCTCTGGAGTTCCTTTAAGCAGCGCTCTTAAACCCCTCTCCTCGTGCACCAGGAAAGAAAGAGGGAAGAAAAAGTCTCTTGCCTCTTCGGCAGGTGCAGGCTTTTCCCCGAACTCCCTCCCGACTAGTCATGGTGCACTAACCCCTTCAGGCTATGTTCAAGCCGCCAATCCCAGTCCTCTCCCTGCGCTCCGTCCAAAACCGAAACCCGAGCCTCAGCTCGCAGCCCCGCCCGCCCCGGCGGGTGAGCAGACAAGCCTCTCGGGTTGGTGAGTGCCGGTCGGCACCGATCGTCTGTGCAGGAATCTCCCCGCTTTGCCCTCCGCACCCGTCGCTGTGCACTACTCCGTGGTCCCGAAACTCCCCCCTCCGCCTCCCGCAGTCTCCGCCCGCGGAGGGGCTTCCTAGTGTGTGGAAACTTTTCCTCCTTCACAGCTCCCTCCCACTGGTGCAGGTGCCGTCCTTATTCTTTTGTCTCTGTTTTTTCTTTTTTTCTTTTGCCCTACCCAGGTACGTGGGGAGTTTCTTGCCTTTTGGGAGGTCTGAGGTCTTCTGCCAGCCTTCAGTAGGTGTTCTGTAGGAGTTGTTCCACGTGTAGATGTATTTCTGGTGTATCCGTGGGGAGGAAGGCGATCTCCGCATCTTACTCTTCCGCCATCTTCAAGGTCCCCCAGCAACTTTGCAAATTTAAAAAAATAAATTAACCCACAGATTCAGGAAGTGAGCAAATCCCAAAGTATCCACATTAAGACATATTATAATTAATTTCTTTTTAATAATTAATTATTTTTGGCTGTGTTGGGTCTTCATTGCTGCGCGTGGGCTTTCTCTAGTTGCAGCAAGTGGGGGTTACTCTTCGTTGTGTTGCGCAGACTTCTCATTGCGGTGGCTTCTCTTGTTGTGGAGCATGGGTGCTAGGCATGCGGGCTTCAGTAGTTGTGGCATGCAGGCTCAGTAGTTGTGGCTCGTGGGCTCTAGAGTGCAGGCTCAGTAGTTGTGACACACAAGCTTAGTTGCTCTGCGGCATGCGGGATCCTCCCAGACCAGGGCTTGAACCCGTGTCCCCTGCATTGACAGGCAGATTCTTAACTACTGTGCGACCAGGGAAGTCCCTTTAATTAATTTCTGAGAAGAAAAAATAAATTGTAAAGCAGTAAGAGAAAATGACATGAGGGTGACACCAGTTTGAATGACAGTAGGTTTCTTTTCTGAAACAATGGAGGCCAGAAGCAAGTGGCAGAATATTTTTCAAATGCTGAAAGACTATAACTGTCAACCCCTAATACTGTGTCTGAAAATATCCTTCAAGAATGAAGGAGAAATACAGACATTCTTGAAGAGAAGATAAGACAGTTTGTGCTCAGAAACCTATACTTAAAGAGTGACTAACAGAAGCTTTCCAAAAAAAAAAAAAGATAAAACAGGAAGGCTGTGACCTACAAAATGGTAAGAAGAACAACAAAATGGGTAAAACTGGAAGTAAACATCATAGACTATCCTTTGCCTAATGAGCGTCTTCAATCATATTTTATCATAGAAACAAAAGATATAACATCATCTAAAGTGGCGCTTAATGTACAGAGATGAAACATTTAATATGATTATACTCTAAAGTGTGGAGATGAATAGAAGAAAAAGACAGAAGATCAATAAAGTAATAAAGGACCTGAACAACACTATAAGATGTTTGGACTTAACAGACACATACAGAACACTCCATCCAATAACAACAGAATACACATTTTTTTCTCAAGTGCACAAGGAGCATTTTCCAGAATAGACTATATGTTAGGTGACAAAACATGTCTCAATAAATTTTAAAATATGGAAATCATAGAAAGTAACTTTTCCAAACATAATGGAAAAAACCTAGAAATCAACAAAAGTAGAAAAACTGGAAAATTCATAACTACGTGAAAATTATAAAACACTCTTCAATTGCCAGTAAATCAAATAAGAAATCACAAGGGAAATTAGAAAAAAACTTGAGCCAAATAAAAACAAAAACACAACATACAAAAATCTATGGGGATTGAAGATGGCGGAAGAGTAAGACGCGGAGATCGCCTTCCTCCCCACGGATACACCAGAAATACATCCACACGTGGAACAACTCCTACAGAACACCTACTGAAGGCTGGCAGAAGACCTCAGACCTCCCAAAAGGCAAGAAACTCCCCACGTACCTGGGTAGGGCAAAAGAAAAAAAGAAAAAACAGAGACAAAAGAATAAGGACGGCACCTGCACCAGTGGGAGGGAACTGTGAAGGAGGAAAAGTTTCCACACACTAGGAAGCCCCTCCGCGGGCGGAGACTGCGGGAGGCGGAGGGGGGAGTTTCGGGACCGCGGAGTAGTGCACAGCGACGGGTGCGGAGGGCAAAGCGGGGAGATTCCTGCACAGACGATCGGTGAGGACTGGCACTCACCAACCCGAGAGGCTTGTCTGCTCACCTGCCGGGGCGGGCGGGGCTGCGAGCTGAGGCTCGGGTTTCGGTTTTGGACGGAGCTCAGGGAGAGGACTGGGGTTGGCGGCTTGAACATAGCCTGAAGGGGTTAGTGCACCACGACTAGTCGGGAGGGAGCTCGGGGAAAAGCCTGCACCTGCCGAAGAGGCAAGAGACTTTTTCTTCCCTCTTTCTTTCCTGGTGCGCGAGGAGAGGGGTTTAAGAGCGCTGCTTAAAGGATCTCCAGAGACGGGCATGAGCCGCGGCTAAAAGCGCGAACCCCAGAGACGGGCGCGAGCCGCGGCTAAAAGTGCGAACCCCAAAGACGGGCGCGAGCCGCGGCTGAAAGCACAAACCCCAGAGACGGGCGCGAGCCGCGGCTAAAACCGCGGACCCCAGACACGGGCGGGAGACGCTAAGGCTGCTGCTGCCGCCACCAAGGGGCCTGTGTGCGAGCACAGATCACTCTCCACACCCGTCTTCCGCGGAGCCTGTGCAGCCCGCCACTGCCAGGTTCCCGGGATCCAGGGACAACTTCCCTGGGACAACGCACGGCAGGCCTCTGGCTAGTGCAACGTCATGCCGGCCTCTGCCGCAACGTCACGCCGCCTCTGCCGCTGCAGGCACGCCCCGCACGCAGTGCCCCTCCTTCCCCCATCCCCCAACCCCCGGCCTGAGTGAGCCGGAGCCCCCGAATCAGCGGCTCCTTTAACCCCGTCCTGTCTGAGCAAAAAACAGACGCCCTCCAGCGACCTACACGCAGAGGCAGGGCCAAATCCAAAGCTGAGCTCCTGTGAGCTGTGAGAACAAAGAAGAGAAAGGGAAATCTCTCCCAGCAGCCTCAGAAGCAGCGGATTAAAGCTCCACAATCAACTTGATATACCCTGCATCTGTGGAATACCTGAATAGACAAGGAATGATCCCAAATTGAAGAGGAGGAATTTAGGAGCAAGATCTATGATTTTTTTCCCTTTTCCTCTTTTTGTGAATGTGTACGCGTATGCTTCTGTGTGAGATCTTGTCTGTATACTCTTGCTTCCACCATTTGTCCTAGGGCTCTATCCGTCCACGGTTTTTAAAAAAATTTTTTTTCTTAATAATTAATTTTAATTGTAATAAATTTATTATACTTTACCTTCGTTCTTTCTTTCTTTCTTTCCTTCCTTCCTTCCCTCCTTTAGACAACGAATCACCCCAAATTGAGGAGGTGGTCTCTGAGAGCAAGATTTATGATTTTTCCCCCTTTGCCTCTTTTTGTGAACGTGTATGTGTATGCTTCTGTGTAAGATTTTCTCTGTATAGCTTTGCTTCCAACATTTGTCCTAAGGTTCTATCCGTCCCTTTTTTTTTTTCTAAATATTTTTTAATCCAATAACTATATTATACTTTATTTTATTTTTACTGTATCTTCTTTCTTTCTGTCTTTTTTCCTTCTTTCCCTCCTTCCTTCCTTCCTCTCTCCCTCCCTCCCTCCTTTCTTTCATTCTTTGCTTCTTTCTTCCTTCCTTCCTTTCCTCCTTTCCCTCTTTCTTTCCTCATACTTCTACCAATTCTCTCTACTTTTTCTCCCTTTTATTCTGAGCCGTGTGGATGAAAGGCTCTTGGTGCTCCAGCCCAGGAGTCAGGGCTCTGCCTCTGAGGTAGGAGAGCCAACTTCAGGACACTGGTCCACAAGAGACCTCCCAGCTCCACATAATATTAAACGGTGGAAATCTCACACAGACCTCCATCTTAACACCAGCACCCAGCTTCACTCAACGACCAGCAAGCCACAGTGCTGGAAAACCTATGCCAAACAACTAGCAAGACAGGAACACAACCCCACCCATTAGCAGAGAGGCTGCCTAAAATCATAATAAGGCCACAGACACCCCAAAACACACCACCAGACGTGAACCTGCCCACTAGAGAGACAAGATCCAGCCTCATCCAGCACAACACAGGCACTAGTTCCCTCCACCAGGAAGCCTACACAATCCACTGAAACAACCTTAGCCACTGGAGACAGACATCGAAAACAACGGGAACTACGAACGTGCAGCCTGCAAAAAGGAGACCCCAAACACAGTAAGATAAGCAAAATGAGAAGACAGAAAAACACACAGCAGATGAAGGAGCAAGATAAAAACCCACCAGACCTAACAAATGAAGAGGAAATAGGCAATCTACCTGAAAAAGAATTCAGAATAATGATAGTAAGGATGATCCGAAATCTTGGAAGTAGAATGGACAAAATGCAAGAAGCAGTTAACAAGGACCTAGAAGAAATAAAGATGAAACAAACAACGATGAACAAGGCAATAAATGAAATTAAAAGTACTCTAGATGGGATCAATAGCAGAATAACTGAGGCAGAAGAACGGATAAGTGACCTGGAAGATAAAGTAGTGGAAATAACTACTGCAGAGCAGAATAAAGAAAAAAGAATGAAAAGAACTCAGGACAGTCTCAGAGACCTCTGGGACAACATTAAACGAACCAACGTTCGAATTATAGGGGTTCCAGAAGAAGAAGAAAGAAAGAAAGGGACTGAGAAAATATTTGAAGAGATTATAGTTGAAAACTTCCCTAATATGGGAAAGGAAATATTTAATCAAGTCCAGGAAGCACAGAGAGTCCCATACAGGATAAATACAAGTAGAAATATGCCAAGACACATATTAATCAAACTGTCAAAAATTAAATACAAAGAAAGCATATTAAAAGCAGCAAGGGAAAAACAACAAATAACACACAAGGGAATCCCCATAAGGTTAACAGCTGATCTCCCTGCAGAAACCCTACAAGCCAGAAGGGAGTGGCAGGACATACTGAAAGTGATGAAGGAGAAAAACCTGCAACCAAGACTACTCTACCCAGCAAGGATCTCATTCAGATTTGATGGAGAAATTAAAACCTTTAGAGACAAGCAAAAGCTGAGACAGTTCAGCACCACCAAACCAGCTTTACAACAAATGCTAAAGGAACTTCTCTAGACAAGAAACGCAAGAGAAGGAAACGATCTATAGTAACGAACCCAAAACAATATAGAAAATGGGAATAGGAACATACATATCGATAATTACCTTAAATGTAAATGGACTAAATGCTCCCACCAAAAGACACAGATTGGCTGAATGGATACAAAAACAAGACCCTTATATATGCTGTCTACAAGAGACCCACTTCAGACCTAGAGACACATACAGACTGAAAGTAAGGGGATGGAAACAGATATTCCATGCAAATGGAAACCAAAAGAAAGCTGGAGTAGCAATTCTCATATCAGACAAAATAGACTTTAAAATAAGGACTATTAAAAGGGACAAAGAAGGACACTACATAATGATCAAGGGATCGATCCAAGAAGAAGATATAACAATTGTAAATATTTATGCACCCAACATAGGAGCACCTCCATACATAAGGCAAATACTAACAGCCATAAAAGGGGAGATCGACAGTAACACATTCATAGTAGGGGACGTTAACACCCCACTTTCACCCATGGACAGATCATCCAAAATGAAAATAAATAAGGAAACACAAGCTTTAAATGATACATTAAACAAGATGGACTTAATTGATATTTATGGGACACTCCATCCAAAAACAACAGAATACACATTTTTCTCAAGTGCTCATGGAACATTCTCCAGGATAGATCATATCTTGGGTCACAAATCAAGCCTTGGTAAATTTAAGAAAACTGAAATTGTATCAAGTATCTTTTCTGACCAAAACGCCATGAGACTAGATATCAATTACAGGAAAAGATCTGTAAAAAATACAAACACATGGAGGCTAAACAATACACTACTTAATAATGAAGTGATCACTGAAGAAATCAAAGAGGAAATCAAAAAATACCTAGAAACAAATGACAATGGAGACACAACGACCCAAAACCTATGGGCTGCAGCAAAAGCAGTTCTAAGGGGGAAGTTTATAGCAATACAAGCCCACCTTAAGAAGCAGGAAACATCTCGAATAAACAACCTAACCTTGCACCTCAAGCAATTAGAGAAAGAAGAACAAAAAAACCCCAAAGCTAGCAGAAGGAAAGAAATCATAAAAATCAGATCAGAAATAAATGAAAAAGAAATGAAGGAAACGATAGCAAAGATCAATAAAACTAAAAGCTGGTTCTTTGAGAAGATAAACAAAATAGATAAACCACTAGCCAGACTCATCAAGAAAAAAAGGGAGAAGACTCAAATCAATAGAATTAGAAATGAAAAAGGAGAAGTAACGACTGACACTGCAGAAATAAAAAAAATCATGAGAGATTACTACAAGCAACTCTATGCCAATGAAATGGACAATCTGGAAGAAATGGACAAATTCTTAGAAATGCACAACCTGCCAAGACTGAATCAGGAAGAAATAGAAAATATGAACAGACCAATCACAAGCACTGAAATTGGAACTGTGATTAAAAATCTTCCAACAAACAAAAGCCCAGGACCAGATGGCTTCACAGGTGAATTCTATCAAACGTTTAGAGAAGAGCTAACACCTATCCTTCTCGAACTCTTCCAAAATATAGCAGAGGGAGGAACACTCCCAAATTCCTTCTACGAGGCCACCATCACCTTGATACCAAAACCAGACAAGGATGTCACAAAGAAAGAAAACTACAGGCCAATATCACTGATGAACATAGATGCAAAAATCCTCAACAAAATACTAGCAAACAGAATCCAACAGCACTTTAAAAGGATCATACACCATGATCAAGTGAGGTTTATTCCAGGAATGCAAGGATTCTTCAATATACGCAAATCTATCAATGTGATAAACCATATTAACAAATTGAAGGAGAAAAGCCATATGATCATCTCAATAGATGCAGAGAAAGCTTTTGACAAAATTCAACACCCATTTATGATAAAAACCCTCCAGAAAGTAGGCATAGAGGGAACTTTCCTCAACATAATTAGGGCCATATATGAGAAGCCCACAGCAAACATCATCCTCAATGGTGAAAAACTGAAAGCATTTCCACTAAGATCAGGAACAAGACAAGGTTGCCCACTCTCACCACTCTTATTCAACATAGTTTTGGAAGTTTTAGCCACAGCAATCAGAGAAGAAAAGGAAATAAAAGGAATCCAAATCGGAAAAGAAGAAGTAAAGCTGTCACTGTTTGCAGATGACATGATACTATACATAGAGAATCCTAAAGATGCTACCAGAAAACTACTAGAGCTAATCAATGAATTTGGTAAAGTAGCAGGATACAAAATTAATGCACAGAAATCTCTGACATTCCTATATACTAATGATGAAAAATCTGAAAGTGAAATCAAGAAAACACTCCCATTTACCATTGCAACAAAAAGAATAAAATATCTAGGAATAAACCTACCTAAGGAGACGAAAGACCTGTATGCAGAAAATTATAAGACACTGATGAAAGAAATTAAAGATGATACAAATAGATGGAGAGATATACCATGTTCTTGGATGGGAAGAATCAACATTGTGAAAATGACTCTACTACCCAAAGCAATCTACAGATTCAATGCAATCCCTATCAAAGTACCACTGGCATTTTTCACAGAACTAGAACAAAAAATTTCGCAATTTGTATGGAAACACAAAAGACCCCGAATAGCCAAAGCAATCTTGAGAACGAAAAAAGGAGCTGGAGGAATCAGGCTCCCTGACTTCAGACTATATTACAAAGCAACAGTAATCAAGACAGTATGGTACTGGCACAAAAACAGAAAGATAGATCAGTGGAACAGGATAGACAGCCCAGAGATAAACCCACGCACATATGGACACCTTATCTTTGATAAAGGAGGCAGGAATGTACAGTGGAGAAAGGACAGCCTCTTCAATAAATGGTGCTGGGAAAACTGGACAGGTACATGTGAAAGTATGAGATTAGAAAGACATAAAGTCTAGTGTAGCCAGTAGAGCTCCGTCATCAAAAGGAAATGGTATATGCAAATTGACTTTTATTCCTCCCTATGCTGCCACGTGTTCTGCAACCCACACATAGGGGTTCATTGGGAATTTCTTATGACCTGGTGACTGTGGAGAAGGACTCTGTAGTGTAGTTTAATGAACAGTTCTACAGGATGTGCTGGAACCACATGGAAATGGACTGCTGTGATATTACAGTCCCAATGAGATGTGGTGCTGAAGTACAGTCGGGAAAGGGAAATCTTCACTGTGAGAAGAACATTGATAAATACAACTTGCTGTCTACCCACTTTCCCAAGAAGTATAGAGGACTGAAGTCGAGCTTTACACTCATGTATGGCACTGTGGTTAATGATTGGGAAATGGAATAAGACTGGTGACAAGATTTGAGGAGGAGGCATGTGGATGGAACTCTCTGAATGAGCCCAAAATTTGAAAATATTTGTGCCCCATGTGAATGCTCACCAAAGGGCCACTACTGTGAAGGAAGCTCTTTAATGATTAGGTGAATTATAGAGGGCTCTCTGTGCAAGCCAGCCAGCCTCTTTCCTAGGGCTTGAATCAATACTGCATCGAACACTCTTGTACAGATCTCCTTTGACACATGTTCAAGAGATTCTCTAGGACTGTGTTTTGCAAATTTTTTTGACAGAGACCCCAGAAAGAAATACATTTTGTATTGTGCCTTAAGAAACAAACATGCATACACATACTTACACACATATAGGCACACTCATGTATATGTAAATGAATTTTCATAAAGCAATTCTTACCCATACTGCAATGCAATCTGATATTTTCTATTCTGTTTTCTTCTAGTTCACTTGTTTTAATGGTAGTCACAACTCGCTAAATTAATTTCACAACACGTTCATTAAGTGTCGTAGTGAGCACTTTGAAAAAGCTTTGCTCTGTGATATACACCTAAAAGTGGAATTTGCTGGATCATAGATTATATGTATCTTTGACTTTACTCAGTTATTCTAAATATCTATCTAAATTCTACTCTCTAAAATAATTGTGCATTTGCTCCATGTTCTCATGAACACTCAGTATTTTCTAAATCTCAAAGTTTTGCCTATCTCTTCAGTGTGAAATTGTCTGTAAAGGAGAGTAGAAAAGTAGTGTGTAGCAGGAGGCAGATGTAGAGTCAAGTGAGGGTTTTTCCCCCTCCTTCTTTTTAAGATGGGATCTACAAGAACATGCTTAAATGCTAATGTTAATGACCCAGAGGAGAGGGAGATATTACTGACTCTGAAAAGTGTGTGTTTGTGGGGCAGGGGGTGGAGTCATATGTTCAAAGTATTTGAGAATATGATGGGGGATGGGAGGGATCCAAAGTAAAAGTGAAGGAATAGGAAGACATTTTCTCCCTTGTAACAGGAGGAAGAAGCTGGGTTCAGAATTAATGTTGGTTTAAAGATTTGTTGGTGTGAGGATAAGGGTTTTGTTTCAAAGCAGATACGGTGCCTGTGCTCAAGGAGCTTCCAGTCCAACAGGAAAACAGTAAGTAATTAGAAGTAATACGTGCTGAAAGGGAACATGGTGCTCTGGTAGCATTCAATGACGGATTTGACCTACTCTCGTAGGCCCATGGAAGGCTCACTAAGAAATGACATTTTAGCTGAGCCCTGAATGATGAGGAAGAGTTACTGAGGCAAAGATTGGGAGAAAAGTGTACTAGGCTGAGGGAATTACATACATTATATAACATATGATATTATAATGTTTTATATATTATACAATTATGTATTATATAATATATAGCACATATATAGTAGAATGTTTAATTATATAATAAATATATAATAAATATAAATATTATATATAATAAATATATTATATATATATATTTCATTCCTGACATGAAATAGAGCTTAAAGTGGCTGAGAAAGTAAAAGAAAGCCAGTAATGTCAGTCTGGAGATTGAGGGGGACCAAACCTGAGATGAAGCCAGAGAGGTAGGCAAGGTTCACATCCCTTAAGGTTTTATAGTCCCTTTCAGGAGTTTGGACTTAACTCCAAGTTAAGTGGGAAGCCATAGAGAATATTAAGGAGGGGGATGGACTTGATAAGATATGTTTCTTTAAAAACACCATGATTGCTGGTTTTGGAGAATATATTGGAGGTGGGCCAGAGGAGATGTGGTGAGAACCATTTTCAGTAGTCCAGGCAATAGATGCTGCTGGGTTGGACTGGAGTGGTGGCAGCTGATAAGGAAAAATTGGAGAGATATTTAAGAGATACAATTGACAGCATTTGGTGATAGAATGTTGGTGTATGTGGCAGGGGTCGGGGGGCAGGGTGGGGAGATTTAAGGGAAACTCATGTTCTTTGACTTACACAACTGGGTGGATGCTGTAAAAGTTATTAAAGTGGAAGTGACTGGAAGAGAGTCAAGTTCAGTGGAGAGGATCATGAATTCACTTATGTTCATTTTGAGGTGTGTCAAATAAATATGTCACAGTTAGTAATTCTTTTTGATGCTGATACCAATGCAGATGCCAACAGAATACCCAATTAGGGGTAGTTTAAACAAATGGGCCTTAAACTTTCATAAAACAAAAGTTCTAGATGAGGGTGGCTGTTGGAGCTGGTTCAGTGATTTAAAATGTCAATGCTGACATCTCCATAATTGTCTTGGCTTTTTTCCTCATGGCCACAAATGCTGCTCAAATGCATTCAAGTCCAAGGCAGGAAGAAGAGAAAAACAGGAAAAGGTTTTCTTCCTGTGAGGCCTTGTCATTTTGTTCAGAAAGGGAAATTTCTCTCTAGTAGAATTCCTTTTGTATCATATTAGCCTGCCTTGCATGCTCACCTTTAGGCTAATCAATAACTAAGAGGGTTGTGAACTGTACCTCATTTAGATCAGTTCTCTTTTCCTCCATGAAATCAAGGGATCTCTGCATGGGAAAGGTGGGGCGGGAAATTGTTGTTTGATAGGCCAAGGACAGCGATTGCCACAACATAGAAGGGGAGATGTCAAGGACTCTTTTGGTTATACGGATCTAGAAAACAAAAGAGAAATCCAGACTGGAATTATGCTGTCAGCTGCCAGGGAAAAACATGGTGGCATATGGTCAAATCACAGAATACCCCTCCTCCAATGCCTACTAAAATGAACCCAGAAGAAAAATAGTAAAGTCCAGCAAAAAGCACACCAAGTCACAACAAAATAAGGAAGGAAGCTAACCTCATGCCATAAATTTGAGAAGTGGTAGAGCCCAGACACTCCAAATGACTATTCACCACCACCACTATTCCCACCATTCCTTAAGTTACAGTGACATGGACAATTAAACACATATCTTACAGTGTAGTCCAGAGAAGGGAGCAAAAAGTTTCCAGATCAGGTAAGTATAATTCATTCATTCCATATCAGAGAAAATAGCAGACTGCACACAGTTTTCCTTTTAACTATGAGCAAGATAAAAAGAAAGGCAATTATCCCTCAGAATGGGAGAAAATATTTGCAAATGAAGCAACTGACAAAGGATTAATCTCTAAAATTTACAAGCAGCTCATGCAGTTCAATATCAAGAAAACAAACAATCCAATCCAAAAATCGGGAGAAGACCTAAATAGACATTTCTCCAAAGAAGATATACAGATTGCCAACAAACACATGAAAGAATGCTCAACATCATTAATCATTAGAGAAATGCAAATCAAAGCTACAATGAGATACCATCTCACACCAGTCAGAATGGCCATCATCAAAAATTCTACAAACAATAAATGCTGGAGAGGGTGTGGAGAAAAGGGAACCCTCTTGCACTGTTGGCGGGAATGTAAAATGATACAGTCACTATGGAGAACAGTATGGAGGTCCCCTAAAAAACTAAAAATAGAACTACTATACGACCCAGCAATCTCACTACTGGGCATATACCCTGAGAAAACCATAATTCAAAAAGAGTCATGTACCACAAGGTTCATTGCAGCTCTATTTACAATAGCCAGGACATGGAAGCAACCTAAGTGTCCATCATTGGATGAATGGTTAAAGAAGATGTAGCACATATATACAATGGAATATTACTCAGCCATACAAAGAAACAAAACTGAGTTATTTGTAGTGAGGTGGATGGACCTAGAGTCTGTCATACAGAGTGAAGTAAGTCAGAAAGAGAAAAACAAATACTGTACGCTAACACATATATATGGAATCTAAGAAAAAAAATGGTCATGAAGAACCTAGAGGCAAGACGGGAATAAAGACGCAGACCTACTAGAGAATGGACTTGAGGATATGGGGAGGGGGAAGGGTAAGCTGGGACAAAGTGAGAGAGTGGCATGGACATATATACACTACCAAATGTAAAGTAGCTAGTGGGAAGCAGCCACATAACACAGGGAGACCAGCTCGGTGCTTTGTGACCACCTAGAGGGGTGGGATAGGGAGGGTGGGAGGGAGGGAGATGCAAAAGGGAAGAGATATGGTGATATATGTATATGTATAACTGATTCACTTTGTTATAAAGCAGAAACTAACACACCATTGTAAAGAAATTATACTCCAATAAAGATGTTAAAAAAAAAGAAAGGCAGTTATGCAAACGTAGTAAAGCAAAAAAGTAAACAGGAACATAATATGCAAAGACAGGTTTAAAACCTAGCTTGAAGGAAAACACAACCCAAGGGACTGAAGAAAATTGCCAACTAGTACATCATCTTATAGAAGAACTTAATAAACAACATTTTCTCACACATTGGGAGATGTCTGAAATGATGTCCACCTAATGTTAATGACTGTTTTGGGGTGTGGCATTTTAAGGTGATTTTTTGCTTTCTTCTTTGTACTTTTCTGTATTGCTTGAATTTCTCAAAATGAGCATTTAAAAAATAATCAGCACACGGGTGGTACTTAGATCTGTACGTACATGTGAGATCTCTTCAGATGATAGCATAACACACAGAAGAGCATTAGGAGGTATCTCTGAGGAATTTTTTAATTTAATGGTTGCACATAGTAAAATTTTCTAGTAAAATAGTCTCAGTAGAATAACCAGAGGATAGGAGGAAAATGTAGGAATGTTATATCAAGGAAGATAAGGCCAGGAGTGATTAAAATGTGCAGTAGTGATAAGCTTTGAATGCTGATAAGAGGTCAATGAGATAAAAACTAAAAAATGGCTACTGAGTTTAGCACGTTACTGTATTGGTCATTAGTGTATTAGAAGAGCACTGTTTATGAGTAATGGAGGCCCAACCTGCCTGATGTGGGTTGAGAAGTTGCATGAATAGTGAGTAAATGAGAACAGTGCCATATAGACGGTTGTTTTTTTTAATATACATAAGTGTATTTTAATACTCATGAGATGGAGCCATTAGAGATGGAAATGTAATACAGCCACACAAATGGGATAATCACTAAAACAAGATGCTGAAAGTGCAGGAAGGGAACTAAGTGCAGAAAGGTGAGTGAGGTTTAGATAACAGGAGGGAAGGAGGAGAGGTTGGGGCAAATGGAGACAGGTTTATAGATTTAGTGGTGGAAGGTGAGTTTCATCTAGGTTGTAGTATGCTTCATCACTTCATCCTTTTTATGGTTGAATAATATTTCATTGTATCCATATACCACATTTTTTGATCCATTCTTCTGTTGATGGAAATTTGGCCATTGTGAATAGACCTGCTATGAACATTCATGTATTTGTTTAAATACCTGTTTTCAATTTTTGGGAGTATATAACTAAAAGTGAAATTGCTTGGTCATATGGTAATTCTGTTTAACTTTTTTAGGAACTGCCAACTATTTTCTGCAGTGGCTGCACCATTTTACTGTCCCATTAGCAATATACAAGAGTTCCAATTTCTCCATATCCTTGCCAACAGTAGTTACTTTCTGTTTCTTAAAATTATTATTAGAGGACTTCCCTGACGGCACAGTGGTTAAGAATCTGCCTGCCAATACAGTGGACATGGGTTCAATCCCTGGTCCAGGAAGATCCCACATGCTGGGGAGAAACTAACCCTGTGTGTCACAACTACTGAGCCTGCGCCCTGGAGCCCATGAGCCACAACTACTGAGCCTACGTGCCACAACTACTGAAGCCCCGTGCTGTAGGGCCCGCATGCCGCAACTACTGAGCCCATGTGCTGCAACTACTGAAGCCCCTGCGCCTACAGCCCGTGCTCTGAAACAATAGAAGCCACTGTAGTGAGAAGCCCATGCACTGCAACAAAGAGCAGCCCCCACTCGCTGCAACTAAAGCCTGCACGCAGCAACGAAGACACAAAGCAGCCAAAAAAATTAATTAACTAATTAACTAACTAACTAATTATTATTAGAGCCATCCTAGTGGGTGTGAAGTGACATCTCATTGTGGTTTGGATTTTATTACCCTAATGACTAATGATGTTGAACATCTTTATATGTGCTTATTGGCCGTTTGTATATCTTCTCTGGAGAAAAGTCAATTCAAGCCTATATTTTAATTGCATTGTCTTTTTGTTGTTAAACTGTAAAAAGTTCTTTACACATTCTGGATATTAGGTCCTTATCAGATACATGATTTGCAAAAAATTTCTCTCATTCCGTAGGTTCTCTTTTCATTTTCTGCCTAGTGTCCTTTGACGTATAAAAGTTTTTAATTTTGTTGAAGTCCAATTTATCTATTTTTTTCTTTTGATGCTTGTCCTTTAACATCCTACCTAAACATCCAATGTCAAATCCAAGGTCATAAAAATTTACTCCTATGTTTTCTTCTAACAGTCTTATATTTTTAGTTCTTACATTTAGTTCTTTGATTCATTTTAAATTAATTTTTGTATATGGTGTGAGATACGGGTCCAGCTTCATCTTTTTGCATGTGGATTTCAAGCTAGCCAAGCACCGTTTGTTGAAGACAGTATTCTTTTTCAGTTTAATGGTTGCATAACCCTTGTTAAAAATCAATTAACCAGAGATTGGGGAAGATGGCGGAAGAGTAAGACGCGGAGATCAACTTCCTCCCGACAGATACATCAGAAATACATCTACACGTGGAACAACTCCTACAGAACACCCACTGAACGCTTGCAGAAGACCTCAGACCTCCCAAAAGGCAAGAAAGTCCCCACGTACCTGGGTAGGGCAAAAGAAAAAAGAATAAACAGAGACAAAAGAATAGGGATGGGACCTGCACCAGTGGGAGGGAGCTGTGAAGGAGGAAATGTTTCCACACACTAGGAAGCCCCTTCGCGGGCAGAGACTGCCAGTGGCGAAGGGGGGAAGCTTCGGAGCCACGGAGGAGAGTGCAGCAACAGGGGTGCGGACGGCAAAGTGGAGAGAATCCCGCACAGAGGATCTGTGCCGACCAACACTCACTGGCCCAAGAGGTTTGTCTGCTCACCCGCCAGGGCGGGCGGGGGCTGGGAGCTGAGAGTTGGGCTTCCGTCGGATCGCATGGAGAGGACTGGTGGTGTGAACACAGCCTAATGGGGTTAGTGTGCCACGGCTAGCCGGGAGGGAGTCCAGGAAAAAGTCTGGAGCTGCCAAAAAGGCAAGAGACTTTTCCTTGCCTTTTTGTCTCCTGGTGCGCAAGGAGAGGGGATTAAGAGTGCTGCTTAAAGGGGTTCCAGAGACGGGCGCGAGCCGCGGCTAACATTACGGACCCCTGAGATGGGCATGAGACACTAAGGCCTCTGCTGCCGCCACCAAGAAGCCTGTGTGCGAGCACAGGTCACTATCCACACCTCCCCTCACGGAAGCCTGTGCAGCCCGCCACTGCCAGGGTCCCATGATCCAGGGACAACTACCCCGGGAGAACGCACGTCATGCCGGCCTCTGCCTCTGAAGGTACGACCCATACCCCCTCCCTCCCCCCGGCCTGAGTGAGCCAGAGCCCGTGAATCAGCGGCTCCTTTAACCGCGTCCTGCCTGAGCGAAGAATAGACGCCCTCCGGCGAAATACATGCAGAGGCGGGTCAAAATCCAAAACTGAACCAGGGGAGCTGTGCAAACAAAGAAGAGAAAGGGAAATTTCTCCCAGCAGTCTCAGGAGCTGTGGACAAAATCTCCACAATCAAATTGATGTAATCTGCATCTGTGGAATACCTGAATAGATAATGAATCATCCCAAATTGAGGAGGTGGACTTTGAGAGCAAGATATATTATTTTTTCCTCTTTTCCTCTTTTTGTGAGTGTGTATGTGTATGCTTCTGTGTGAGATTTTGTCTGTATAGCCTTGCTTTCACCATTTGTCCTAGAGTTCTGTCCATCCGTTTTTTAAATTTGTTTTTTTGTCTGTTTTTTACTTAAAGTTTTTTTCTTAATAAATATTTTTTTATTTTAATAACTTTATTTTATTTTATCTTACTTTATTTTATTTTATTTTATGCTCTTTCTTTCTTTCTTTCTTTCTTTCTACTTTATCTCCCTTTTATTCTGAGCCGCGTGGATGAAAGGCTCTTGGCACTACAGCCAGGAGTCAGTGCTGTGCCTCTGATGTGAGAGAGCCAGCTTCAGGACACTGGTCCACAAGAGACCTCCCAGCTCCATGTAACACCAAATGGCGAAAATCACCCAGAGATCTCAATCTCAACACCAAGACCCAGCTTCACTCAACGACCGGCAAGCTACAGTGCTGGACACCTATGCCAAACAACTAGCAACACAGGAACAGAACCCCACCCATTAGCAGAGAGGCTGCCTAAAATCATAATAAGTCCACAGACACCCCAAAACACACCACCAGACGTGGACCAGCCCTTCAGAAAGACAAGATCCAGCCTCACCCACCAGAACAAAGGCACTAGTCCCCTCCACCAGGAAGCCTACACAACCCACTGAACCAACCTTAGCCATTGGAGACAGACACCAAAAACAACAGGAACTAAGAATCTGAAGCCTGCAAAAAGGAGACCCCAAACACAGTAAGATAAGCAAAATGAGAAGACAGAAAAACACAGCAGATGAAGGAGCAAGTCAAAAACCCACCAGACCTAACAAATGAAGAGGAAATAGGCAGTCTACCTGAAAAAGAATTCAGAATAATGATAGTAAAGATGATCCAAAATCTTGGGAATAGAATAGAGAAAATGCAAGAAACATTAAACAAGGACCTAGAAGAACTAAAGAGCAAACAAGCAATGATAAACAACACAATATAAAATTAACAATACTCTAGAAGGGATCAATAGCAGAATAACTGAGGCAGAAGAACGGATAAGTGACCAGACAGATAAAATAGTGGAAATAACTACTGCACAGCAGAATAAAGAAAAAAGAATGAAAAGAACTGAGGACAGTCTCAGAGACCTCTGGGACAACATTAAATGCACCAACATTCGAATTATAGGGGTTCCAGAAGAAGAAGAGAAAAAGAAAGGGACTGAGAAAATATTTGAAGAGATTATAGTTGAAAACTTCCCTAATATGGGAAAGGAAATAGTTAATCAAGTCCAGGAAGCACAGAGAGTCCCATACAAGATAAACCCAAGGAGAAATACGCCAAGACATGTATTAATCAAACTATCAAAAATTAAATACAAAGAAAACATATTAAACACAGCAAGGGAAAAACAACAAATAACACAAAAGGGAATGTCCATAAGGTTAACAGCTGATCTTTCAGCAGAAACTCTGCAAACCAAAAGGGAGTGGCAGGACATATTTAAAGTGATGAAGGAGAAAAACCTACAACCAAGATTACTCTACCCAGCAAGGATCTCATTCAGATTTGATGAAGAAATTAAAACCTTTACAGACAAGAAAAAGCTGAGTGAGTTAGGCACCACCAAATCAGCTTTACAACAAATGCTAAAGGAACTTCTCTAGGCAAGAAACACAAGAGAAGGAAAAGACCTACAATAACGAACCCAAAACAATATAGAAAATGGGAATAGGAACATACATATAAATAATTACCTTCAATGTAAATGGACTAAATGCTCCCACCAAAAGGCACAGACTGGCTGAATGAATCCAAAAAGAAGACCCATATATATGATGCCTAGAAGAGACCCACTTCAGACCTAGGGAAACATAGAGACTGAAAGTGAGGGGATGGAAAACGATATTCCATGCAAATGGAAATGAAAAGAAAGCTGGAGTAGAAATTCTCATATCAGACAAAATAGACTTTAAAATAAAGACTATTAGGAGGTATTGAAACCACCTGGAGGGGATCCACGCCTGAATGCACCTAAGCAGTCTTTATAAACTTTGAAGACGCCGGTGGGTAGGTGTGGAGATCGACTCGTCTCGCGGCGTCCACAACAAGCCTCGAATAATGGCTCCTTGAGACCAAAGAATGCACTGCTCTGACAGCGTGTTGCTGAAGACTCTGAGCCTTGCCTTTACAAAACGTGAGAGAGTATCGCACATGCTAGAACTGAAAATTTGCTGCGTAAGCACTGTGTTCCAGGGAGGAGATTGTGCCATTCACCCACGTGTGGCGTCTTGCATGCCTGTTGACTTGTAGCTGGCAATGTTATGACATCAGTGCTCCTGGCTCTGTGGCCTTTTGACTTGGACCTATACCACCAACTCCCCTGGGTTTTAGGATTCAGACCGAGAGTAATTCCACCACCAGCTTACCTAGTTCTTCAGGTTGCAGACGGCAGATCATTGGACTTCTCAGCCTCCATAAAAAAAATCAGGAAGAGCTCACGTGGGCACACTTTGAAAATCCTTAGAGAGCCTTCCTTAGAAGGACAAAATGATGGGCAATCATTGAGGAAACACTCCCTCAGAAGAACTGCCGTGTGGATGAAAGGCTCTTGGTGCTCCAGCCCAGGAGGCAGGGCTCTGCCTCTGAGGTAGGAGAGCCAACTTCAGGACACTGATCAACAAGAGACCTCCCAGCTCCACATAATATTAAACGGTGGAAATCTCACACAGACCTCCATCTTAACACCAGCACCCAGCTTCACTCAATGACCAGCAAGCCACATTGCTGGACAACCTATGCCAAACAACTAGCAAAACAGGAACACAACCCAACCCATTAGCAGAGAGGCTGCCGAAAATCATAACAAGGCCACAGACACCCCAAAACACACCACCAGACGTGAACCTGCCCACTAGAGAGACAAGATCCAGCCTCATCCAGCACAACACAGGCACTAGTCCCCTCCACCAGGAAGCCTACACAACCCGCTGAAACAACCTTAGCCACTGGAGACAGACATCAAAAACAACGGGAACTACGAACGTGCAGCCTGCAAAAAGGAGACCCCAAACACAGTAAGATAAGCAAAATGAGAAGACAGAAAAACACACAGCAGTTGAAAGAGCAAGATAAAAACCCACCAGACCTAACAAATGAAGAGGAAATAGGCAATCTACCTGAAAAAGAATTCAGAATAATGATAGTAAGGATGATCCGAAATCTTGGAAGTAGAATGGACAAAATGCAAGAAACAGTTAACAAGGACCTACAAGAACTAAAGATGAAACAAGCAACGATGAACAACGCAATAAATGAAATTAAAAGTACTCTAGATGGGATCAATAGCAGAATAACTGAGGCAGAAGAACGGATAAGTGACCTGGAGGATAAAGTAGTGGAAATAACTACTGCAGAGCAGAATAAAGGAAAAAGAATGAAAAGAACTGAGGACAGTCTCAGATACCTCTGGGACAACATTAAACGCACCAACATTCGAATTATAGGGGTTCCAGAAGAAGAAGAAAAAAAGAAAGGGACTGAGAAAATATTTGAAGAGATTATAGTTGAAAACTTCCCTAATATGGGAAAGGAAATAGTTAATCAAGTCCAGGAAGCACAGAGAGTCCCATACAGGATAAATACAAGGAGAAATACGCCAAGACACATATTAATCAAACTATCAAAAATTAAATACAAAGAAAGCATATTAAAAGCAGCAAGGGAAAAACAACAAATAACACACAAGGGAATCCCCATAAGGTTAACAGCTGATCTCTCAGCAGAAACCCTACAAGCCAGAAGGGAGTGGCAGGACATACTGAAAGTGATGAAGGAGAAAAGCCTGCAACCAAGACTACTCTACCCAGCAAGGATCTCATTCAGATTTGATGGAGAAATTAAAACCTTTAGAGACAAGCAAAAGCTGAGAGAGTTCAGCACCACCAAACCAGCTTTACAACAAATGCTAAAGGAACTTCTCTAGATAAGAAATGCAAAAGAAGGAAACGACCTATAATAACGAACCCAAAACAATATAGAAAATGGGAATAGGAACATACATATCGATAATTACCTTAAATGTAAATGGACTAAATGCTCCCACCAAAAGACACAGATTGGCTGAATGGATACAAAAACAAGACCCTTATATATGCTGTCTACAAGAGACCCACCTCAGACCTAGAGACACATACAGACTGAAAGTAAGGGGATGGAAAAAGATATTCCATGCAAATGGAAACCAAAAGAAAGCTGGAGTAGCAATTCTCATATCAGACAAAATAGACTTTAAAATAAGGACTATTAAAAGGGATAAAGAAGGACACTACATAATGATCAAGGGATCAATCCAAGAAGAAGATATAACAATTGTAAATATTTATGCACCCAACATAGGAGCACCTCAATACGTAAGGCAAATACTAACAGCCATAAAAGGGGAAATTGAGAGTAACACATTCATAGTAGGGGACTTTAACACCCCACTTTCACCCATGGACAGATCATCCAAAATGAAAATAAATAAGGAAACACAAGCTTTAAATGATACATTAAACAAGATGGACTTAATTGATATTTATAGGACACTCCATCCAAAAACAACAGAATACACATTTTTCTCAAGTGCTCATGGAACATTCTCCAGGATAGATCATATGTTGGGTCACAAATCAAGCCTTGGTAAATTTAAGAAAACTGAAATTGTATCAAGTATCTTTTCTGACCACAACGCCATGAGACTAGATATCAATTACAGGAAAAGATCTGTAAAATATACAAACACATGGAGGCTAAACAATACACTACTTAATAATGAAGTGATCACTGAAGAAATCAAAGAGGAAATAAAAAAATACCTAGAAACAAATGACAATGGAGACACAACGACCCAAAACCTATGGGCTGCAGCAAAAGAAGTTCTAAGGGGGAAGTTTATAGCAATACAAGCCCACCTTAAGAAGCAGGAAACATCTCGAATAAACAACCTAACCTTGCACCTCAAGCAATTAGAGAAAGAAGAACAAAAAAGCCCCAAAGCTAGCAGAAGGAAAGAAATCATAAAAATCAGATCAGAAATAAATGAAAAAGAAATGAAGGAAACGATAGCAAAGATCAATAAAACTAAAAGCTGGTTTTTTGAGAAGATAAACAAAATAGATAAACCACTAGCCAGACTCATCAAGAAAAAAAGGGAGAAGACTCAAATCAATAGAATTAGAAATGAGAAAGGAGAAATAACAACTGACACTGCAGAAATAAAAAAAATCATGAGAGATTACTACAAGCAACTCTATGCCAATAAAATGGACAATCTGGAAGAAATGGACAAATTCTTAGAAATGCACAACCTGCCAAGACTGAATCAGGAAGAAATAGAAAATATGAACAGACCAATCACAAGCACTGAAATTGAAACTGTGATTAAAAATCTTCCAACAAACAAAAGCCCAGGACCAGATGGCTTCACAGGTGAATTCTATCAAACGTTTAGAGAAGAGCTAACACCTATCCTTCTCGAACTCTTCCAAAATATAGCAGAGGGAGGAACACTCCCAAATTCCTTCTACGAGGCCACCATCACCTTGATACCAAAACCAGACAAGGATGTCACAAAGAAAGAAAACTACAGGCCAATATCACTGATGAACATAGATGCAAAAATCCTCAACAAAATACTAGCAAACAGAATCCAACAGCACATTAAAAGGATCATACACCATGATCAAGTGGGGTTTATTCCAGGAATGCAAGGATTCTTCAATATACGCAAATCTATCAATGTGATAAACCATATTAACAAATTGAAGGAGAAAAACCATATGATCATCTCAATAGATGCAGAGAAAGCTTTCGACAAAATTCAACACCCATTTATGATAAAAACCCTCCAGAAAGTAGGCATAGAGGGAACTTTCCTCAACATAATAAAGGCCATATATGACAAGCCCACAGCAAACATCATCCTCAATGGTGAAAAACTGAAAGCATTTCCACTAAGATCAGGAACAAGACAAGGTTGCCCACTCTCACCACTCTTATTCAACATAGTTTTGGAAGTTTTAGCCACAGCAATCAGAGAAGAAAAGGAAATAAAAGGAATCCACATCGGAAAAGAAGAAGTAAAGCTGTCACTGTTTGCAGATGACACAATACTATACATAGAGAATCCTAAAGATGCTACCAGAAAACTACTAGAGCTAATCAATGAATTTGGTAAAGTAGCAGGATACAAAATTAATGCACAGAAATCTCTGGCATTCCTATATACTAATGATGAAAAATCTGAAAGTGAAATCAAGAAAACACTCCCATTTACCATTGCAACAAAAAGAATAAAATATCTAGGAATAAACCTACCTAAGGAGACGAAAGACCTGTATACAGAAAATTATAAGACACTGATGAAAGAAATTAAAGATGATACAAATAGATGGAGAGATATACCATGTTCTTGGATGGGAAGAATCAACATTGTGAAAATGACTCTACTACCCAAAGCAATCTACAGATTCAATGCAATCCCTATCAAACTACCACTGGCATTTTTCACAGAACTAGAACAAAAAATTTCGCAATTTGTATGGAAACACAAAAGACCCCGAATAGCCAAAGCAATCTTGAGAACGAAAAAAGGAGCTGGAGGAATAAGGCTCCCTGACTTCAGACTATACTACAAAGCAACAGTAATCAAGACAGTATGGTACTGGCACACAAACAGAAAGATAGATCAGTGGAACAGGATAGAAAGCCCAGAGATAAACCCACGCATATATGGACACCTTATCTTTGATAAAGGAGGCAGGAATGTACAGTGGAGAAAGGACAGCCTCTTCAATAAATGGTGCTGGGAAAACTGGACAGGTACATGTAAAAGTATGAGATTAGATCACTCCGTAACACCATACACAAAAATAAGCTCAAAATGGATTAAAGACCTAAATGTAAGGCCAGAGACTATCAAACTCTTAGAGGAAAACATAGGAAGAACACTCTATGACATAAATCACAGCAAGATCCTTTCTGACCCACCTCCTAGAGTAATGGAAATAAAAACAAAAATAAACAAATGGGACCTAATGAAACTTCAAAGCTTTTGCACAGCAAAGGAAACCATAATCAAGACCAAAAGACAACCCTCAGAATGGGAGAAAACAATTGCAAATGAAGCAACTGACAAAGGATTAATCTCCAAAATTTACAAGCAGCTCATGCAGCTCAATAACAAAAAAACAAACAACCCCATCCAAAAATGGGCAGAAGACCTAAACAGACATTTCTCCAAAGAAGATATACAGAATGCCAACAAACACATGAAAGAATGCTCAACATCATTAATCATTAGAGAAATGCAAATCAAAACTACAATGAGATATCATCTCACACCAGTCAGAATGGCCATCATCAAAAAATCTAGAAACAATAAATGCTGGAGAGGGTGTGGAGAAAAGGGGACACTCTTGCACTGCTGGTGGGAATGTGAATTGGTTCAGCCACTATGGAGAACAGTATGGACGTTCCTTAAAAAACTACAAATAGAATTACCACATGACCCAGCAATCCCACTACTGGGCATATACCCTGAGAAAACCAAAATTCAAAAAGAGTCATGTACCAAAATGTTCATTGCAGCTCTATTTACAATAGCCCGGAGATGGAAAGAACCTAAGCGCCCATCATCGGACGAATGGATAAAGAAGATGTGGCACATATACACAATGGAATATTACTCAGCCTTAAAAAGAAATGAAATTGAGTTATTTGTAATGAGATGGATAGACCTAGAGTCTGTCATACAGACTGAAGTAAGTCAGAAAGACAAAGACAAATACCGTATGCTAACACATATATATGGAATTTAAGGGGAAAAAATGTCATGAAGAACCTAGGGATAAGACAGGAATAGAGGTGCAGACCTACTGGAGAACGGACTTGAGGATATGGGGAGGGGGAAGGGTGAGTTTTGACAGGGCGAGAAAGAGTCATGAACATATACACACTAACAAACGTAGTAAGGTAGATAGCTAGGGGGAAGCAGCCGCAAGGCACAGGGATATTAGCTCGGGGCTTTGGGACAGCCTGGAGGGGTGGGAGGGGGAGAGTGGGAGGGAGGGAGACGCAAGAGGGAAGACACATGGGAGCACATGTATATGTATAGCTGATTCACTTTGTTATAAATCAGAAACTAACACACTATTGTAAAGGAATTATAACCAAATAAAGATGTTAAAAAAAAATAAAATAAAGACTATTAGAAGAGACAAAGAAGGACACTACGTAATGATCAAGGGATCGATCCAAGAAGAAGATATAACAATTGTAAATATTTATGCACCCAACATAGGAGCACCTCAATACATAAGGCAAATACTAACAGCCATCAAAGGGGAAATCGACAGTAACACATTCATAGTAGGGGACTTTAACACCCCACTTTCACCAATGGACAGATCATCCAAAATGAAAATAAATAAGGAAACACAAGCTTTAAATGATACATTAAACAAGATGGACTTAATTGATATTTAGAGGACATTCCATCCCAAAACAACAGAGTGTTCTCAAGTGCACATGGAACATTCTCCAGGATAGATCGTATCTTGGGTCACAAATCTAGCCTTGGCACATTTAAGAAAATTGAAAATGTATCAAGTATCTCTTCCAACCACAATGCTATGAGACTAGATATCAATTACAAGAAAAGATCTGTAAAAAATACAAACACATGGAGACTAAACAAAAAACTAATTAATAATGAAGTGATCACTGAAGAAATCAAAGAGGAAATCAAAAAATACATAGAAACAAATGACAAGGGAGACAGGATGAAGCAAAACCTATGGGATGCAGCAAAAGCAGTTCTAAGAGGGAAGTTTATAGCAATACAATCATACCATAAGAAACAGGAAACATCTCAAATAAACAACCTAACCTTGCACCTCAAGCAATTAGCAAAAGAAGAACAAAAATCCCCAAGTTTTGCAGAAGGAAAGAAATCATAGAGATCAGATCAGAAATAAATGAAAAAGAAATGAAGGAAATGATAGCAAAGATCAATAAAACTAAAAGCTGGTTCTTTGAGAAGATAAACAAAATAGATAAACCATTAGCCAGACTCATCAAGAAAAAAAGGAGAAGACTCAAATCAATAGAATTAGAAATGAAAAAGGAGAAGTAACAAGTGACACTGCAGAAATACAAAAGATCATGAGAGATTACTACAAGCAACTCTATGCCAATAAAATGGACAACCTGGAAGAAATGGACAAATTCGTAGAAATGCACAACCTGCCAAGATTGAATCAGGAGGAAATAGAACGTATGAACAGACCAATCACAAGCACTGAAATTGAAACTGCTATTAAAAGTCTTCCAACAAACAAATGCCCAAGACCAAATGGCTTCACAGGCAAATTCTATCAAACATTTAGAGAAGATCTAACACCTATCCTTCTCTAAACTCTTTCAAAATATAGCAGAGGGAGGAACACTCCCAAACTCATTCTACAAGGCCACCATCACCCTGACACCAAAATCAGAAAAAGGTGTCACAAAGAAAGAAAACTGCAGGCCAATATCACTGAGGAGCACAGATGCAAAATCCTCAACAAAATACTAGCAAACAGAATCCAACAGCACATTAAAAGGATCATACACCATGATCAAGTGGGGTTTATTCCATGAATGCAAGGATTCTTCAATATACGCAAATCAATCAATGTGATAAACCATATTAACAAATTGAAAGAGAAAAACCACATGGTCTTATCAATAGATGCAGAGAAAGCTGTTGACAAAATTCAACACCCATTTATGATAAAAACCTTAACGAACGTAGGCATAGAGGGAACTTTCCTCAACAGGATAAAGGCCATATATGACAAACCCACAGCCAACATCATCCTCAATGGTGAAAAACTGAATGCATTTCCACTAAGACCAGGAGCAAGACAAGTTTGCCCACTCTCAACACTCTTATTCATCATAGTTTTGGAAGTTTTAGCCACAGCAATCAGAGAAGAAAAGGAAATAAAAGGAATCCAAATCAGAAAAGAAGAAGTAAAGCTGTCACTGTTTGCAAATGTCATGATAATATATAGAGAGAATCCTAAAGATGCTACCAGAAAGCTACTAGAGCTAATCAATGAATTTCGTAAAGTAACAGGATACAGAATTATTGCACAGAAATTTCTGGCATTCCTATACACTAATGATGAAAAATCTGAAAGTGACATTAAGAAAACACTCCCATTTACCATTCCAACAAAAAGAATAATATATCTAGGAATAAACCTACCTAAGGAGACAAAAGAACTGTATACAGAACATTATAAAACACTGATAAAAGAAATTAAGGTTGATACCAACAGATGGAGAGATATACCATGTTCTTGGATTGGAAGAATCAACATTGTGAAAATGACTCTACTACCCAAAGCAATCTACAGATTCAATGCAATCCCTATCAAACTACCACTGGCATTTTTCACAGAACTAGAACAAAAAATTTCCCAATTTGTATGGAAACACAAAAGATCCCGAATAGCCAAAGCAATCTTGAGAACGAAAAAAGGAGCTGGAGGAATCAGGCTCCCTGACTTCAGACTATACTACAAAGCAACAGTAATCAAGACAGTATGGTACTGGCACAAAAACAGAAAAATAGATCAATGGAACAGGATAGAAAGCCCAGAGATAAACCCACGTACATATGGTCACCTTATCTTTGATAAAGGAGGGAGGAATGTACAGTGGAGAAAGGACAGCCTCTTCAATAAATGGTGCTGGGAAAACTGGACAGGTACATGTAAAAGTATGAGATTAGATCACTCCCTAACACCATACACAAAAATAAGCTCAAAATGGATTAAAGACCTAAATGTATGGCCAGAAACTATGAAACTCTTAGAGGAAAGCATAGGCAGAACACTCTATGACATAAATCACAGCAAGATCCATTTTGTCCCTCCTGCTAGAGAAATGGAAACAAAAACTAAAATAAACAAATGGGACCTAATGAAACTTCAAAGCTTTTGCACAGCAAAGGAAACCATAAACAAAACAAAAAGACAACCCTCAGAATGGGAGAAAATATTTGCACATGAAGCAACTGACAAAGGATTAATCTCCAAAATTTACAAGCAGCTCATGCAGCTCAATAACAAAAAAACAAACAACCCAATCCAAAAATGGGCAGGAGACCTAAAGAGACATTTCTCCAAGGAAGATATAGTGATTGCCAACAAACACATGAAAGAATGCTCAACATCATTAATCATTAGAGAAATGCAAATCAAAACTACAATGAGATATCATCTCACACCAGCCAAAATGGCCATCATCAAAAAATGTACAAACAATAAATGCTGGAGAGGATGTGGAGAAAAGGGAACACTCTTGCACTGCTGGTGGGAATGTGAATTGGTACAGCCACTATGGAGAACAGTATGGAGGTTCCTTAAAAATCTACAAATAGAACTACCATGTGACCCAGCAATCCCACTACTGGGCATATTCCGTGAGAAAACCATAATTCAAAAAGAGTCATGTACCAAAATGTTCATTGCAGCTCTATTTACAATTGCCAGGAGATGGAACTAACCTAGGTGTCCATCATTGGATGAATGGATAAAGAAGATGGTGCACATATATACAATGGAATGTTACTCAGCCATAAAAAGAAAAGAAATTGAGTTATTTGTGGTGAGGTGGATGGACCTAGAGTCTGTCATACAGAGTGAAGTAAGTCAGAAAGAGAAAGACAAATACCATATGCTAACACATATATATGGAATCTAAGGAAAAAAATGTTATGAAGAAGCCAGTGTTTAGACGGGCATAAAGACACACACCTACTAGAGAATGGACATGAGGATATGGGGAGGGGGAAGGGTAAGCTGTGACAAAGTGAGAGAGTGACATGGACATATATACACTACCAAACGTAAAATAGATAGCTAGTAGGAAGCAGCCACATAGCACAGGGAGATCAGCTCGATTGTTTTTGACCACCTAGAGGGGTGGGATAGGGAGGGTGGGAGGGAGGAAGACGCATGAGGGAATTGATATGAGAACATATGTATATGTATAAGTGATTCACTTTGTTATAAAGCAGAAACTAACACACCATTGTAAAGCATTTATACTCCAATAATGATGTTAAAAAATTAACCATATATGCATGGGTTTATTTATGGATTCTCAGTTCTATTTCATTGGTCTACATATCCATATTTATGCCAGTGCCACACTATTTTGATTACTGTAGCTTTATGTTTTAAAATAGGCAAGTACCAACTTTGCTCTTGTCACGATTGTTTTAGCTATTTGTGGTCCCCTGCAATTCCATATGAATTTAGGATTGGCTTTTTTTATTTCTGTAGAAAAGGTCATCGGGATACTTCAGATAGTTTTGGAAGTGGTAATGAAAGTGGGGCTAAAAACAGAAGGATTGCATGAAAGTCTGTCTAAGAAGCATTTAGATTTCCAGATCCCCTCCTCATTCTGTAAACTGGGTGATCTATCTCCTGTTTCCTGGCAAAAGAGTCAAGGATTACTTTTAGAAGAGGGTAAAACAGGGTCTCTGGAATGGGGAACTGTAAGTATAATTGAGATTAGGAATCCTATGTTGCAACAGGGAGTTAAGAGAACATGTTCAAACAGATTATCATTCTCCTGAATAAAGTCTCTAACGTGAAAGATAAAGTGGGATGAGAAGAAACTTGAAGGAAACTATGCAGTAAGAGGAAACCTCTTTTAAAAGCTATTAACCATTTCTCAGAAGATAATATATTCACGAAACAAGAACAGAACACAATTTTTAACACAACAGAAAATATGCTCTTGGAAATTAAAAATACATCAGCAGAAATGAAAAACTTGTTGGAAGGTTTGGATGATATGTTTGAAGAAATCTTCCAGGAAGTAAATGCAAATAATTAATTAATATGGGGTGGGGGGCAGGGAAGGGAAGGAGGGAGAGAGAGAGAGAGAGAGGATTAGGAAAGGAATGAGAAGAAACAAGAGGTCCAGACCAGAAGAGCTAATTTCCAAATAAAAGGGATTCCAGAAAGAACAGGGGAAAAGGAAAGAAATGATCAAAAAGTAAAGAAAAATCTCCAGAACGGAGGTTTATAAATTTCTAGCTAGAGCAAGGGCAGGAGTATGCCTGGCAATTTCAAGGAACAGCAAGGAGGTCAGTGTGGCTTGACTAGAGTGCATGAAGGGAGAGTGGAAGAAGAGGTCAGAGAGTTGACAGGGCAACAAGTTAGGGATCTAAGGATTTGGACTTTTACTCTGAGTAAGATAAGGAATCACTGCAGGATTTTGAGCTGAGGAATGATATGATTTGGCTTACATTTTTAAACTTTTAATTTTCAAATTATAAAGACTATTGCAAAGATAGTTCAGAAGGTCTTGTGCTCACCCAGTTTCCTGTAATGGATGAATCTTACATAATTATAATACAACATTATATTGTACTCTGTGTGTGTAAACAGGAATTTGACATTTTTTGCATTGTCTTGTGTATCATTCTATGTCATTTTATCAAGTGTAGATTCATGTAACCACCACAATCAAGATACAGAACTATTCCATTGCCATACAGATCTCCCTCATGCTTCCCCTTTGTAGTTGTACTTCCCACTTTCCCTGCCACCATCCCTAATCCTTACCAACCAGTAATAATCGTTTTTTGCATTTCTCTGATTTTGTCATTTCCAGAGCATTATAAAAATGAAATCATACAGTATATCACATTTTTTTAAACATCTTTATTGGGGTATAATTGCTTTACAATGGTGTGTTAGTTTCTGCTTTATAACAAAGTGAATCAGCTATACATATACATATGTTCCCATATGTCTTCCCTCTTGCATCTCCCTCCCTCCCACTCTCCCCCTTCCACCCCTCCAGGATGTCACAAAGCCCCGAGCTAATATCCCTGTGCCTTGCGGCTGCTTCCCGCTAGCTATCTACCTTACTACGTTTGTTAGTGTGTATATGTCCATGACTCTCTCTCGCCCTGTCAAAACTCACCCTTCCCCCTCCCCATATCCTCAAGTCCGTTCTCCACTAGGTCTGCGTCTTTATTCCTGTCTTACCCCTAGGTTCTTCATGACATTTTTTCCCCTTAAATTCCATATATATGTGTTAGCATACGGTATTTGTCATTTTCTTTCTGACTTACTTCACTCTGTATGACAGACTCTAGGTCTATCCATCTCATTACAAATAGCTCAATTTCATTTCTTTTTAAGGCTAAGTAATATTCCATTGTGTATATGTGCCACATCTTCTTTATCCATTCATCCGATGATAGGCGCTTAGGTTGTTTCCATCTCCAGGCTATTGTAAATAGAGCTGCAATGAACATTTTGGTACATGACTCTTTTTGAACTTTAGTTTTCTCAGGGTATATTCCCAGTAGTGGGATTGCTGGGTCATATGGTAATTCTATTTGTAGTTTTTAAAGGAACCTCCATACTGTTCTCCATAGTGGCTGTACCAATTCACATTCCCACCAGCAGTGCAAGAGTGTCCCCTTTTCTCCACACCCTCTCCAGCATTTATTGTTTCTAGATTTTTTGATGATGGCCATTCTGACTGGTGTGAGATGATATCTCATTGTAGTTTTGATTTGCATTTCTCTAATGATTAATGATGTTGAGCATTCTTTCATGTGTTTGTTGGCATTCTGTATATCTTCTTTGGAGAAATGTCTGTTTAGGTCTTCTGCCCATTTTTGGATGGGGTTGTTTGTTTTTTTGTTATTGAGCTGCACGAGCTGCTTGTAAATTTTGGAGATTAATTCTTTGTCAGTTGCTTCATTTGCAAATATTTTCTCCCATTCTGAGGGTTGTCTTTTGGTCTTGATTATGGTTTCCTTTGCTGTGCAAAAGCTTTGAAGTTTCATTAGGTCCCATTTGTTTATTTTTGTTTTTATTTCCATTACTCTAGGAGGTGGGTCAGAAAGGATCTTGCTGTGATTTATGTCATAGAGTGTTCTTCCTATGTTTTCCTCAAAGAGTTTGATAGTCTCTGGCCTTACATTTAGGTCTTTAATCCATTTTGAGCTTATTTATGTGTATGGTGTTACGGAGTGACCTAATCTCATACTTTTACATGTACCTGTCCAGTTTTCCCAGCACCATTTATTGAAGAGGCTGTCCTTTCTCCACTGTACATTCCTGCCTCCTTTATCAAAGATAAGGTGTCCATATGTGCGTGGGTTTATCTCTGGGCTTTCTATCCTGTTCCACTGATCTATCTTTCTGTTTGTGTGCCAGTACCATACTGTCTTGATTACTGTTGCTTTGTAGTATAGTCTGAAGTCAGGGAGCCTGATTCCTCCAGCTCCTTTCTTCGTTCTCAAGATTGCTTTGGTTATTCGGGGTCATTTGTGTTTCCATACAAATTGTGAAATTTTTTGTTCTAGTTCTGTGAAAAATGCCAGTGGTAGTTTGATAGGGATTGCATTGAATCTGTAGATTGCTTTGGGTAGTAGAGTCATTTTCACAACGTTGATTCTTCCCATCCAAGAACATGGTATATCTCTCCATCTATTTGCATCATCTTTAATTTCTTTCATCAATGTCTTATAATTTTCTGCATACAGGTCTTTCGTATCCTTAGGTAGGTTTATTCCTAGATATTTTATTCTTTTTGTTGCAATGGTAAATGGGAGTGCTTTCTTGATTTCACTTTCAGATTTTTCATCATTAGTATATAGGAATGCCAGAGATTTCTGTGCATTAATTTTGTATCCTGCTACTTTACCAAATTCATTGATTAGCTCTAGTAGTTTTCTGGTAGCATCTTTAGGATTCTCTATGTATAGTATCATGTCATCTGCAAACAGTGACAGCTTTACTTCTTCTTTTCCGATGTGGATTCCTTTTATTTCCTTTTCTTCTCTGATTGCTGTGGCTAAAACTTCCAAAACTATGTTGAATAAGAGTGGTGAGAGTGGGCAACGTTGTCTTGTTTCTGATCTTAGTGGAAATGCTTTCAGTTTTTCACCATTGAGGATGATGTTTGCTGTGGGCTTGTCATATATGGCCTTTATTATGTTGAGGAAAGTTCCCTCTATGCCTACTTTCTGGAGGGTTTTTATCATAAATGGGTGTTGAATTTTGTCGAAAGCTTTCTCTGCATCTATTGAGATGATCATATGGCTTTTCTCCTTCAATTTGTTAATATGGTTTATCACATTGATAGATTTGCATATATTGAAGAATCCTTGCATTCCTGGAATAAACCCCACTTGATCATGGTGTACGATCCTTTTAATGTGCTGTTGGATTCTGTTTGCTAGTATTTTGTTGAGGATTTTTGCATCTATGTTCATCAGTGATATTGGCCTGTAGTTTTCTTTCTTTGCGACATCCTTGTCTGGTTTTGGTATCAAGGTGAGGGTGGCCTTGTAGAAGGAATTTGGGAGTGTTCCTCCCTCTGCTATATTTTGGAAGAGTTCGAGAAGGATAGGTGTTAGCTCTTCTCTAAACGTTTGATAGAATTCACCTGTGAAGCCATCTGGTCCTGGGCTTTTGTTTGTTGGAAGATTTTTAATCACAGTTTCAATTTCAGTGCTTGTGATTGGTCTGTTCATATTTTCTATTTCTTCCTGATTCAGTCTTGGCAGGTTGTGCATTTCTAAGAATTTGTCCATTTCTTCCAGATTGTCCATTTTATTGGCATAGAGTTGCTTGTAGTAATCTCTCATGATTTTTTTTAATTTCTGCAGTGTCAGTTGTTACTTCTCCTTTCTCCTTTCTAATTCTATTGATTTGAGTCTTCTCCCTTTTCTTCTTGATGAGTCTGGCTAGTGGTTTATCTATTTTGTTTATCTTCTCAAAGAACCAGCTTTTAGTTTTATTGATCTTTGCTATCGTTTCCTTCATTTCTTTTTCATTTATTTCTGATCTGATTTTTATGATTTCTTTCCTTCTGCTAGCTTTGGGGTTTTTTTGTTCTTCTTTCTCTAATTGCTTGAGGTGCAAGGTTAGGTTGTTTATTCGAGATGTTTCCTGCTTCTTAAGGTGGGCTTGTATTGCTATAAACTTCCCCCTTAGAACTGCTTTTGCTGCATCCCATAGGTTTTGGGTCGTTGTGTCTCCATTGTCATTTGTTTCTAGGTATTTTTTTAGTTCCTCTTTGATTTCTTCAGTGATCACTTCATTATTAAGTAGTGTATTGTTTAGCCTCCATGTGTTTGTATATTTTACAGATCTTTTCCTGTAATTGATATCTAGTCTCATGGCGTTGTGGTCAGAAAAGATACTTGATACAATTTCAGTTTTCTTAAATTTACCAAGGCTTGATTTGTGACCCAAGATATGATCTATCCTGGAGAATGTTCCATGAGCACTTGAGAAAAATGTGTATTCTGTTGTTTTTTGGATGGAGTGTCCTATAAATATCAATTAAGTCCATCTTGTTTAATGTATCATTTAAAGCTTGTGTTTCCTTATTTATTTTCATTTTGGATGATCTGTCCATGGGTGAAAGTGGGGTGTTAACGTCCCCTACTATGAATGTGTTACTGTCGATCTCCCCTTTTATGGCTGTTAGTATTTGCCTTATGTATTGAGGTGCTCCTATGTTGGGTGCATAAATATTTACAATTGTTATATCTTCTTCTTGGATCGATCCCTTGATCATTATGTAGTGTCCTTCTTTGTCCCTTTTAATAGTCCTTATTTTAAAGTCTATTTTGTCTGATATGAGAATTGCTACTCCAGCTTTCTTTTGGTTTCCATTTGCATGGAATATCTGTTTCCATCCCCTTACTTTCTGTCTGTATGTGTCTCTAGGTCTGAAGTGGGTCTCTTGTAGATAGCATATATAAGGGTCTTGTTTTTGTATCCATTCAGCCAATCTGTGTCTTTTGGTGGGAGCATTTAGTCCATTTACATTTAAGGTAATTATCGATATGTATTTTCCTATTCCCATTTTCTATATTGTTTTGGGTTCGTTACTATAGGTCGTTTCCTTCTCTTGCGTTTCCTGTCTAGAGAAGTTCCTTTAGCATTTGTTGTAAAGCTGGTTTGGTGGTGCTGAACTCTCTCAGCTTTTGCTTGTCTCTAAAGGTTTTAATTTCTCCATCAAATCTGAATGAGATCCTTGCTGGGTAGAGTAGTCTTGGTTGCAGGTTTTTCTCCTTCATCACTTTCAGTATGTCCTGCCACTCCCTTCTGGCTTGTAGGGTTTCTGCTGAGAGATCAGCTGTTAACCTTATGGGGATTCCCTTGTGTGTTATTTGTTGTTTTTCCCTTGCTGCTTTTAATATGCTTTCTTTGTATTTAATTTTTGACAGTTTGATTAATATGTGTCTTGGCGTATTTCTCCTTGTATTTATCCTGTATGGGACTCTCTGTGCCTCCTGGACTTGATTAACTATTTCCTTTCCCATATTAGGGAAGTTTTTAACTATAATCTCTTCAAATATTTTCTCAGTCCCTTTCTTTTTTTCTTCTTCTTCTGGAACTCCTATAATTCGAATGTTGGTGCGTTTAATGTTGTCCCAGAGGTATCTGAGACTGTCCTCAGTTCTTTTCATTCTTTTTCCTTTATTCTGCTCTGCAGTAGTTATTTCCACTACTTTATCTTCCAGGTCACTTATCCGTTCTTCTGCCTCAGTTATTCTGCTATTGATCCTATGTAGAGTACTTTTAATTTCATTTATTGCGTTGTTCATCGTTGCTTGTTTCATCTTTATGTCTTCTAGGTCCTTGTTAACTGTTTCTTGCATTTTGTCCATTGTACTTCCAAGATTTCGGATCATCCTTACTATCGTTATTCTGAATTCTTTTTCAGGTAGATTGCCTATTTCCTCTTCATTTGTTAGGTCTGGTGGGTTTTTGTCTTGCTCCTTCAACTGCTGTGTGTTTTTCTGTCTTCTCATTTTGCTTATCTTACTGTGTTTGGGGTCTCCTTTTTGCAGGCTGCACGTTCGTAGTTCCCGTTGTTTTTGATGTCTGTCTCCAGTGGCTAAGGTTGTTTCAGTGGGTTGTGTAGGCTTCCTGGTGGAGGGGACTAGTGCCTGTGTTGTGCTGGATGAGGCTGGATCTTGTTTCTCTAGTGGGCAGGTTCACGTCTGGTGGTGTGTTTTGGGGTGTCTGTGGCCTTATTATGATTTTAGGCAGCCTCTCTGCTAATGGATGGGGTTGTGTTCCTGTTTTGCTAGTTGTTTGGCATAGGTTGTCCAGCAATGTGGCTTGCTGGTCGTTGAGTGAAGCTGGGTGCTGGTGTTAAGATGGAGGTCTCTGGGAGATTTCCACCGTTTAATATTATGTGGAGCTGGGAGGTCTCTTGTGGACCAGTGTCCTGAAGTTGGCTCTCCTACCTCAGAGGCAGAGCCCTGACTCCTGGGCTGGAGCACCAAGAGCCTTTCATCCACACGGCTCAGAATAAATGGGAGAAAAAGTAGAGAGAATTAGTAGAAGTATGAGGAAAGAAAGAAGGAAAGGAGGAAAGGAAGGAAGGAAGAAAGAAGCAAAGAAGGAAAGAAAGGAGGGAGGGAGGGAGGGAGGAAGGAAGGAAGGAAGGAGGGAAAGAAGGAAAAAAGACAGAAAGAGAGAAGATACAGTAAAAATAAAATAAAGTATAATATAGTTATTGAACTAAAATATATTAAAAAAAAAAAAAGGGACGGATAGAACCCTAGGACAAATGTTGGAAGTAAAGCTATACAGAGACAGTCTTACACAGAAGCATACACATACACGTTCACAAAAAGAGGCAAAGGGGGAAAAGTCATAAATCCTGCTCCCAGAGACCACCTCCTCAACCTGGGGTGATTCGCTGTCTAAAGGAGGGAAGGAAGGAAGGAAAGAAAGAAAGAACGAAGGTAAAGTACAATAACGTTATTACAATTAAAATTACTTATTAAGAAAAAAAAATTTTTTTTAAAAACCATGGATGGATAGAGCCCTAGGACAAATGGTGGAAGCAAGAGTATACAGACAAGATCTCACACAGAAGCATACACGTACATATTCACAAAAAGAGGAAAAGGGGAAAAAATCACAGATCTCGCTCCTAAATTCCACCTCTTCAATTTGGGATCACTCCCTGTCTATTCAGGTATTCCACAATGCAGGGCACATCAAGTTGATTGTGGAGCTTCAATCCGCCGCCTCCGCGGCTGCTGGGAGAGACCTCCCCCTCTCCTCCCTGCTCTCACAGCTCACAGGAGCTCAGCTTTGTACCCGGCCCTGCCCCTGCGCGCAGGTCGCTGGAGGGCGTCTGTTTTTTGCTCAGACAGGACGGGGTTAAAGGAGCCGCTGATTCGGGGGCTCCGGCTCACTCAGGCCGGGGGTTGGGGGATGGGGGAAGGAGGGGCACTGCGTGCGGGGCGGGCCTGTGGCGGCAGAGGCGGCGTGACGCTGTGGCAGAGGCCGGCGTGACGTTGCACCAGCCTGAGACCTGCCGTGCGTACTCCCGGGGAAGTTGTCCCTGGATCCCGGGAACCTGGCAGTGGCGGCCTGCACAGGCTCCGCGGAAGAGGGGTGCGGAGAGTGACCTGTGCTCGCACACAGCCCGCCTGGTGGCGGCAGCAGCAGCCCTAGCGTCTCCCGCCCGTCTCTGGGGTCCGGGGTTCTAGCCGCGGCTCGCGCCTGTCTCTGGGTTTCGCGCTTCCAGCCGCGGCTCGCGCCCGTCTCGGGGGCTCGCGCCCTCAGCCGCGGCTCGCGCCCGTCTCTGGGGTTCGCGCTTTTAGCCGCGGCTCGCGCCCGTCTCTGGAGTTCCTTTAAGCAGCGCTCTTAAACCCCTCTCCTCGTGCACCAGGAAAGAAAGAGGGAAGAAAAAGTCTCTTGCCTCTTCGGCAGGTGCAGGCTTTTCCCGAACTCCCTCCCGGCTAGTCGTGGCGCACCAACCCCTTCAGGATATGTTCAAGCTGCCAACCCCAGTCCTCTCCCTGCGCTCCGTCCAAAACCGAAACCCGAGCCTCAGCTCGCAGCCCCGCCCGCCCCGGCGGGTGAGCAGACAAGCCTCTCGGGTTGGTGAGTGCCGGTCGGCACCGATCGTCTGTGCAGGAATCTCCCCACTTTGCCCTCCGCACCCGTCGCTGTGCACTACTCCGCGGTCCCGAAACTCCCCCCTCCGCCTCCCGCAGTCTCCGCCCGCGGAGGGGCTTCCTAGTGTGTGGAAACTTTTCCTCTTTCACAACTCCCTCCCACTGGTGCAGGTGCCGTCCTTATTCTTTTGTCTCTGTTTTTTCTTTTTTTCTTTTGCCCTACCCAGGTACGTGGGGAGTTTCTTGCCTTTTGGGAGCTCTGAGGTCTTCTGCCAGCCTTCAGTAGGTGTTCTGTAGGAGTTGTTCCACGTGTAGATGTATTTCTGGTGTATCCGTGAGGAGGAAGGCGATCTCCACGTCTTACTCTTCCGCCATCTTCCTGAGAGTCGTCCGGGGAGTTATTGTTTAATGGGTACAGAGTTTCTTTCTATTTGGGATGATGAAAGTTCTGAGATGCGCTCCGCACCGCCACAGGAGTCGACTCTGCGCGCTCGCCGAGACTTTTCAGTATATCACATTTTAAGATTGGACTTTTTCATTCAGCATAATGACCCTGGAACCCATCCAAGTTGTTGCATGCACCAATAGTTTACCGCTTTAGGTTGCTGTATAGTATTCAATGGCATGGATGTACCACAGTTTGTTTAACCATTTATCTACTGACATACAGTATGTGACTGGCTTTTTCCACTGAACATAATGCCCTTAAGGCCCATACAAGTTGTGTATATCAAAAGTTCATTTCCAGTGTTTGGCTATTACAAATAAAGCTGTTATGAACATATGGGTACAGGTTTTTGTGCAGACATATTTTCATTTTGTTAGGGTAAATGCTTAGGAGTCAAAATTCCTGGGTCATATGATAAGTGTATGCTTAGTTTTATAGGAAACTGAAAAGCTGTTTTCCAGGGTGGCTGTACCATTTTACATTCCACCAGCAAAGTATGACAGATCCAATTTCACCTCAGTTTTGCCACCATTTGGCACTATCATTATTTTTAATTTTAGCTGTTCTAGTGAGTGTGTAGAGATGTCCCAACATAGGCACAATTTGCATTTCCTTAATGGCTAATGACATTGGACATATTTTCTCATGTTTATTTGTCATCCATTTATCCTCTTCAGTGAAATATCTTTTTTTTTAACCAATTTTCTAATTAGGCTGTTTGTTTAATAGTGAGTTTTGATAGTTATATATATATTCTAGATATGAGTCCCTTGTCAGATTTGTGGTTTGCAAATATTTTCTCCCAGTCTTTAGTTTGCCTTTTAATCCTCTTAACAGGGTCTTAGAGCAAAATGTTAATGAAGTCCAATTTATCAAATTTTTTTCTTTTCTGTTTTTGATGTCATGTCTAAAAACTCTTCACCAAGCCCTAGGTCCCAAAGATTTCTCACACATTATCTTATGAGGGTTTTATAATTTTATGTTTACATTTAAATTTATGACCCATTTTGTGTTAATTTCTACATAAGGTGTGAAGTTTAGGTCAAGGTTCACTTTTCCCCTATAGATATCTAATTGCTCCAGCACCTTTTTGTTGAAAAGACTATCTTTCCTCCATTAAATTTTCTGCACCTTTGTCCAAGAAAATGAGTTGGCTGTATTTGTGTGTAGATAGGTTACCTATTTCTGTGTTCTCTATCTGTTCCATTGATCTCTGTGTCTATCTTTCCACTGAAACCACAGTCTTAATCACAGTGGCTATACAATGTGTTAAAGTCAAGTAGAGTGATTCTTCCCACTTTTTTTCCTTTTCCATAATTGTTTTAGCTGTTTTATTAGTTTCCTAGGGCTGCCATAACAAATTATCTATCACAAACTTGGTGGCTTAAAACAATGGAAATTTATTCTCTTACAGTCCTGGAGACCAGATGTCTGAAATCAAGGTGTTGGTAGGGTTGCCATCCCTCCAAAGGCTCTAGGGGAGAATCCTTTTCCTCTTCCAGTTTCTGGTGGCTCCAGGTGTTTTTTGCCTTGTGGCTGCATAACTCCAATCTCTGCGTCCATCTTCAAATGGCCTTATCCTCTGTGTCTGTGTCTTCTCTTCTGTCTCTTATAAGGATAGTTGTCATTGCATTCAGGGCTCATTCAGATAATCCATGATGCTCTCATCTCAAGATCCTTAATCACAATTGCAAGGATCCTTTTACTGAATAAAGTCACATTCACAGGCTTTGCGGGTTAGGAAGTGAACATATATTTGTGGGAGGTGGGGACAACATTCAACCCACTGTAGTTATTCTAGTTCCTTTGCCTTTCCATACAAATAGAATAATCTTGTCTAACTACAAAAAAAAAATCTTGCTGGGAACTTTGACAGAAATTGTATTAAACTTATATATCAATTGGGAAGAACTGATATCTTTACTATGTAGGGTCTTCTAATCAACGAGCACAAACTGCCTCTGTTTAGTTAGATCTTCTTTGATTTCTTTCATCAGCATTTTGTATTTTTAGCATACAAGTCCTATACATGTTCTGTTAGATTTACATGTAAGTTTTGCATTTTTAAGTGATTGTACATTTTAAATTTACATAATCTTAATTTCAGCTTCCAGGTATTGATTGTTAGTATACAGAGATACAGTTGATTTTTTTGTATGTTGATCTTGTATCCTGTAGCCTTGCTGAAGTCACCTATCAGTTCCAGGAACTGTGGTCAGACTGGGTCATTTCTATTTTTCTATCTTCAACTTCTCTGATTATTTTCTCATTTGTCTTCTCTGCTGTTGAACCCATCCACTGAGTTTTTTGTTTGTTTTGGTTTGGGTTTTTTGGCACTGCATGGCTTGTGGGATCTCAGTTCTCTGACCAGCGACTGAACCCAGGCCACAGCAGTGAAAGCCTGGAATCCTAACCACTAGGCCACCAGGGAACTCCCTCTATTGAGTTTTTAATTTTAGTTATTTAAGATTTTAGTTCTAAAATTTTCATTTTGTTCTTCTTTATATCTTCTATTGCTTTGCTGAGACTTTTCTTTTTCATTTATTTCAAGCGGGTTTACAATTGCTTGTTGAGCATTTTTATAATGGTTCTTTTACACTTGTCAGAAGATCTTATCATCTATTTCATCTTGCTGTTAGCATCTGTTGATTGTCTTTTCTTATTCAATTTGAGATCTTTTCCTGGTTCTTAGTACAAGTGCTTTTTTTTTATTGAAACCTGGACACTTGGGTATTGTTATGAGACTCTGGACCTTAGTTAAATCTTTTGTTGGAGCTGGCCTCTTCTGAGAAGACCCTGATAAGGGAAATTAGGGTGCCACAACATTACTGCTAGGTGGGAGTGGAAATCCATGTTCTCCACTTGGCTTTCTCTGACACCACCATGTTGAAGGTTGGAGTCTCTCATCACAGCCCACAAAGAGTCTAGGCTCTTCACTCAGTCTTTGTTGGTGAGGGTAGGGGTGGAGCCACAGTTTTTCTGCGCTTGGTTGGAGTAAAATTGTCATTGTCTAGAAGTTTTCTCTGTTTCTAGGTTACCCCTTTATGGATCCTTTAGCTAGAGAAAGCAGGCTTTTCTTGGATCTTTTTCTGTCTGCATCTGTTGGTGTTTGTGGATTGCCAGCTTCTCCAGTATCCAGTCTGGATGTATGAGGCAAAACAAAACAAAACACAAACAAACCAAGGAACTTATCACTGTGCTGTTTCTCAGGTGCCAATGCCCTTAGCTGATTTGCCTTCTCTCTGCCTTTCAAAGTCTTGTGTTTGTTTATATGTAATACCCAAGTTGTATTTAGTGGATGGAACAAAGAAAAGTATGTCTTCTCCATCTTCTCTCAAGTGGAAGTCTCTGACTTATATTTTTAAAAAGATCCCCCTTGATACCATGTTGAAATTAGATTATAGAGAAGCAATGGAGGAAACAGCGAGATGGGTTAGGAGGCTATTGTAATTTTCCAGGTGAGAAATGATGATGGTTCTGGCCAAGGTGGTAGCAGTGGAGATGGTGAAAAGTGGTCAGATTTTGGAAATACTTTGAAGGAAAGCCAATGGGATTTGCCTACAGCTTGGATATGGGGTGTGAAAGAGGTGAATCAAGGACTACCTAAGGTTTTTGGCTTAAGAAACTGAAAGGATGAAGTTGCCATCTACTAATATGAGGGAGACCAGGAGAGAAACAGTTTTGAGGAGGGAAGATCAGGCGTTACATTTTGGATATATTTCCAAGTGAAAATGTTGAGTTGGCAGTTGTATATTACCTTTCCCCTCTTTCCCACCTATTTATTCCTTCTGCAACTCCAATTACTCCTTTGTAAGACCTTCTCATTCTGTCCTCCATATATCCTAGCCTCTTTTTTCTCTCTTTAACTCTATGTTGCTATCTGCTGAGTAATTTCCGAAGATCTGTGTTCCAATTAAATGATCTCTTCAACAGTATCTAATCTGTTTAACTCATTCACTGAGTTTTAATTTTCAATTACTGCATTTTTCATTTCTAGAAGTCAGCTTTAGTTCTTTTTTCAAATCTGCCTCTTTTTAAAAATAGTGTTTTGTTCTTTTATGTTTTTTATTTCTTCTTTTATGTTCTTAATCAAATTTAACATAATTAACTCTTAGATTCTTCAATTATCTGAAGTTCATAAAGGTTTAATCCTACTGTTTGTTGTTTGATGACTATTGCTTATTGTGGATTATTTTGTTCACATTCAACTGGGTTTTATCTATGAAATTCCTGTTCAGCCTGGCTTGCAAGCATGTTCATACTGAGGTTTGGTGTTTGCTTTTGTCAGATCCCCCAGAGAGATCAGGTTTTCTGTTAACTTTACAAGTTGTAGGTTCTCAGCCCATGTAAGTAGTATGGGCTTGAACCACAAACACATGTGAAGCTCAGTTACACAGTTAAGAAAAAGTTGTCCCCCACCCAAAGCCCAAGTCAAGACAGACAAGCTGCCTCATTGTGTCCTTATGCCAGTAGGAAGGCTATTTTCTCATCCTTTTCCTTGAGGGTATAGCTCTTTAAGGGACTCTTCATCTCAAGAGCTCATCTCTTATCTCTTTTGTGTTAAGACACAATCTCCTGGGTGCTACTCATTATATTTCTTGAACTGGGTAATGATTACAGGGATGTATTCACTTTATGACAATTCCTTAATCTGTACATTTTGAATTTGTGCCCTTCTATTTATGTATATTATACTTATACTTCAATTTAAAATTATATAAAAATCTAAAAATATTTAAAAACCCTCAACATGTCAGTTCTCTCCAAATTGGTCTATAGAGTCAATGCAATTTCTTTCAAAATACCAGCAAGGTATGTGTAGGCACAGAAAAGCTTATTCTAAAATTTATATGAAAAGGCACAGGCCCTAGAATAGCTCAACCATTTTGAAAAAGAAGAATGGAGTGGGAGGAATAACTCTATTTGATATTAAGGGTTACTATATAGCTACAATCAAAACAGTGTGGTATTGGTGGAAGTATAGAAGCCTAAGATTAATGGGACAGACTAGACATGACAGAAATAGACCCACACAAGTACGGCTACCTGATTTTTGACAAAGGGACAAAAGCAATTCAACAGAGACAGTTTTTTCAACAAGTGATGTTGGTACAATTGAACACCTTATGGGCAGAAAAAGAACATTGACCTAAACCTCTTACAGTATACAAAAAGTATCTCAAAATGGATCATAGATCTAAATGTAAAACATAAAACTTTTAGAAGGTTAACATAGGAGAAAAATTTCATGACCTAGGGTTAGTCAAATAACTCTTAAACATGATGATCCATAAAATAAATAAAATTGGAATTTATCAAAATTAAACACTTGCTCAGCAAAAGATACTGATAAGAGAATAAAAAGACAAGCTACAGACTGGGAGAAAATATTTGCAAATCACATATCCAACAAAGAATTTGTATCCTACATATATAAAAAGCTCTCAAAGCTCAATAGCAAGAAAACAAACAACCCAATAAAAAAATATCAAAAGACTTCAACAGGCACTTCACCAAAGAGAATGTATAAGATGACAAATGAGCACAAGTGGAAGCACTGTGTTGTGTGCAGCCATGTTTTTTTTTTAATTAATCCCAAACTCCCAGTTCTTCCCTTCCCTACCTCACTCCCCCTTGGCAACCACAAGTTCTCTATGTCTGTGAGTCTGTGTGTGTGGGTGGTGGGGGGGATATTTTTAAATACATTTATTTATTTATTTTTGGCTGCATTGGGTCTTCATCACTGTGCATGGGCTTTCTCTAGTTGCAGAGCATGGGCTTTAGGCATGCGGGCTTCAGTAGTTGTGGCACGCAGGCTCAGTAGTTGTGGCTCGAGGGCTCTAGAGCAATGGAATGGCTCAATAGTCGTGGCGCACGGGCTCAGTTGCTCCACAGCATGTGGGATCTTCCCGGACCAGGGCTTGAACCGGTGTCTCCTGCATTGGCAGGCAGATTCTTAACCACTGTGCCACCAGGGAAGCCCTGTGAGTCTGTTTCTGTTTTGTAGATAGGTTCATTTGTGCCATATTTTAGATTCCACATATAAGTGATATCATATGGTATTTGTCTTTCTCTTTCTGACTTACTTAGTATGATAATCTCTAGGTCCAACCATGTTGCTGCAAATGGCATTATTTCATTCTTTTTTGTATATATGTACCACATCTTCTTTACCCATTCATCTGTCAATGGACATTTAGGTTGTTTCCATGTCTTGGCTACTGTGAATAGTGCTGCTATGAACATAGGGGTGTATGTATCTTTTTGAATTATAGTTTTGTCTGGGTATATGCCCAGGAGTGGGATTGCTGGGTCATATGGTAACCCTCTTTTTAGCTTTTTAAGGAACATCCATACTGTTCTCCATAGTGGCTGCACCAACTTACATTCCCAACAACAGTGTAGGAGGGTTTCCTTTTCTCCACACCTTCTCCAGCATTTGTGATTTTTAGACATTTTAATGATGGCCATTCTGACTGGTGTGAGGTGGTATCTCACTGTAGTCTTGATTTCTCTATTTCTCTAATAGTTAGTGATGTTGAGCATATTTTCATGTGCATACTGGCCATCTGTATGTCTTCTTTGGAGAAATGTCTATTAAGGTATTCTGCCCATTTCTCAATTGGGTTGTTTTTTGTTGTTGTTGTTTTTAATTTTATTTTTGGCTATGCTGGGTCTTTGTTGCTGCATGTGGGCTTTCTCTAGTTGCAGCAAGTAGGGGCTACTCTTCATTGTGGTGCACGGGCTTCTCATTGCAGTGGCTCCTCTTGTTGCAGAGCACAGGCTCTAGGTGTGTGGGCTTCAGTAGTTGAGGCACGTGGGCTCAGTAGCTGTGGCTCATGGGCTGTAGAGTGCAGGCTCAGTAGTTGTGGCACATGGGCTTAGTTGCCCCACATCATGTGGGATCTTCCCGGACCAGGGCTCGAACCCATGTCCCTGCCTTGGCAGGCGGATTCTTAACCACTGTGCCACCAGGGAAGTCCCTAGTTGTTTGGTTTTGTTGTTGCTGTTGAGTTGTATGAGCTGTTTGTATATTTTGGAGATTAAGCCCTTATCTGTCATATCATTTGCAAATATTTTCTCCCATTCCATAGGTTGTCTTTTCGTTTTGTTTTGTTTTTATGTTTTCTTTTGCTGCTGTGTGAAGCCATCTTTTAACCATGAAGAAATATCCTGAAGACAAAGCTAACACATACGAAAGCTCTGATTAAACTGTGCCTAAAATCCACATACTTTTAGGCTTTTCAATTACATAAGCCAATGTCCCATGCTTGACTTGCATTTTCTGTTACTTGCAACTTAAAATATCTTTGTGTCTACCACACATATAATCAAAGTCAACATCATTCAAGATTTAAGTCCTTTCACCTCCAGGTAAATTTTTATGGCTCCTAAATGCTCTTCCTCCCTTCTTCCTTTGAGCTCCTCCAGTCCCTCCCAAGAGTCTGAGCCACTCGCTTTATCTCTCCCCCCTTCCCCCCTCCTACACACACCCCAAACCTTTGTGGAACTTCTGTGTTGTTTTATCTCACTTTCCACTCTTTCCTCTGTTATAGCACTGACCCTGGTACAATGCAACATTCAACATCTGTCACATGGAATTATGCCCGTGTTTCTCTCTGTCTCCCCCACAAGATTGTTAGTTCCTGAGGGCCCGGCAGTCCCTTGACTCAATTCCTCTCTGCCTCACCATTTCATGAATTGACCCATAAAGATGAGGCTCAGGAGGGGTAGAGGAGGGAGGTTGAAAGGCATCCATCCATCCAAGCTTGTTTACTAATGCTTGTGTATACCCCATGGCTACCTGTCTTCATGACTTTGCTGTAAAGGGAAGCCACCCAGACTCTCCTCCTGGATCATCTATTTTCAAATCCTATCCTTTCAAACTCAAGGCCTACTGTGGCAGGAAGAAGGGCTGTGATTGGGAAGAGACATGTGGGAACTTTCTGGGTGGATGGTAATGTTCTGTGTCTTGATAGGGGTGTGGGTTACACAGGTATATACATTTATGAAAACATGAAATTATACTCTTAAAGTATGTGAAAGTTGTATTCATTGTGTGAATATTTTAGCTAAAAAAGAATCACAAACATATATTGAACTCTAGTTTATGGCATGCATGCAGAAGTGTTTAAGAGAATGGGTTACAGGTATCAAATTTTGAAATGCATAAAAAATAAGATGGGTTGATAGATGAATAGATAGATATATTTGACAAAGCAAGTGTAGTAAAACACTGATGTAGAATCTAGATGGTAAATATATGGGTATTCACTGTATAATTACTTTGATTTTCTGAATTCTTGAAAATGTTCATAGCAAAATATCAGGGAAATAAAAAAGGGAGGTGTGGGTTAACATCTCTAGTATCTTCATAGTCACTGCCCTGGTTTAGACCTCACTGCATCTTAATGGGAATCTTGCAACCACCATCACACTGGCCTCCACACTAACCTGCTTTTGTCTCTCCCCACCCCCAAGGATCGCCAGAAAGAACGTTCTGAAACATAAATCAGACCTTCATGATTGCGTTCCTGCCAACCTCTTCAGCTTCATCTCCCAACATTTGCCATCTCACCCCAGTACACCAACTCAACTAAGTCTTGTAGTTCCACCCACAAACCAGGCTGCTTTGATTTTCTACTTTTGCTTATGCTGTTCCTTTTGCTTGTAATGCTCTATTCCAACTCATCCTTCTGCCTTCCCTTGCCTGGTGAATTGCCCTTCAATAGTCAATTCAGGTGTTGTTTCTTCCTAGAAGACTTTCCTGCTCCTCACACTGGGTTTGGTCTCCTTCCTTCATGCTCCCATAGCACCCTATACTTATTTGTAACAGTATTTATCCTAGTATTGCTGTACTTGGGTTTCCATGTCTGTGTACTAAACCACATTTAGGATTAAGTCCTCCAAAGGCATGCACAGGGCCTGACACAAAATAAGCTCTGATAAACCATTGTAGAACTGAACTAATGATATTGAACTGGCATGGATGATACTCTGGCAACTTTGTGTCATAGATTTAGTTGTATTTCCTCTACAGAGTGTAAGGCTCACCACACCTATTGACTCAGTTATCTATGTCCTTCAAACATGTTCCTCATGAAGCCAACTTGATTTCCCACCCCAGGTTGAAATATTCTGATTCCTTTAAAGGCTTACTTTCTCTGTAATCTTTATAAGATTATAGGTCTTGTTGGGCAAATTTTAACAGGGAAAAATTAAACTAGATTTACCAGTGACCTGAGTGCTCATCATAGAATTAAGTTCTTTAATGACACTGATATAATTCCTCCCAACAATACTATGAGGTAGGAATTATATCTTCATATTATAGATGATTAAACTGAGTCAAGGAAACATGAAGTAGCCAACTCAAAATCCCATAGGTGGCAGAGTTGGAATCGAGTCATTGGTTTTCTCAGCTCCCAGGTACATCCTCCTTCCACCACAGCCCATTGTCTCCAGGTTGGGCCAGGTTTGAAAAGCCTTGAAACCCAGAAGGTGTAATAAGCAGTGGGAAGCCATGGATGTTTTTATGCAGGAAGAGATGATGAAGAGAGGACTTTGGGGAGATAACCCTGAAAGGCTCTGTATGATAGAATGGAATGGAATGTGATGGAGGCTTGCTGGACTCCTGACAAGGAAAATATAAAATGGGTATTGTATCTCTCTTATCACATTCATTGGTGAGTGCTGGCATTATGTTGTGGTCCTATAGGAAAGGAGAGCTTTCTTGAGAGTTAAAAAGCTGAAAATGAGGATAGAGGGGTGCAACTTCTATCACTTGGGTTGTATAAGTGGCTGACTCCATGGTTATGCCTCCTGAAAATGGCCTGGAATATCCACTCTTTATGAGATGTAGAAGTCAAGAAAAGGTCAGAATCGACTGCAGAGTTGGGTGAAGACTTCCTTAGGGAAGTGGCATTTGATGGGGCATTAGAAGATAAGATGGTGCCCTCCCCATCCCTCTTTCAGTAACTTCCTCACTCATCTGCCTATCTTCATCTCTCTCCCTCCTAATCCACTCCTATGACTGGCAAGGGGATCTTTTTAAAAAGCAAGTTGGATCATGCCATTTTCTGCTTAAACCCCTTTAATGATTCTCTGTCATTCATGGGATACAGCTATGTCTTTTAACAAACATCAAATTACATATCCTCCATTATCTGAGGTTTTAAAATAAATATTGTGCCTAAAAACTAATCAATTTGGATCATATGCCTTCTCAAACTATACATTCCTTCTTGGAGACTCTGCATATGTTCCCCCAGATGAAAGTTACAGCTGCAGTTATACTAAATTGCCTGCCCTCTATATACACATGGATTTTTTTTTTGCCTCCACTTCTGTTTTTATTCATGCTATTGCCTTGGTTTGGAATACTCTTCCGACTGTTCTCTGCCTGACTGGCTAATTAATTTTCATCCTTCAGCTCAAACACCACCCCTGACAGGAAGCCTTGTCTGAACTCCCAGCTTCCCTGGGACAGATTCCCTGACCAGCATCCTGTGCTTATCTCTATCATCACATTGTACCATACGGTGCTCTTCTCCTCCACTCAGCTTACTGGAGACAAGTGCCATTTCAGTCAACTGGGTGTGAACGGGGTCCTGATGGAAAGGGAGGAGCCTGTGTACTTGAGGCAGGGAACACAATACAGGCAAGCAGAAGTGTGTGTGATTTGTACTCAGGACAGGTCAGGGTTAGAGGATTCAGTATGGGAATTAACAGCATCCAGAAAGTTTAGGAGTGACCATGCATTAGAGGGCTCCATAGGTGAGATCATTCCATCTGATATCAAGACAAGCAATCTCCCCCAAATTACTTGGTTAATCATTGAGAAGGCAGGCTCTTAGTGACAAGTCCTGTGCACTTTCCCACTCCATACTGAAAAGAGAGAAGACTGAAGTTGGGTGTTCTTGTTCTCCTTCCATTTGTTAGACAGAAGCCTCTCATCTGCTGGTACCTCCTGCCTAAGTGAGGAGTAAGGTGACCAAGACTCTAGCTTCTCCTCTAACCTGAGGCTGGTGACAATGCTTTGGCCCCTTACTGGAAAGGGTGGGGTGGGAGTTGGTGACAGAGAGAACCCAGCCCACCATTCCTGCAAAGGCTCTAAAATCCCTCTTCTCTTCCCTGTTGCCTCTCTACCAGGAGACACAGTTCCCCCATGCTCCAGACAAGAACCTTCTCTATCCAAATCCTGCCCAATACCAAGATTCACATTGGGAGAGCTGGAGGAGGTCATTTAGCCGGTAGGTACCAAACCCAGCCAGCCTCACCCCAGAGCCTACAGAAGCAAAATCTCCAGGATGAAGAAATCCTGATTGGGTTCAAACTTCTTTTACAGTGACCCTCAGACAGTAAGCAGCCTGCTGTCGGTCACAGAGTCCAGGTGGTGGTAAATTTGGAACTGAGGCTTCTGACATCACCCCAAGGGCTCTCCTCAGGACACAACTCTCAATGCTACGTCTTGCACACAAGTGCTCAATAAACTTCTGTTGGGTCATTGAGCTGCTGAAATTTTTCTAACATGATGAGAGGAAAGAACATGAATTTTGGCATCAGGGAGATCCTGTTGTGGAAGGCCAGTGGCAAGCTTCAGTCTCCTTCACTGTAAAATAGGGCTAGAAACTATCTCCTGGGGTTGTCAGTGAGAATTAAATGACATATCCTAGGTAAAATCCCTAGCCCAACGCCTGGCACAGAAGAGGCACTTAAATGGTAGTGGTTATCAGTGAGAGGTGCTAGAACAGAGTAATAAGAACACAGACTGTGGAACCAGGTTGGCTCCACAACGTACGATGTGTGATGCCGGAAGTTTCCTTTGCCTGTTTCCTCATCAGTAGCATGAGGATACTGGTGATGATGAAATGAATCAATATACATAGAACACTAAGAGCAGTATCTGGCACAAGGAAATGAGCATGATATGCTAGCTCTAATAATTATATCCCTTGCACTGGCCCTAAACACAGTAATCAAGTTCAGCTTGGAGAAACATGTCAGAGAGAGAGAGAGAGAAGGGGAAGAAAAAATAAAACCCCACAACTTCACATTCACAGAAAGAGGATACAGGTATAGCCAGTAAAATCTGCCCATGGAAGCCATGGAAAGCCTTCCCAACAAAGTTGTCAGGCCCCTTTGAATTGTTGCACCCCTTTCATTTATGCTCACTATACTTTTGACTGTTTTTGGTGTGTGAACTGTGTCTCTTGTGAGGGCAGCGATCCTGTCCCCTCCCCACCTCAGGCATAAGGCTGTGCACTAGGGAAGAGGTGAGTTGATGAGAGAGACAGAATGTAAAGAGAAGGCAGTACTCCTGGACCCCAACACCCCACCACTCCCACCACCACCAAAAAAAAAAAAGAATGCTGAGCAAAGCAATTGCCAAGATAAATCACTTTTATCTCTATAGGAAAGGGAGGATCTAAAAAAAATATATAAATTACATTAGTAACACAACATAAGAAAAAAACAGGGGAAAAAAAACCAACAGAGAAGTCTGTATGATGCTATTCTAACCTGTTTATAAAAAGGCCCTGCATCAGAAATTCACAATCCTACCCACTTCTAAAAATATATTTAGACATGTACAGAAGCGGTGGGCTTGTTTTTAAATTGCTTTTTTGTAAAAATATATTAAAGGTGAATAGAAATCCTCTCTCCCTGCCCCCTATCCAAGCCCCAGCTCTGTGCTGGGGATTGGAGACCAGAGGTAACTCTCTCATCATGTTCTAAACCTTGGTTACAACCACTCCCAACCCCTCCCCAACTCACTTCACTTAGAACCTGAAACATTAAAAAAAAAAAAAAGCACACTAGCCTCTTTGGAAAAGCGTAAATCTGAGGGTAAACTTGCTTTTCATTTAAAACACAAAACAACAAACAGCCAGCTCTGAGAGCCCAACTAAATTAAACAGAAACCCAGTCAAATGGAGGTTGGGTTTCAGCTCCACAAAACTTTTAACAAAGAAACAGAAGGGAAAGAGGCCTGGAACCAGGGGGGATATGCTAGCAATTAGCTGCCTTTGAAAGATCAAGGGGAGGGGGGTGTTAATGGGCAGAAGGGCTGGGGTCCTGGTCTTGGTTACAGCAGTCAGGGCCTAGTCAGGCAGTTGCCTACACAGGGACACAGGCTGCCCTCCTTCCCTCCCCTCACTACCCTCTGTTGCTTTGAAATCCCCAAGAAAAGCAAAGCTGGGCAGAAACAGAGGGAAGGGGAGTGGGAACCTCACGTGCTAAGGGGGAGGTAGCCAGGCTTTTTTGCCTTTGGTGTGAATAGATGGAGGACTGCTTGGCCCCTGGGGCCCCCAAGATAGGAAAAGGAAATGGGGCTAAGGGACCCCTGATTCCAAGGAAGGAGAGTAGATGGGCTGTGGAGAAAAGAAAGACAAACTAGAGACACGAAGACAACCAGGGAAGCCTCACATATTCCCTGTGGCCTGCACAGTAGCTGTTAAGTTCCCCAGAAGCACTGAGAAAACTGAGGTGAAGTTAAAGTGGGGGGTAGAAGACAATGAAGCACTCCACTTGGGCGTGCCGAAATGGAGAGAGGGAGACATTCTCCATCCAGTCCAGGTCACCAGGGAGGCAAGACAGGTGGAGGTGGAGGGAGCTGGGGGAGGGTGAGGGAGGGGGTGGGCACTGTCTGGACAATAGAAACATTCACAAAGGGAAGAGGGGGTGGGAGGTTCAGATGATCTGCTCCTTTACAGGTGGGCATCTCCGCTCCTAGGCTCGGGCTCCCCCCACATCAGCACTCTGCTTGAGCGTCCACCTGACATCTGGGAGTGTAAAGGTCCAGGAGTGAAGATGTGAGTTCTGAAGTCTTCTTCAGACCAAGACCTCAAGGTGGGGAGAGAAGCAGGGAGGCTCCTGATGGAGAACCTGGGGTGAGCTGTCCTGCCACATCCTCTCCAGAAGGTCCAGGCTGTGCTCTGTGGTACGGGTGAAGGGATCAGGCCGTACAGCAAGGGCTATCTGCTTCAGTGGCAGATGCTTTCAAGGCGTTTGGGAGATGGTTTTTGCATCCTGGGGCCCAGCCAAAGCTATGTGGATAATGTTCTGCAGGACCTCAAACTCTAGGCAAATCCCTGGAGCTCACCCTGGGAGAGGTGGCTTCGTCTGTAGCCACCCAAAAGTAGTTTCCTCCAATGGGCTACAAAGTCTCGGTCAAAGTCTTGGGTGTTGGTCCTCTCCCCACCTTGAGAAGTGACAGGAATCTCTCTTCCTCCCGAGGATGAATGAAGTCAGCCTATGGCCTTTCTAGGCCACTCTGGAAATGGCCCACGGTGGGGCAGTAAGAAGACTCTGGGCCCTCCTCTTTATTTCCATGAAGCATTTGGCAAGAGGGGGCAGAGGCCAGAGCCTTCTCCCAGGAACGAGTCTTGAGTGGGACACATCCATTGGGCTAAGAGGAGGCAGGAGAATGGGCAGAGGTGGGCAGGCTTCTGGAGACAGGGATGGAGCCACAGAAAGTATTGAGCACTGGGCCTCCCACTTCATGACCAGGGAAATACCGAGGGGCCCAGGCTCTCCTCATGCCTCTCCTTGTCCTGCTTTCCAGCTTTAAGTGGGGATGACAGTAAAGGGCAGACAAAGCTGGTGAAAGGGAAATGGATTGGGGCAGCAGAAAAGAGGGCTCTAGTCAGCTGGAAACCTCTCCCATTTACTGGCTACTCAGAGATATGCAAAAGGCAGGCAGGATGCTCCAGTGGAAGTAGGGAAGGGAGTTGAGGGAGTAGGTGAAGGGGCCCATGGGAGAGTCCGTGCCTTTGGTCAGTTCCAAGAAAGCAGGACAATGCGCCTCAGCACCTTGTCCGGGGCAGGCAGGATCCAGGAGTGCCCCGAGAATTGACAACGGAGAAGGCAATGGGGGTGAAGGGGTGAGGGGTAGGACACAAAGGGGATCACAGAAGCAGTTTGCCATTTCTGTGGATTTTCAGGATACGGCCGAGTCTCTGCTTTGCTGTAGCCAGGCCCTTTTTGGGACGCTTTCCTGTGGGGGAAGGGAGAGGTAAGCAAAGGGTATGGCAAGGGTGCCAGCAGCAGCTCCAGCACCAACTGTCCTTGCGCCACCCCCCTCCTCTGTTCCTCTGCCCACAGAGTCTCCCCATCCTTATGCCTGGCTCCAGGACCATCTTGGGCCAAGAGGCCCTCCTTAACTACTCCAATCCAACACCACATGCTTTGGCTCTTCCTCCTATGACCTCCTGCAGTGGCTACAGACTCCCTGGTTACTCTGTCTGGTTACTTTTCCCCACTGATTTCTTTGGTCCCAATCATTTTCCTTCCTAACTTCTGCAAGGTGATTGTGCCTCTCCATCTTCTTATCCTGCCCACCAGGATTGAACAAGTGCCTGGTTAGTGATTATAGCTCAGTGTCCCTGAAGTTGCCACTCCCAGGGCCTTGTTTCATTAGAAACCCCATCCTCATCATCCCAATGCCGCACCAATCTCATCACCCTTGAGCTGCGTACTCTAGGGACTGGGCTTTCAGAGCCAAAGTGAGGAAAAGGAGGGCTTGAGCCCTCCCCGCTTTCTCTTTCCCCACATCAAATCACCTCATCACCACATCACCATATCAATCACGTGTCCCATGTGACCTCCTCCATATTTGATCAATTTATCCCCTCCTTCATTCCCTCTGCCAGAGCCCTAGCCTCTCTTCACTGCAGCCTGGACTTGTGTACGTGCCTCCTTCCTAGACTTCCCACCTTCAACCCACCCTCCACTCTGGCCTACCGGAAGGATCTTCCCAAACCCACATCTGGGTTTGTCTCTGCTTAACACCAGTCAATGTCTCTTCATGGCCTATGAGGTCAAGTCCAAGTATCTTAGGTTGCCCATCACTGTCCCTCCCAGGTGTTCTCATTTACCAGAATGCTTAAGGGTTTGAAGCCAGTGACTCTAAGATCCTTCTCAGTTCTACAACCATATGGCAGTCATACCTGGTCCTGTTTGATTGCTCTGGGAGCCAACTGAAGGGCGCCGCTGGGTCAAGAAGACACCAGGGGCCATGGGTGTGGTGCTGCGGTTTGCCTGGGCCATGCCAAAGGCGTTGGGACGAGCAGTATACTCATGGTCAGCAAGACTTCCTGAGAGGGCCTCTTGTTTAGGCTCAGGGGGAGGCAGGGGTGAGGAGGAGGTGAGAAGTTGGGGTGTAGTGGCCAGAGTTGGGGCTGGTACTGCCACGCTGAGATTAGGCTCTTGAGGGCGAGGCTGTTCTACCTCCTTCAACAAAGGCTTCTTCTTGATATATTTCTTCTTTTGGGCCTTCTGTAGCTCCTGAAACACAAGCCAAATGGGAGGGGAGAATTTAGGAGTGAAGAAAAGAGAAGAAAATTTCCCAGAAAGGAATCTAGACGGTGGTCAGTGTGGTTCTACAACCTGCCCCTACTCTAAGCTTAGCCTGGCTATATGTACACACAACACACAGGCCTTCCAATACCTCAGGTCCTTTGGTACCAACCATTCTTAAGTCAACACTGCTACTAACCAGTACAGTGGCAACAGAAGGGTAAATGAGTTCAGAGACTTGGGTTTTGGTCCTAGAATTGCCACTTATGAGGTGAACCATGGACATGACTAATAATAATAGCTAAACTTACACCAGCAGCTGAGGCACTTTATATGTTTGACCTCATTTACTCCTTAGAACAGCCCTGAGAAGGAAAATCCCTCAGTTTACAGATGAGAAAACTGAGGTACAGGGATATTAAGTAACATGAGCCCAAAGCCTCACAGCTGAACAGTTGTTGGGTTCAGGATTCAACTAGGTCTATGTGAACACCCACCCTGCACAATTCTCAAAATGGGACATCTGCGAGTGAAAGAGTAGCAGCTTTGGAATGAGATAAACTTGGGTTCAAATCTAGGCTTGTGCTCCCTAAGTTGGATGACCTTGGTCAAGTTACTAACCTTTCTGAAATTCAATTGCCTCATCTGTAAAATGGGCAAAACAATAGCTGGTTTTCAGGGCTGCTGGAAAGATTAAATAATGACATAAAACACATAGCACATAGTAGGTACTCAACAAATGAGAAACTATTATTCTATCTTCATCTCTTACAATGGTTTCTCTTCTTCTTGCTGGTCTTTTCTTTTAATAGAGGACAGTCTTCCAGGTCACTGGATCTTAAAATCTCAGTTTTGGATGGGAGGGATGAATAAGGAGTTGTGTCACTTCTCACAATATCTTGGATTTCATCCATCCATTGCTCTATGAATATACTATCCACTGTGTAGTGGGTACCTTTATAGTGGGCACCTGGACCCCTGAGAACCTGGAAAGGTGGTGCTGAGAGCATGTGAATGACTTCACCTTCTGAAATGCTACACAGCCACAGAGACCAATTCAGTGATTACATTTCTTTGCCTTCTCTTGGCAACACAGGCCTACTCCTGCCTTCGGAAGATCTGACAGGCTGTGGCTACCTTAGGAATTTTTGTGGGACGAGAATAATAATATTAGTAATATATGCCAGGCACTGTTCTATAATTTAACTCATTTAATACTCCTATGAAGCATGAGAAAAAAAGAATTATAATTCCATTTTTATGAGAAGAAACTGGCACAGAGGTTAAGTCACTTTCCTAAGGTTATAGGAACAGTAAGTGGCCAAGCTGCGATTCAGACCCAAGCCATCTGTCTTCAGAGTCTCTTTTATCAGCCAAAATGCTTGTTACTCCATCCATACCAAGGACTGCATTTCTGCCCCCATTTCTCTCATCTGAATCCAGAAATTATCTCTTCATACCTAGATCACATAGTTTAAAATTTTCTACCTTTGTTGCCAATCTCCCTTTCATATACATCATCCAGATCCCCCCCACAGAAGACTAGACTATCTTATGACAGGGCCACTTTCACCTTATCTCAAAAGGGCATCAGCAAGTCCCCACCCAAGTTCAGACTCCCTGGCCTGACATTTATGGTCATCCATCGTCTGGCCACTTATACCTAGCCAACCTGTAGTGATGATGATGAAAAGCTAATGTGTCTACAGTACTTACCGTGTGGCAAGTGCTGTTCTCAGAGCTTTTACATATATTACCTCATCTAATCCTCAGACAGAGTCTATGAGAAAACTGAGGCACAGAGAAATTAAGTAACTTGCTCAAGTGGGAGGGAGAAGATTTGAACTCAGGCAGGCTGGCTCCAGAATTCATTTTTTAACCTCTATTTATCTTACTCCATTCCCCAACAATAAGCCTCCAATCCAAAAAGATCTGTTCATTCTTTTATTCATTCATTCATTCACTCAACCAACAATGACTAAACACGTGCTTAACATAGTAGGGATACCAAGTCAAATTAGATATGTCTTCACCCTTGAGGCCCTTACAGTTTAATAAGGAACAAAGAAAAGTACACTTATGATTGTAAGTACCATGAAAATGCTATGGAAGCACAGAAGGCCACTGAAATAAACTGGTGGTGGATGGTGTGAAGGGGTGTTAGGTAAAGGCATCTGAGAGGGCATGATTCCCAATGGGCAGAGGGAACAGTCTGTGCAAAGGCACAGAGGCATGAGACAGTCTGATACATTGAATGAACAATGAGTACCGTAATGCAATAGTATGGGTGGTGTAAAGGGCATGCATGAAGGGTTGACACAAGGTCAGGGAGGAGAGGTAACCAGAGGGCAAATCAAGAGGGCCTTGTGTGCTTACCAAGGAATCCCCTTCTCCTGGAATGCCTCCCTTTCCCCTCCAAAAGCTTAGCCTGCAAAACCCTTCCCCATTTCAAATCTCTTCTTTGAGGTCATCTCTGATCAACTCCACAGAAATGAGCTCCACAGAAGGCACTAAGAGTAGTTTTCAAACCTTTAATTAATTTGTTCATTTAAAGCAGTCAAACTTCCTTTTTTTACAAATTACATCTTACATGGCACTAGGATATACATAATAGAGAAAAGTTCTGGACAAAGAATGGCCGCCTGTACTGGTTGGTCTCTGCTGGCTTCCATCAATAGCCTCCAAAACATTTCTAAACTCTGGAACTCCACAGAACATCATATGAAAAACATCATTCTATTAAATTTTATTTAAATAGGATGTAATTACTGAATTATATAAACATTTAACTATTTCACTTTATTTTAATAGCAAGTAACATGAAATCTGAAGTTAGAGGATATGAGTTTGAATCTTGTCTCCTCCATTTACTGGCTGTTTTATCCTGGACTAGTCACTTAAAGAGAGCCTCATTTTCTTCACCTGTAAAATGATGAAAATATTACCTATTGAAAAGGGTTATTGAGCAGATTACATGAGACACATGGAAGCACCTAACATAAAGCAGATGCTCGATAAATGCTCTAAGCTATAGGATGTGGCATGAGGATCTAAGGGGATACTGATAAGGAGAGAACCACAAGATTCACTTCCAACTGCTCTCAGGGTTGCCAAGCACATTTAAGAACTTTGAAAACTATAACATGCTAGGAAGTTAACTTGATTCTAGGACAAAAATTAGTGGGTGAAGTTTTCTTGGGAAGCATGGGGTGAAGATCAGGCAAAGTATTTGGTACAGAGGACAAGAAAAGCCTCTCCCCGAAAAAACCAAATTCTGATACTGATGAGAGACTGAGAAACTGAGTGTACTCAACTGAGTCACCTCCTTGGAGCTTCATCTGAAGACAAGAGCTCTCACCCAAGGACAGACTTGGTCCTTCCCATCTGAGAGGTTTTCACACACCCAGAAAGGCAAGTGATATTTTCAAGGGCTTTTCTCTGGCCCCCTATTTTCTTTCATCCTAAATCATTTCAACGGTGTGCTCTGTGGAAGCAGCTTGTCACTGAGTTGGTATATGTAGGATATAGGAGGGAGTTGGGATACTGCCATGGATAAAGATCACAAGTTACCCACTTCCCAATGAGACAATGGTGAGATCCTGTCAGCCTGGAGGTCTGAGTTTTGAGGCTCCAAATCAAACTGGAATCAGTGGCAGGGCCATTGCCTGAGTGTCAGCACTTACCTGCTGGGCCAACTTTGCAGCTGCTGCAGCCAAGCCTGTCTCAATGGAAGCTACCCGAGTCCCCTCACGCACAGGACGGTCCTGCTTTGGTAGAGTTGGGGTCACACGGGCTGCAGAGGGAACAGAATGAAGACATTTATCTGAATGACAATCATATTCCCTACCTCTGAGCCCCCCAAAGGTGGTCTCATTGGTTTTCCTGCTTCTAGCTTTTTACAAAGCCAGATTTTGCTTCCCATCAGGTAAAAAGCTAATTTACAAATGCCCAAGGTACACAAAGCACACACTGATTAAAGGATAAAAGTTAATTTCCCTGAATTGGCATGTAAAGTTGTCCATGTTCTGCTCCCTACCTACCTCCCCAACCTTATTTCCATTCCCATATCCTCAGCTTCTCCAGACAGAATGGCTTCCTTATTACACCTCCAGAACATGTACAGCTCATCCTCTCTCCCTGTGCCTTCATCCTCATCATCTACACTGCCTGGAGTACCCTCTTCCCTTTTTTCCACCTCTTTAAAACCTGTCCATTATTCAAAAGTAAGCTGAAATCAATCTTCTGTGCAAAACGTCTAGGACCTCTTTGGCTCACACTGAACCCTCCCCTCCCCTGAACTTATGTACAAGTCACTTAATACATAGCACATACTATCCTGTCTCATTCCCTAATGCTGATGTGTGTTAATCTATCTAATAACCAGGTTATGAGTTCCTAAAGAAGATCACCTTCTTGTATAACCTTTTTATATAATGCCTTAACAATCTTGAATCAAAAAAGTTACTCATCCCACATTTTACATAGGAAGTGTATTTCAGGATAACCAAACAGCCCCAGATGATGAGGGAAAGCTGTTCTTTACAGACGAATGCCAGCTAATAAATGTAAAAGGAATGACAAAATTAGAAAATCACACGTTTGTAAGCCCTAATGAAATAACTGATTCTATGGAATTGGATATTCACACAGTACCAAAGTATTATCTCACAGATGACTTGCTAGTCTTGAGAAAAAAACACTAACCTTACAATGATGAGATCAGGAGATCACCCCTTATTGTCACTAACAGAAAGATGGCCAACTTCATGCACCTCCTAATGCAATTCAATAGGAAATCTACAGCATTACCTGGGAAGCAGTTTTGCCAAGACCTAACATCAAGTAAGCAGTTCATATTACTTCCAGTTTTTAGGAAACAGAGATTAAAAAAAAAAGTTAAATGACACTGAGGGCAAACAGTCATCCTATAAGATAACTGGCCTGGTTTCTTTAAAAACACAATGTCACAAAGAAGCAAACAAACAAATCTAGAAGGTGGGATGTGCTAAAGGACAATTATACTAGTTTTTATAATAAATCAACAGCATCAAACAAAAAAGGATTTCTCTAGATTAAGAGATATTCAAAAAATGTGATAGCCAAATGCCATATGGACCCTGTTCAGATCCTGATTTAAACAAATCCACTATGAAAATGCCTTTTTCTGTTAGACAATTAAGGAAATTTGATTATGGACTTAGTATTAGATAACATCAAGGAATTATCAAATTATTATTAATTTTTTTATGTATGATGACAGGACAGTGGTTATGTGAGAAAATGTATACTTTAGAGATGCATACTGAAGTACATGGTGGGGTGGGGAGGGAATGACACTATCTGGGATTTGCTTTAGACAGGTTTTTAAAAAAGAAGAAAGTTATAGATGAATCAAATATGGCAAAATCTTTACAACTGTTGATTCTCATTGGTGAATATATGGGATTTTACTCTTTTTAATTAATGAAAAAAGTCAATGTCACAGGAAAAAACGAGGTGGTGGTGGTATCTGATCTAGATTTAAAGATTCCTTGGTTGGTTAGCTATTGTTATTGCTATAAAGGAAACTTTCTGTATAAGCAGTATGCAGATTTTAGAACAGGCAATTCAGGAGGTTGAAGTCCTTTCTTTAAAGGTGATATTGATATTTTACTTGTTTAAAAAATGATCTGAAGCAAATCTAGCAAAAATGTTAACGCACAATTTTCAGTCATGGATTCTTGGGTATATTTTATATCGTTCTCCACAGTTTTGTGTGTGTGGTGGCTTTAAAACATGGTCCCAAATTCTTTGACATTTTTCCTATTAATAGGTGGGGTCTATGTTCCCTCCCGTTGAACCTAAGCAGGCTCATTTGTAGCCTATAGAATGTGACAGAAGTGACACTGCATGACTTCTGAGGCTAGGTCAGAAAAGGCAACTTTAGTTTCTGCACTGCTTCCTGCAACACTCACACTTAGAGCCCTGAGCAACCACATAAGAAGTCTGATTGCCTTGAGGCCATCAGGCAGTGAGGAAGTTAGTCACATGGAGAGGTCACATGTTGGCACTCTGCTTGGTACTTCTAGTCTTTGAGTCCACCCAGCCCAGGCCCCAGACATGTGAGTTAATGAGACTTCAGATGATTCAAACTCTTGGCCATCCAGCCTTCAAATTATCCCAGCTGAGGCCCCAGACATCATGGAGTAGAGACAAGTTGTCCCCATTGTGTCCTTTCTAAATTCCTGACCTGTATAATACATAAGCAAGTTGTTTTAATCTGAAAAAAATTAACCTCCTTGGTTAGATCTGGATTTAGGGGGGGAAAAAACTATGTAAGACATTTTGTAGGGACAGTTGAGAAAATCTGATCATAGAATGGTTTATTAGAAGATCTTAGGGAATTATTAACTGTTAAGTATAACAAAGTTAGTGTGGTTATGTAGGAGGACATTCTTATTCTTAGGAGATACTGAAGTATTACTTTGTAGTAGCTTTGTAAAGTACTTTGAAGTAGCTCAGTTACTTTGTAGTAGCTTTGTAAAGTACTTTGAAGTAGCTCAGTAGAAACTATAGACAGACAGATTCAGATAATGAAGCAAATACAGAAAAATATTACAACTGTAGGATCTAAGTATTGAGAATATGGGTGTTTGTGTACTCTCCTACATTTATGGATGTTTGAAAATTCTCATAATAAAAAATTTTAAATAGTGAATGAGATTAAGAGATTATAATAACCAAATGAAATGTGTAGTCCTTGAATAGATCCTGGTTTAAATAAGCAAATTATAAAAGCTATTTTTGGTACAACTGGAGGAAATTTGAATAAGGATTTGGTATTAAATGATATTAGGAAGTAAATGTTACTTTACTTAGGTGTCAAATGATGGAACTATGGTTATGAAAGAAAAAGTCATTTTCATAGAGATGCATACTGAACTAATATTTAGTATGCAATGATGGATGAAATCCACAAAAAAGGCAAAGTTAAGGACTTCTAAAACGTCACTTCTGAATTAAAACAACGAAAAAACTGGCAAAAACTGTCATAATAAAATTTTTCAGAACTCTGGAAATTAACCAAAGGTTTACAGCTACCTGGAGAGCATTTATTTAAGAAAAAGTGCTGAATCTCAGTAAAAGCAGTGAGCTTTGTGGCATTTTAACTTGCCCTAGACCCATCCACTTCTCCCCAGCTCAGTGATAGCCTTGAAAACTAACAGGCCACATTGCCAGTGATGTAGGGAACAGAAAGGAGCTGGAGCTTTCTTCCAAAGCCTAGTGCTCCCTGGGGAGCATTTATCAAAAATATTTAAAGGCAAGCGCTTAATGTCACAGATGCTTAAGGTGATGGATAACAGTTGTGGCAAACAAAAGACCAACCCAAAAGCTGAAAAGGAAAAGTTGAGGAATGAGATATCCACTGGGGATTAGAAAAGCTCTCACATATTTCTGGGAATCTAAAAGACCATATGCATGCATAGGGGCTGTGTGCATGATCAGGAAAGACTTGAGAAATACCAGGCACTCACCTCTGGCTGACTTTGAGGCGCTGCAAAGCAGGAAGTGAAGGCTAAGGCACAGTTGTAAATTGCCTGCCTGAGTGCTAAAGCTATGTCCCAACATGCACATAGAGCCCCTTGTCAAGCACTGGGAGATTTACTGGTTCCAGGCATTTAAGGAAATCTCTGTCCAATCATTGGCTGACCACTAAGCTAACTGAGTAGAAACTTCTACTTTAGTGACTTTTCTGAACAAATTCTGTAAATAAACAAATAACAACAAGCAGCAACAAAACAAACCCTGGGGAGTGAAGTAGGGAGTATCTGATTTCCAGAGTCGCCACATTATTTTAAATGTTCAGTTTTCAAAAAACATTAGAAGATATGCAAAGAAACAGGAAAGGGTAGCCACACACAGGAAAAAAGTAATGGATAAAAACTCTCTCTGACTACCTGAACAAAGTTGGACCTACTAGACAAGGACTTTATACCACCTATTTCAAACATGTTCAAAGAGCTAAAGGAGATCATGTCTAAAGAACTAAATGAGAGTATGAGAATGATGTTTCACCAAATAAAGAATACCAATAAACAGACAGAAACCATAAAAAGGAATCAAATAGATATTTTCGAGTTGAAAAGTAACGGAAATGAAAATTTCACTAGAGGGTTTCAACAGCAGATTTGAGTAGGCAGAAGGAAGACTTAGTGACCTTCAAGAAGGGTCAATTGAGATTATCCAGTCTAACGAACAGAAAGAAAAAAGAATGAGGAAAATGAGCAGAGCCAAAGGGACCTGTGGGATGGATCAAATTTGCCAACATACGCATATGGGAGGCCCAAAAGAAGAGAGAAAAAGGGGTGGAAAGACTATTTTAAGAAATAATACCTGAAACTTTTCCAAATTTGATAAAAAATTAATCTACATATCCAATAAGTTCAACAAACTATATGTCAGATAAACTCAGAGACTACATATCATAACCAAAACCAAAGACAAAGAGAGGACCTTGAAGTCAGCAAAACAGAAGTGACTCATAACATAAAAGATTGACAGTTTACTGATCATCAGAAACCATGGAGGATAAAAAGCAGTAGGATGACATATTCAAAGTGCTTAAAGAAAATCACTGTCAACCAAGAATTCTACATCCAGCAGAACTATCCTTCAAAAAAGGAGAAATCAGGATATACCTAAATAAACAAAAACAGGACTTCCCTGGTGGTCCACTGGTTAAGACTCCATGCTTCCACGGCAGGGGTGTCGGTTCAATCCCTGGTCGGGGAAGCTCTGCATGCCACTCAGTGCAGCCAAAAATTTGTTTAAAATAATAATAACTAATCATTCTTAAAAAAAAAGAATAATAAAAAAAAAAACCCAGAGAAGGGAGACAGCAGAAGCAAGAAGAACTACAATCCTGCAGCCTGTGGGAAAAAACCCACATTCACAGAAAGATACACAAGATGAAAAGGCAGAGGGCTATGTACCAGATGAAGGAACAAGATAAAACCCAAGAAAAACAAGCAAATGAAATGGAGATAGGCAACCTTCCAGAAAAAGAATTCAGAATAATGATAGGGAAGATGATCCAGGACCTTGGGAAAAGAATGGAGGCAAAGATCAAGAAGACACAAGAAATGTTTAACAGGGGTTCCCTGGTGGCACAGTGGGTGAGAGTCTACCTGCCGATGCGGGGGCACGGGTTCGTGCCCCGGGCCGGGAGGATAACAAGTGCCATGGAGTGGCTGGGCCCGTGAGCCATGTCCGCTGAGCCTGTGCGTCCGGAGCCTGTGCCCCACAAAGGGAGAGGCTACAACAGTGAGAGGCCCGTGTAGCGCAAAAAAAAACAAAAAAACAACAAAAAAAGAGAAATGTTTAACAAAGACCTATAAGAATTAAAGAAAACACAGAGATGAACAACACAATAACTGAAATGAAAACTATGCTAGAAGGAATCAATAAAATAAGTGAGGCAGAAAACGGATAAATGACCTGGAAGACGGAACAGTGGAATTCACTGCTGTGGAACAGAATAAAGAAAAAAGAATGAAAAGAAATGAAGATAGCCTAACAGACCTCTGGGACAACATTAAATGCAACAACATTTGCATTATAGGGGTACCAGAAGAAGAAGAGAGAGAGAAAGGACCAGAGAAAATATTTGAAGAGATTATAGTCGAAAACTTCCCTAACATGGGAAAGGAAAAAGCCACCCAAGTTCAAGAGGCACAGCAAGTCCCATACAGGATAAACACAAGGAGAAACATGCTGAGACACATAGTAATCAAACTGGCAAAAATCAAAGACAAAGAAAAATTATTATAAGCAGCAAGGGAAAAATGACAAATAACATACAAGGGAACTCCCAAAAGGTTAACAGCTTATTTCTCAGCACAAACTCTACAAGCCAGAAGGGAGTGGCATAATATACTTAAAGTGATGAAAGGGAAGAACCTACAACCAAGACAACCCTACCTGGCAGGGATCTCATTCAGATTCGATGGAGGAATCAAAAGCTTTACAGACAAGCAAAAGCAAAGACAATTAGCACCACAAAACCAGTTCTACAACAAATGCTAAAGGAACTTCTCTAAGTGGAAAACACAAGAGAAGAAAAGGACCTACGAAAACAACCCCAAAACAATTAAGAAAATGGTCATAGGAACATACATATCGATAATTACCTTAAACGGGAATGGATTAAATGTTCCAACCAAAAGACACAGGCTTGCTGAATGGATCCAAAAGCAAGACCCATAGATATGCTGTCTACAAGAGACCCACTTCAGACCTAGGGACACATTCAGACTGAAAGTGTGGGGATGGAAAAAGATATTCCATGCAAATGGAAATCAAAACAAAGCTGGAGTAGCAATACTCATGTCAGATAAAATAGACTCTAAAATAAAGAATGTTGGGGAGAAAGAGGGGAAGATGGTGGAAGAGTAAGATGCAGAGATCAAGTTCCTCCCCACAGATACACCAGAAATACATCTACACATGGAGCAACTCCTACAGAACACCTACTGAATGCTGGCAGAAGACCTCAAACCTCCCAAAAGACTCAGAAGAAGGAGATTAAACCTCCACAATCAACTTGATGTACCCTGCATCTGCAGAATACATGAATAGACAACGAATCATCCCAAACTGAGGAGCCGTGTAGATGACAGGCTCTTGGTGCTGCAGCCAGGAGTCAGTGCTGTGCCTCTGAGGTGGGAGAGCCAACTTCAGGACACTGGTCCACAAGAGACTCCCAGCTCCACATAATATCAAACGGTGAAAATCTGCCAGAGATCTCCATCTCAACACCAGCAACCAGCTTCACTCAATGACCAGAAAGCTATAGTGCTGAACAACCTATGCCAAACAACTAGCAAAACAGGAACACAACCCCACCCATTAGCAGAGAGGCTGCCTAAAATCATAATAAGTCCACAGACACCTCAAAACACACCACCAGACGTGGACCTGCCCACTAGAGAGACAAGATCCAACCTCATCCACCAGAACACAGGCACTAGTACCCTCCACCAGGAAGCCTACACAACCCACTGAACCAACCTTAGCCACTGGGGACAGATATGAAAAACAACGGGAACTACGAACCTGCAGCCTGCAAAAAGGAGACCCCAAACACAGTAAGATAAGCAAAATGAGAAGACAGAAAAACACACAGCAGATGAAGGAGCAAGATAAAAACCCACCAAACCTAACAAATGAAGAGGAAATAGGCAGTCTACCTGAAAAAGAATGCAGAATAATGATAGTAAAGATGAACCAAAATCTTAGAAATAGAATAGACAAAATGCAAGAAACATTTAACAAGGACCTAGAAGAAATAAAGATGAAACAAACAATGATGAACAACACAATAAATGAAATGAAAAAGACTCTAGATGGGATCAATAGCAGAATAACTGAGGCAGAAGAACGGATAAGTGACCTGGAAGATAAAATAGTAGAAATAACTACTGCAGAGCAGAATAAAGAAAAAAGAATGAAAAGAACTGAGGACAGTCTCAGAGACCACTGGGACAACATTAAACACAACATTCGAATTATAGGGGTTCCAGAAGAAGAAGAGAAAAAGAAAGGGACTGAGAAAATACTTGAAGAGATTATAGTTGAAAACTTCCCTAATATGGGAAAGGAAATAGTTAATCAAGTCCAGGAAGCACACAGAGTCCCATACAGGATAAATACAAGGAGAAATACGCCAAGACACATATTAATCAAACTGTCAAAAATTAAATACAAAGAAAGCATAGTAAAAGCAGCAAGGGAAAAACAACAAATAATACACAAGGGAATCCCCATAAGGTTAACAGCTGATCTCTGAGTAGAAACTCTGCAAGCAAGAAGGGAGTGGCAGGACATACTGAAAGTGATGAAGGAGAAAAACCTGCAACCAAGATTACTCTACCCAGCAAGGATCTCATTCAGATTTGATGGAGAAATTAAACTCTTTATGGACAAGTGAAAGCTGAGAGAGTTCAGCACCACCAAACCAGCTTTACAACAAATGCTAAAGGAACTTCTCTAGACAAGAAACACAAGAGAAGGAAAAGACCTATAATAACGAACCCAAAACAATTTAGAAAATGGGAATAGGAACATACATATCGATAATTACCTTAAATATAAATGGACTAAATGCTCCCACCAAAAGACAAACACTGGCTGAATGGATACAAAAACAAGACCCATATATAGGCTGTCTACAAGAGACCCACTTCAGACCTAGAGACACATACAGATTGAAAGTAAGGGGATGGAAAAAGATATTCCATGCAAATGGAAACCAAAACAAAGCTGGAGTAGCAATTCTCATATCAGACGAAACAGACTTTAAAATAAAGACTATTAGAAGAGACAAAGAAGGACACTACATAATGATCAAGGGATCGATCCAAGAAGATATAACAATTGTAAATATTTATGCACCCAACACAGGAGCACCTCAATACATAAGGCAAATACTAACAGTCATAAAAGGGGAAATCAACAGTAACACATTCATAGTAGGGGACTATAACACCCCAATTTCACCAATGGACAGATCATCCAAAATGAAAAATAAATAAGGAAACACAAGCTTGAAATTATACATTAAACAAGATGGACTTAATTGATATTTATAGGACACTCCATCCAAAAACAGAGTGTTCTCAAGTGCACATGGAACATTCTCCAGGATAGATCATATCTTGGGTCACAAATCAAGCCTTGGTAAATTTAAGAAAACTGAAATTGTATCAAGTATCACTTCCGACCACAAGGCTATGAGACTAGATATCAATTACAAGAAAAGATCTGTAAAAAATACAAACACATGGAGGCTAAACAATACACTACTTAATAATGAAGTGATCACTGAAGAAATCAAAGAGGAAATCAAAAAATACCTAGAAACAAATGACAATGGAGACACAACGACACAAAACCTATGGGATGCACCAAAAGCAGTTCTAACAGGGAAGTTTATGGCAATACAAGCCGACCTTAAGAAGCAGGAAACATCTCGAATAAACAACCTAACCTTGCACCTAAAGCAATTACAGAAAGAACAAAAAAACCCCAAAGTTAGCAGAAGGAAAGAAATCATAAAAATCAGATCAGAAATAAATGAAAAAGAAATGAAGGAAACAATAGCAAAGATCAATAAAACTAAAAGCTGGTTCTTTGAGAAGATAAACAAAATAGATATATCATTAGCCAGACTCATCAAGAAAAAAAGGGAGAAGACTCAAATCAATAGAACTAGAAATGAAAAAGGAGAAGTAACAACTGACACTGCAGAAATAAAAAAGATCATGAGAGATTACTACAAGCAACTCTATGCCAATAAAATGGACAACCTGGAAGAAATGGACAAATTCTTAGAAATGCACAACCTGCCAAGACTGAATCAGGAAGAAATAGAAAACATGAACAGACCAATCACAAGCACTGAAATTGAAACTGTGATTAAAAATCTTCCAACAAACAAAAGCCCAGGACCACATGGCTTCACAGGCTGATTCTATCAAACATTTAGAGAAGAGCTAACACCTATCCTTCTCAAACTCTTCCAACATATAGCAGAGGGAGGAACACTCCCAAATTCCTTCTACGAGGCCACCATCACCTTGATACCAAAACCAGACAAGGATGTCACAAAGAAAGAAAACTACAGGCCAATATCACTGATGAGCACAGATGCAAAAATTCTCAACAAAATACTAGCAAACAGAATCCAACAGCACATTAAAAGGATCATACACCATGATCAAGTGGGGTTTATTCCAGGAATGCAAGGATTCTTCAATATATGCAAATCTATCAATGTGATAAACCATATTAACAAATTGAAGGAGAAAAATCATAGGATCAGCTCAATAGATGCAGAGAAATCTTTTGACAAAATTCAACACCCATTTACGATAAAAACCCTGCAGACAGTAGGCATAGAGGGAACTTTCCTCAACATAATAAAGGCCATATATGACAAGCCCACAGCCAACATCATCCTCAATGGTGAAAAACTGAAAGCATTTCCACTAAGATCAGGAACAAGACAAGGTTGCATACTCTCACCACGCTTATTCAACATAGTTTTGGAAGCTTGAGCCACAGCAATCAGAGAAGAAAAGGAAATACAAGGAATCCAAACCGGAAAAGAAAAAGTAAATCTGTCACTGCTGGCAGATGACATGATACTGTACTTAGAGAATCCTAAAGATGCTACCAGAAAACTACTAGAGGTAATGAATGAATTTGGTAAAGTAGCAGGAAACAAAATTAATACACAGAAATCTCTGGCAGTCCTATACACTAATGATGAAAAATCTGAAAGTGAAATCAAGAAAACACTCCCATTTACCATTGCAACATAAAGAATAAAATATCTAGGAATAAACCTACCTAAGGAGACAATAGACCTGTATGCAGAAAATTATAAGACAAAGATGAAAGAAATCAAAGATGATACAAATAGATGGAGAGATATAACATGTTCTTGGATTGGAAGAATCAACATTGTGAAAATGACTCTACTACCCAAAGCAACCTTATATTCAATGCAATCCCTTATCAAACTACTACTGGCATTTTTCACAGAACTAGAACAAAAAATTTCACAATTTGTATGGAAACAAAAAAGACCCCGAATAGCCAAAGCAATTTTCAGAACGAAAAACGGAGCTGGAGAAATCAGGATCCCTGACTTCAGACTATACTACTAAGCTACAGTAATCAAGACAGTATGGTACCGGCACAAAAACAGAAAGATAGATCAGTGGAACAGGATAGAAAGCCCAGAGATAAACCCATGCACATATGGTCACCTTATCTTTGATAAAGGTGGCAGGAATGTACAGTGGAGAAAGGCCAGCCTCTTCAATAAGTAGTGCTGGGAAAACTGGACAGGTACATGTAAAAGTATGAGATTAGATCACTCCCTAACACCATACACAAAAATAAGCTCAAAATGGATTAAAGACCTAAATGTAAGGCCAGAAACTATCAAACTCTTAGAGGAAAACATAGGCAGAACACTCTATGACATAAATCACAGCAAGATCCTTTTTGACCCACCTCCTAGAGAAATGGAAATAAAAACAAAAATAAAAAAATGGGACCTAATGAAACTTCAAAGATTTTGCACAGCAAAGGAAACCATAAACAAGACCAAAAGACAATCCTCAGAATGGGAGAAAATATTTGCAAATGAAGTAACTGACAAAGGATTAATTTCCAAAATTTATAAGCACCTCATGCAGCTCAATAACAAAAAAACAAACAACCCAATCCAAAAATGGGCAGAAGACCTAAACAGACATTTCTCCAAAGAAGATATACAGACTGCCAACACACACATGAAAGAATGCTCAACGTCATTAATCATTAGAGAAAGGCAAATCAAACCTACAATGAGATATCATCTCATACCAGTCAGAATGGCCATCATCAAAAAATCTAGAAACAATAAATGCTGGAGAGTGGGTGGGGAAAAGGGAACACTCTTACACTGCTGGTGGGAAAGTGAAATTGGTTCAGCCACTGTGGAGAACAGTATGGAGGTTCCTTAAAAAACTACAAATAGAATTACCATATGACCCAGCAATCCCACTACTGGGGCATATACCCTGAGAAAACGAAAATTTTAAAAGAGTCATGTACCAAAATGTTCATTGCAGCTCTATTTACGATAGCCCAGAGATGGAGACAACCTAAGTGTCCATCATCGGATGAATGGATAAAGAAGATGTGGCACATATATACAATGGAATATTACTCAGCCATAAAAAGAAACGAAATTGAGCTATTTGTAATGAGGTGGATAGACGTAGAGTCTGTCATACAGCGTGAAGTAAGTCAGAAAGAGAAAGACAAATACTGTATGCTAACACATATATATGGAATTTAAGAAAAAAAATGTCATGAAGAACCTAGGGGTAAGACAGGAATAAAGACACAGACCTACTGGAGAACGGACTTGTGGATATGGGGAGGGGGAAGGGTGAGCTGTGGCAGGGCGAGAGAGAGGCATGGACATATATACACTACCAAACGTAAGGTAGATATCTAGTGGGAAGCAGCCGCATGGCACAGGGATATCGGCTCGGAGCTTTGTGACCGACTGGAGGGGTGGGATAGGGAGGGTGGGAGGGAGGGAGACGCAAGAGGGAAGAGATATGGGAACATATGTATATGTATAACTGATTCACTTTGTTATAAAGCAGAAACTAACACACCATTGTAAAGCAATTATACCCCAATAAAGTTGTTAAAAAAAATAAAGAATGTTACAAGAGACAAGGAAGAACACTACATAATGATCAGGGGATCAATCCAAGAAGAAGATATAACAATTATAAATATACATGCACCCACCATAGGAGCACGTAAATACATAATGCAACTGCTAACAGCTATAAAAGAGGAAATCGACAGTAACACAATAAGAGTGGGGGACTTTAACACCTCACTTACACCAATGTACAGATCATCCAAAATGAAAATAAATAAGGAAACAGAAGCTTTAAATGACAATACAGACCAGATAGATTTAATGGATATTTATAGGACATTCCATCCAAAAACAGAAGATTATACTTTCTTCTCACATCCAGACTCAGTAAATTTAAGAAAATTGAAATCATATCAAGCATCTTTTATGACCACGCTATGAGATTAGAAATCAATTACAGGGGAAAAAATGTGAAAAAACACAAACACATGGAGGCTAAACACTACGTTACCAAATAACCAAGAGATCACTGGAGAAATCATAGAGGAAATCAAAAAATACCTAGAGACAAATGACAATGAAAACATGACGATCCAAAACCTATAGGATGCAGCAAAAGCAGTTCTATGAGGTAAGTTTATAGCTATACAAGCATACCTCAAGAAACAAGAAAAATCTCAAATAAACAATCTAACCTTACAACAGAAGGAACAAGAGAAAGAAGAACAAACAAAACCCAAAGCTAGCAGAAGGAAAGAAATCATAAAGATCAGAGAAGAAATAAATGAAATAGAAACAAAGAAAACAACAGCAAAGATTAATAAAAGTAAAAGTTGGTTCTTTGAGAAGATAAACAAAATTGATAAACCAGTAGCCAGAGTCATCAAGAAAAAGAGGGAGAGGACTCAAATCAATAAAATTAGAAATGAAAAAGGAGAAGTTACAACAAACAACGCAGAAATACAAAGCATCCAAAGAGGCTGCTACAAGCAACTCTATGCCGATAAAATGGAAAAACTGGAAGAAATGGACAAATTCTTAGAAAGGTATAACCTTCCAAGACTGAAACAGGAAGAAATAGAAAATATGAACACACCAATCACAAGCACTGAAATTGAAACTGTGATTAAAAATCTTCCAACAGGGCTTCCCTGGTGGCACAGTGGTTGAGAGTCCGCCTGCCGATGCAGGGGACACGGGTTCGTGCCCCGGTCCGGGAAGATCCCACATGCCGCGGAGCGGCTAGGCCCATGAGCCATGGCCGCTGAGCCTGCGCATCCGGAGCCTGTGCTCCGCAACGGGAGAGGCCACAACAGTGAGAGGCCCGCCTACCGCAAAAAAAAAAAAAAATCTTCCAACAAACAAAAGTCCAAGACCAAATGGCTTCACAGGTGAATTGTATCAAACATATAGAAAAGAGATAACACCGATCCTTCTCAAACTCCTCCAAAAAATTGCAGAGGAAGGAACACTCACAATCCCATTCTATGAGGCCACCATCACGCTGATACCAAAACCAGAGAAATATACTACAAAAAAAAGAAAATTACAGACCAATGTCACTCATGAATATATATGCAAAAAACCTCAACAAAATACAAGCAAACAGAAGCCAACAACATATTTAAAGGATCATACACCATGATCAAGTGGGATTTATCCCAGTGATGCAAGGATTCTTCAAAATATGCAAACCAATCAATGTGATACACCATATTAACAAATTGAACAATGAAAACCATATGATCATCTCCATAGATGCAGAAAAAGCTTTTGACAAAATTCAACATCCATTTATGATAAAAACTCTCCAGAAAGTGGGCATAGAGGGAACCTACCTCAATGCAATAAAGGCCATATATGACAAAACCACAGCAAACATCATTCTAAATGGTGAAATATGAAAGCATTTCCTCTAAGATCAGGAACAAGACAAGGATGTCCACTCTCGCCACTATTATTCAACATAGTTTTGGAAGTCCTAGCCATGGCAATCAGAGAGGAAAAAGAAATAAAAGGATTACAAATTGGAAAAGAAGAAGTAAAAGTGTCACTGTTTGCAGATGACGTGATACTATACATAGAGAATCCTGAAGATGCCACCAGAACACTACAAGAGCTAATCAATGAATTTGGTAAAGTTGCCAGATACAAAATAAATGCACAGAAATCTCCTGTATTCCTATACACTAATGATGAAAAATCTGAAAGAGAAATTAAGGAAACACTCCCATTTACCATTGCAACAAAACAAATAAAATACCTAGGAATAAACCTATATAGGCAGACAAAAGACCTGTATGCAGAAAACTATAAGCCACTGATGAAAGAAATTAAAGATGATACCAACAGATGGAGAGATATAACATGTTCTTGGATTGGAAGAATCAATATTGTGAAAATGACTATACTACCCAAAGCAATCTACAGATTCAATGCAATCCCTATCAAATTACCCATGGTATTTTTTATGGCACTAGAACAAAACATCTTAAAATTTGAATGGAGACACTAAAGACCCTGAAGAGCCAAAGCAGTCTTGAGGGAAAAAACCGGAGCTGGAGGAATCACACTCCTTGACTTCAAACTATACTACAAAGCTACAGTAATCAAGACACTATGGTACTGGCACAAAAACAGAAATACAGATCAATGGAACAGGATAGAAAGCCAGAGATAAACCCACGCACATATGGTCACCTTATCTTTGATAAAGGAGGCAAGAATATACAGTGGAGAAAAGACAGCCTCTTCAATAAGTGGTGCTGGGAAAACTGGACAGGTATATGCAAAAGTATAAGATTAGAACACTCCCTCACACCATACACAAAAATAAGCTCAAAATGGATTAAAGACCTAAATGTAAGGCCAGAAACTATCAAACTCTTAGAGGAAAACATAGGCAGAACACTCTATGACATAAATCACAGCAAGATCCCTTTTGACCCACCTCCTAGAGAAATGGAAATAAAAACAAAAATAAACAATGGGACCTAATGAAACTTAAAAGCTTTTGCACAGATAAGGAAACCATAAACAAGACCAAAAGACAACCCTCAGAATGAGAGAAAATATTTGCAAATGAAGCAACTGACAGAGGATTAATTTCCAAAATTTACAAGCAGCTCATGCAGCTCAGTAACAAAAAAACAACCAACCCAACCCAAAAATGGGCAGGAGACCTAAATAGACATTTCTCCAAAGAAGATATACAGATTGCCAACAAACACATGGAAGAATGCTCAACATCTTTAATCATTAGAGAAATGCAAATCAAACCTACAATGAGATATCATCTCACACCAGTCAGAATGGCCGTCATCAAAAAATCTAGAAACAATAAATGCTGGAGAGGGTATGGAGAAAAGGGAACACTCTTGCACTGCTGGTGGGAATGCAAATTGATACAGCCACTATGCAGAACAGTATGAAGGTTCCTTAAGAAACCAAAAGTAGAACTACCATACGACCAAGCAATCCCACTACTGGGCATATACCCTGTGAAAACCATAATTCAAAAAGAGTCATGGACCAAAATGTTCATTGCAGCTCTATTTAAAATAGCCAGGAGATGGAAGCAACCTAAGTGTCCATCATCGGATGAATAGATAAAGAAGATGTGGCACATGTATACAATGGAATATTCCTCAGCCATAAAAAGAAAGGAAATTGAGGTATTTGTAGTGAGGTGGATGGACCTAGAGTCTGTCATACAGAGTGAAGTAAGTCAGAAAGAGAAAGACAAATACTGTATGCTAACACATATATATGGAATCTAAGGAAAAAAATGTCATGAAGAACCTAGGGGTAAGACGGGAATAAAGACACAGACCTACTAGAGAGTGGACTTGAGGATATGGGGAGGGGGAAGGGTAAGCTGTGACAAAGTGAGATAGTGGCATGGACATATATACACTACCAAACATAAAACAGATAACTAGTGGGAAGCAGCCACATAACACAGGGTGATCAGCTCGGTGCTTTGTGACCACCTAGGGGGGTGGGATAGGGAGGGTGGGAGGGAGGGAGACGCAAGAGGGAAGAGACATGGGAACATATGTATATGTATAACTGATTCACTTTGTTATAAAGCAGAAACTAACACACCATTGTAAAGCAATTATACTCCAATAAAGATGTTAAAAAAAAAGAACTTACTTTTAAAATGTGATAAAAGTTATTAGCTTTCTTTTTAGAGAAATATACATGGACATATGCATACATTTATGTTAAAAATACAGCAGTGTTAATTATTTGCTCTATGAATGGGGAAACAATGGATAAGATCAGCTTTTGATATAGAAATATTCATATTTTTTATGTAGAATGAGGAAAAAATATAAATAAATTATATATATTTGACTATTTCTTACTATATATAAAATGGGTATATGAAAATCCTGAAGACCTACATGAATAAATGGGCAAAAGTCAGACATAAAATTTACAAAAGAAAAAATTCTAAAGCTAATACAAACATATAGGAAATGTCTAATCAAAGAAATGCAAATTAAATCAGTGAGATTCTGTTGTTTGCTTGTGAATTACAAAACATCAAAAAATACAATGATAGGAGGAAGGAAGATGGCGGAAGAGTAAGACGCGGAGCTCACCTTCCTCCCCACAGATACATCAGAAATACATCTACACGTGGAACAACTCCTACAGAACACCTACTGAACGCTGGCGGAAGACCTCAGACCTCCCAAAAGGCAAGAAAGTCCCCACGTACCTGGGTACGGCAAAACAAAAAAGAATAAACAAGAGACTACAGAATAGGGACGGGACCTGCACCAGTAGGAGGGAGTTGTGAAGGAGAAAAGGTTTCCACACACTAGAAGCCCCTGCACGGGAAGAGACTGCGGGTGGCGGAGGGGGGCAGCTGTGAAGCTGAGGAGGAGAGCGCAGCAACAGGGGTGTAGAGGGAAATCCAGAGAGATTTCCGCACAGGGGATCGGTGCCGACCAGCACTCACCAGCCCGAGAGGCTTGTCTCCTCACCGGCCAGGGCGGGTGGGGCTGGGAACTGAGGCTCGGGCTTCGGTCGGAGCGTAGGGAGAGGACAGGGGTTGGTGGCATGAACACAGCCTGCAACGGGTTAGTGCACCACGGCTAGCCAGGAGGGAGTCCAGGGAAAAGTCTGGACCTGCAGAAGAGGAAAGAGACGTTTTCCTCCCTCTTTGTTTCCTGGTGCACGAGGAAAGGGGATTAAGAGCGCTGCTTAAAGGAGCTCCAGATACAGCGTGAGCCGCGGCTAACAGCACGGACTCCGGACACGGGCATGAGACGCTAAGGCTGCTGCTGCCACCATCAAGAAGCCTGTGGGCGAGCACAGGTCACTCTCCACACCTCCCTTCCGGGGAGCCTGTGCAGCCCGCCACTGCCAGCGTCCCGGAATCCAGGGACAACTTCCCCGGGAGAACGCACGGCGGGTCTCAGGCTGGTGCAACATACCGCCAGTCTCTGCCGCCACAGACTCGCCCAGCACTCGGTACCCCTCCGTCCCCAAGGCCTTAGTGAGCCAGAGCCTCCGAATCAGCAGCTCCTTTAACCCCGTCCTGTCTGAGCGAAGAACAGACACCCTCCGGCGACCTACATGCAGAGGCGGGGCCAAATCCAAAGCTGAACTCTGGGAGGAGTGCGATCAAAGAAGAGAAAGGGAAATCTCTCCCAGCAGCCTCAGGAGCAGCGGATTAAATCTCCACAATCAACTTGATGTACCCTGCAACTGTGGAACACTTGAATAGACAACGAATCATCCCAAATTGAGGAGGTGGACTTTAAGAGCAAGATTGATTAGTTTTTCCCCTTTTCCTCTTTTTGTGAGTGTGTATGTGTATGCCCCTGTGTGAGATTTTCTTTGTATAGCTTTGCTTTCACCATTTGTCCTAGCGTTCCATCCGTCCATTTTTTGTTGTTGTTGTTTTTTACTTAAAAAATTTTTTTTCTTAATAAATATTCTTTTATTTTAATAACTATATTTTATTTTATGCTACTTTGTTTTCTTTTCCTTTATCCTCTTTCTTTCTTTCTTTCTTTCCACTTTATTTTTCCCTTTTCTTCTGAGCCGTGTGGATGAAAGGCTCTTGGTGCTGCAGCCAGGAGTCAGTGCAGTGCCTCTGAGGTGGGAGAGCCAACTTCAGGACACTGGTCCACAAGAGACCTCCCAGCTCCACATAATAGCAAATGGCGAAAATCTCCCAGAGATCTCCATCTCAACACCAGCACCCAGCTTCACTCCACGACCTGCAAGCTACAGTGCTGGACACCCTATGCCAAACAGCTAGCAAAACAGGAACACAACCCCACCCATTAGCAGAGAGGCTGCCTAAAATCGTAGTAAGTCCACAGAAACCCCAAAATACACCATCAGACGTGGACCTGCCCACCAGAAAGACAAGATACAGCCTCATCCACCAGAACACAGGCACTAGTCCCCTTCACCAGGAAGCGTACACAACCCAGTGAATCAACTTTAGCCACTGGGGACAGACACCAAACACAACGGGAACTACGAACCTGCAGCCTGCAAAAAGGAGACCTCAAACACAGTAAGATAAGCAAAATGAGAAGACAGAAAAACACACAGTAGATGAAGGAGCAAGATAAAAACCCATAAGAACGGGCTTCCCTGGTGGCGCAGTGGTTGAGAGTCCGCCTGCCGATACAGGGGACACGGGTTCATGCCCCGGTCTGGGAAGATCGCACATGCCACGGAGCAGCTGGGCCCAGAAGACATGGCCACTGAGCCTGTGAATCCAGAGCCTGTGCTCCACAATGGGAGAGGCCACGGCAGTGAGAGGCCCGCATACTGCAAAACAACAACAACAACAACAAAATCCGCACCAGACCTAACAAATGAAGAGGAAATAGGCAGTCTACCTGAAAAAGAATTCAGAATAATGATAGTAAAGATGATCCAAAATCTTGGAAATAGAATAGACATAATGCAAGAAACATTTAACAAAGACCTAGAAGAACTAAAGATGAAGCAAGCAATGATTAACAGCACAATAAATGAAATTAAAAACACTCTAGAAGGGATCAATAGCAGAATAACTGAGGCAGAAGAATGGATAAGTGATCTAGAAGATAAAATAGTGGAAATAACTACTGCAGAGTAGAATAAAGAAAAAAGAATGAAAAGAACTGAGGACAGTCTCAGAGACCTCTGGGACAACATTAAACACACTAACATTCGAATTATAAGGGTTCCAGAAGAAGAAGAGAAAAAGAAAGGGTCTGAGAAAATATTTGAAGAAATTATAGTTGAAAACTTCCCTAATATGGGAAAGGAAATAATCAATCAAGTCCAGGAAGCACAGACAGTCCCATACAGGATAAATCCAAGGAGAAACACGCCAAGACACACATTAATCAAACTGTCAAAAATTAAATACAAAGAAAACATATTAAAAGCAGCAAGGGAAAAACAACAAATAACACATAAGGGAATCCCCATAAGGTTAACAGCTGACCTTTCAGCAGAAACAGCAAGCCAGAAGGGAGTGGCCGGACATATTTAAAGTGATGAAGGAGAAAAACCTACAACCAAGATTACTCTACCCAGCTAGGATCTCATTCAGATTTGATGGAGAAATCAAAACCTTTACAGACAAGCAAAAGCTGAGAGAGTTCCACACCACCAAACCAGCTTTACAACAAATACTAAAGGAACTTCTCTAGTCAAGAAACACAAGAGAAGGAAAAGACCTAAAATAACACACCCAAAACAATGAAGAAAATGGGAATAGAAACATACATATCGATAATTACCTTAAAAGTAAATGGACTAAATGCTCCCACCAAAAGACACAGACTGGCTGAATGGAGCCAAAAACATGATCCATATATATGCTGCCTACAAGAGACCCACTTCAGACCTAGGGACACATACAGACTGAAACTGAGGGGATGGAAAAAATATTCCATGCAAATGGAAACCAAAACAAAGCTGGAGTAGCAATTCTCATATCACACAAAATAGACTTTAAAATAAAGACTATTACAAGAGACAAAGAAGGACACTACATAATGATCAAGGGATCGATCCAAGAAGATATAACAATTGTAAATATCTGTGCACCCAACATAGAAGCACCTCAATACATAAGGCAAATACTAACAGCCATAAAAGGGGAAATTGACAGTAACACATTCACAGTAGGAAACTTTAACACCCCACTTTCACCAATGGACAGATCATTCAAAATGAAAATAAATAAGGACACAAGCTGTAAATGATACATTAAACAAGATGGACTTAATTGATATTTATAGGACATTTCATCCACAAACAACAGAACACACATTTTTCTCAAGTGCTCATGGAACATTCTCCAGGACAGATCATATCTTGGGTCACAAATCAAGCCTTGGCAAATTTAAGAAAACTGAAATTGTATCAAGTATCACTTCCGACCACAAGGCTATGAGACTAGATATCAATTACAGGAAAAGATCTGTAAAAAATACAAACACATGGAGGCTAAACAATACACTACTTAATAACGAAGTGATCACTGAAGAAATCAAAGAGGAAATAAAAAAATACCTAGAAACAAATGACAAGGGAGACATGACAACCCAAAATCTATGGGATGCAGCAAAAGCATTTCTAAGAGGGAAGTTTATAGCAATACAATTCTACCTTAAGAAACAGGAAACATCTTGAATAAACAACCAAACCTTGCACCTAAAGCAATTAGAGAAGGAAGAAAAAAAAAACCCCAAAGTTAGTAGAAGGAAAGAAATCATAAAGATCAGATCGGAAATAAACGAAAAAGAAATGAAGGAAACGATAGAAAAAGATCAACAAAACTAAAAGTTGGTTCTTTGAAAAGATAAACAAAATTGATAAACCATAAGTCAGACTCATCAAGAATAAAAGGGAGAAGACTCAAATCAATAGAATTACAAATGACAAAGGAGAAATAACAACTGACACTGCAGAAATAAAAAAGATCAGGAGAGATTACTACAAGCAACTCTATGCCAATAAAATGGACAACCTGGAAGAAATGGACAAATTCTTAGAAATGCACAACCTGCAATACTGAATCAGGAAGAAACAGAAAATAAGAACAGGCCAATCACAAGCACTGAAATTGAAACTGTGATTAAAATTCTTCCAACAAACAGAAGCCCAGGACCAGATGGCTTCACAGGCGAATTCTATCAAACATTTAAAGAAGAGCTAACACCTATCCTTCTCAAACTCTTCCAAAATATAGCACATGCAGGAACACTCCCAAACTCATTCTATGAGGCCACCATCACCCCGAAACCAAACCAGGCAAAGATGTCACAAAAAAAGAAAACTACAGGCCAATATCACTGATGAACATAGATGCAAAAATCCTCAAAAAAATACTAGCAAACAGAATCCAACAGCACATTAAGAGGATCATACACCATGATCAAGTGGGGTTTATTCCAGGAATGCAAGGATTCTTCAATATACGCAAATCAATCAACGTCATACACCATATTAACAAACTGAAGGAGAAAAACCATATGGTCATCTCAATAGAGGCAGAGAAAGCTTTCAACAAAATTCAGCACCCATTTATGATAAAAACCCTCCAGAAAGTAGGCACAGAGGGAAGTAACCTCAACATAATAAAGGCCATATAAGACAAACCCACAGGCAACATCGTCCTCAATGGTGAAAAACTGAATGCATTTCCACTAAGATCAGGAACAAGACAAGGTTGCCCACTCTCTCCAGTCTTATTCAACATACTTTTGGAAGTTTTAGCCACAGCAATCAGAGAAGAAAAGGAAATAAAGGAATCCAAATCGGAAAAGAAGAAGTAAAGCTGTCACTGTTTGCAGATGCCATGATATTATACATAGAGAATCCTAAAGATGCTACCAGAAAACTACTAGAGGTAATCAACGAATTTGGTAAAGTAGCAGGATACAAAATTAATGCACAGAAATCTCTGGCATTCCTATACACTAATGATGAAAAATCTGAAAGTGAAATCAAGAAAACACTCCCAAAAAAAAAAAAAAAAGAAAACACTCCCATTTACCATTGCAACAAAAAAAGAATAAAATATCTAGGAATAAACCTATGTAAGGAGACAAAAGACCTGTATGCAGAAAAGTATAAGACAATGATGACAGAAATTAAAGATGATACAAATAGATGGAGAGATATAACATGTTCTTGGATTGGAAGAATCAACATTGGGAAAATGACTCTACTACTCAAAGCAATCTACAGATTCAATGCAATCCCTATCAAACTACCACTGGCATTTTTCACAGAACTAGAATAAAAAATTTCACAATTTGTATGGAAACAAAAAAGACCCCAAATAGCCAAAGCAATTTTGAGAATGAAAAACAGAGCTGGAGGAATCAGGCTCCCTGACTTCAGACTAGACTACCAAGCTACAGTAATCAAGACAGTATGGTATTGGCACAGAAACAGAAAGATAGATCAATGGAACAGGATAGAAAGCCCAGAGATGAACCCACGCACATATGGTCACCTTATCTTTGATAAAGGAGGCAGGAATGTACAGTGGAGAAAGGCCAGCCTCTTCTATAAGTGGTGCTGGGAAAACTGGACAGGTACATGTAAAAGTATGAGATTAGATCACTCCCTAACACTATATAGAAAAATAAGGTCAAAATGGATTAAAGACCTAAATGTAAGGCCAGAAACTATCAAACTCTTAGAGGAAAACATAGGCAGAACACTCTATGACATAAATCACAGCAAGATCCTTTTTAACCCACCCTTTACAGAAATGGAAATGAAAACAAAAATAAACAAATGGGACCTAATAAAACTTCAAAGCTTTTGCCCAGCAAAGGGAACCATACACAAGACGGAAAGACAACCCTCAGAATGGGAGAAAATATTTGCAAATGAAGCAACTGACAAAGGATTAATCTCCAAAATTTACAAGCAGCTCATGCAACTCAGTAACAAAAAAAACAAACAACCCAATCCAAAAATAGGTAGAAGATCTAAATAGACATTTTTCCAAAAAAGATATACAGACTGCCAGGAGACACATGAAAGAATGCTCAACAGCATTAATCACTAGAGAAATGCAAATCAAAACTACAGTGAGATACCATCTCACACCAGTCAGAATGGCCATGATTTAAAAATCTGGAAACAATAAATGCTGGAGAGGGTGTGGGGAAAAGGGAACACTCTTGCACTGCTGGTGGGGGTGTGAATTGGTACAGCCACTATGGAGAGCAGTATGGATGTTCCTTAAAAAACTACAAATAGAACTACCATGTGACCCAGCAATCCCACTACTGGTCATATACCCTGAGAAAACCATAATTCTAAAAGAGTCATGTACCAAAATGTTCATTGCAGCTCTATTTACAATAGCCAGGAGATGGAAACAACCTAAGTGTCCATCATCTGATGAATGGGTAAAGAAGATGTGGCACATATATACAATGGATTATTACTCAGCCATAAAAAGAAACGAAATTGAGCTATTTGTAATGAGGTGGATGGACCTTGAGTCTGTCATACAGAGTGAAGTAAGTCAGAAAGAGAAAGACAAATACCGTATGCTAACACATATATGGAATTTAAGGAAAAAAATGTCATGAAGAACCTAGGGGTAAGATGGGAATAAAGACACAGACCTACTAGAGAATGGACTTGAGCATATGGGGATGGGGAAGGGTAAGCTGTGACAAAGTGAGATAGTGGCATGGACATATATACACTGCCAAACGTATAATAGCTATCTAGTGGGAAGCAGTCGCATAGCACAGGGAGATCAGCTCGGTGCTTTGTGACCACCTAGATGGGTGGGATAGGGAGGGTGGGAGGGAGGGAGACGCATGAGGGAAAAGATATGGGAACATATGTATATGTATAACTGATTCACTTTGTTATAAAGCAGAAACTAACACACCATTGTAAAGCAATTATACCCAATCAAGATGTAAAAAAAAAAAAAAATACCATGATACAGAATGCTTGTTTTCAACCCAGTATCATTCTCCCTTTCTTGCTTACTAATAAAAACATAATTTTGTGGAACAACAATGTACCTAACTAAAAACTACACTTCTTGGCCTTTCTAGCAGATAATCTTGGCCATGTGACACAATTTCAACCAAAGAGATTTTTTTTTAAAAGTAGAACTTAAAGCAGCCATCTTGCGACCCTGAGGGGATAAGCACTCACTAAGGATGCCTGAGAGGTTCCTATTACTCATAGGCAAAGACTATTGTTAACTATATGCTCAATGCCTGTGAGGATTCATAAACAAGTACTCTCGCATATGGCTGGTGGTAGCGTAAAGTAGTAAAACCTTTCTGGAAAACAATTTGGCAATACATACCAAGAACTTTTAAAACATTCACATTTACAAATTGTAGTGGCAAGAGTGTAGGGAAATAAGCACTCTCATGCATTGTTTGTGGGAGTGTAAACAATCTCCAACATGTAATTGTTAAGTGAGAAAAGTAAAGCACATAACATATGTAATGTATGTCTCCAATTGAGTTAAGAGGGGGAAAGAAAATATATACATGCATTTACTTGTATATGAATAAACTACGTCTAAAAGGATACACATAAAATTGGTAATAGTGGTTGACTCCAGGTGGGGAATTGGAAGGCTGTGGAACAGGGGTGGGAGGGAGACTTTTCACTGGATATCCTTATATACCTTGGCCCTTTGAGAGTTTCATGGGAATCTATCCTAAGCATATAAATAGAGATACAAACACTTACATACAAAAATGTTCACTCCAAATGTTACCACTAATTGTAAACACTTGGCAATCGGCTAAATGCCCTACATTAAAGAAGTTAGGTAAATTAGGTATATCCATGGGATAGAATATTTTGTAGCCATTAAAATATTGTTTATAAATAACGGCACAGGGATATGCTTATAATATTAATTTAAAAGGCCAGATATATTTACTGGTTTTGAACTTTTACAGTCAACCTCTAGTCAACATAGAGTACTAATTACAAGTCAATGGTAACAACCTTGACAATATAAACAAAAAAGTACAGCTTATAGAAGGTTGGAGGAAGAAAGAAAGAATAGCAGCACTAATGTCCGTATCTTAGAAAGTGGGTAATCAAGAGAGACTGACAAAAGCTGATGGGAGGACAAACAGTGGTTAAGTTAATAATAAATCAAGGGGGAAAGGGCGGGGGGTGGGATGAACTGGGAGATTGGGATTGATATATATACACTATTGATTCTATGTATAAAATAGATAACTAATGAAAACCTACTGTATAGCACAGGGAACTCTACTCAATGCTCTGTGGTGACCTAAATGGGGAGGAAATCCAAAAAAGAGGGGATATATGTATATATGTATAGCTGATTCACTTTGCTGTACAGTAAAACACAATATTGTAAAGCAACTATACTCCAATTTAAAAAAATCAAAAAAAGGTTAATAAATCAAGAAATGGTGGTATAAACCCTATTATCTTGAATTTTGGAGGCAACTACCAGAAAAATGAAAATGACAAGGTTGCCTCTCAGGCAAGGGACTGGAAGTAGCAAAAGCAGAGGCAGACCATTGCATTTCATCCTAAACCTCTCTGTACTATTTGGTTTGCTACCAGATATACACATTATTTTGATTAAAAGGCAAAAAAAATTTTTAAGTAGGATATATGACTGTGATTTCAACCATAAAAAGAAAAATGCATAGGAAAAAAGACTAGAAGGAAATATATCAAAACGTTAACAATGGGGCTTCCCTGGTGGCGCAGTGGTTGAGAGTCCACCTGCCGATGCAGGGGACACAGGTTCGTGCCCCAGTCTGGGAAGATCCCACATGCTGCGGAGCGGCTGGTCCCGTGAGCCATGGCCACTGAGCCTGCGTGTCCGGAGCCTGTGCTCCGCAACGGGAGACGCCACAACAGTGAGAGGCCCGCGTACCGCAAAAAAAAAAAAAAAAAAAAAATCTTAACAGTGGTTGCTTCCGGGTGGCAGAATCATGGGTGATTTCTTCTTTATACTTTCCTCTATTTTCCAAATTTCCTATTATGCTAAAAAGCCAGAAAGTATAGGAGAAAATAAAATCAGAAAATAGGCCTGAAGAAAGAAAAAAGAAACATTTGCTGATTGACTCACTAAGAGAACACTTTTCAGGACTGCCCTGCCACCCCATTCCTCCAATCCCAAGCTAATACCAGAAAGGTCAAATAAGGCTGGGTGGGGACAGCACACCCTTTATTTCCTGGGGAACCACAGGGGTACTGTGATGCCAGCACCCTCTGTGGCAGACTGTTGCAGTAATGGCTCTCAATTTGCTCACATGTCCTTGTGTGCATAGGAAAACTTTGCAGTTCCCACTCGCAAGAGATAGAATCTATTTCTCCACTTTTGGAATCAAGGCTTGGCCGTGTAACTTGCTTTGGCAATGGGACAATGGAAAACATGACACAACAGAGGCTTGAAAAGTGCTTGCATATTGGGCTTGTCCTCTCTTGCTGCTGGACACCCTTCTGCTACCTTGTGAAAAAGCTTAGGCTGGCCTTCAGGTGGGTGAAAGACCACATGGAGAGAGGCCCCAGACACCCCAAATTAGGTCCTGGACACCTGAAGGAGATCTTTTTAGACCATCCAGCCCCAGGCAATCTGGTCCAGACTGGAACAATAGTTCCGCCAACCTACAGAATCATGAGAAATGATCAACCGTTGTTCTAAGACACTAAGTTTTAGATAGTTTGATTCAGCAAAAGCCAACTGACATACCCTCCAATGAAAAAACCACCCAGCCAGGGAGATGAATAAAATTCTTTTATTACCCTCTAAATTCCATATTCATCTCAAAACTCATTCATTCTTCCCTCCTCAGAGGTGGCCTCTCAGCCAGTACAGGTAATAATCTAAGGAGTCTTGGGCCTTGTAGAGCTCAACAGTTAGCAGAATTTCCCTCCTTTGACAACAATATTATTATCAAAGGGCTGGGATGATGGTAGCAGAATGTTCTCAGGAGCCTTAGACTGCTTGCTGAAATCTGCTCAAGGTCTTCCTCTTTTCATCTCAAGCCATGTAATATCAAAAGCAACATGCTCCATTACCTCTGATTTTGCTGACCTGAGTGCACGAACTCTGTGTCTTATTGATTATTTTTGCTCCAGCACCTAACATGGTACCTGGCATACAGCAGGCACTCAACAAATGTTTGCTGAATAAACAAATGAGTGTCTTCCTATATTAAATGTTCCACCTAGCCAGTGGGACATATTTTCCCCCCAACCACCCCCACAGAGTTTAAGGACAGAATACTAGATCACCTTTAGGACTCCATGGAGCATCATCTGAATTCTTCTTTTTCTTGGGTCGAGATTTCAAAGCAGGGTCATCATCGTCAGACTCCAGGGAAGGGTAAACTGCAGTGAGAGGGAAAAACAGGGTAAAATGAGATCTCATCCAGAAGGGTGATGACAGAATGATACCTACCTGAGCTCCTCCCACCCCCCTACAAGTGGACCCTTTACTTAATCCATACTCAACTGTAGGAATTCTTAAATATGCCACATACTTTTCATGTCTTTCTACTTTTGTACCCTTGCTGCAAATGTCCTTCTCCCAGCATCACCTAACTCTGATTTCACTCACCCAACATCTATTTAGCGAGTAACTTCATGAGTTAATGACCGTACAAAATTCAGCTTTAGATTCACATCCTAAAGAAGCCTTCCCTCTTCTCTTAATCTCATTCAGATGCATCCTCAACTCTCCACAGTATTCTGTGCATACCTCTATTGGAGTTGTTATATAGTATTTAAGAGATGATTAGTAAATGTCATCCCCAATTTACTGTGAGGGCAAGGATATGTATTATTTGATTTTAAACTAAGGGAGCTGAACATAATGAAGAGTGGGTGCTCAGTAAGTGTTTGCTGAATTAATGGAAAAAGAAATGGTTCACACAAAGGAAACAAAAAGACCACTTAGGCTGAATTGGGAACAAGATTATTATAACTGAATGATGCGAATGACAAAACACACATATATAAGTATCTCAACCTATATAAATACATAGAAACATCCAGTTTTATCATACACATGTAACACCTATACAGTTTAATAGGAAAATGGTCTAGAAAGGTCCTACTGATGAGGTCAAACTCTGCTACTGCTAAACCTAAAAGAGAAGCAAAGTGAGAGTGAATATTTCCTCCTAATGACTACTCCCATTCCTCCTACTGATCAGCTTCAAACTTCTCTAGAATTCTGCTTCATCAGAGGAATCCAGTCTCCCACTTCCTTCCAGAAGGGTCTCTCTGTAGGAAAATGAGTCCATTTTTCAGGCCTTCCTCCTTGAGCAAAGAAGTAAAACACCTCTTTGACTCATTAAAAAAATTTTTTTGAATTTATTAATTGTCCCTAGAAAGAAATGACTACTGGTAACAGTTGTTTGAGAAAGGTTCCATCCCTACTAGACTAATGGCTGTCAATGTTATTTTGTTGGGTTTGAAAGGTTTTTCCACCTAAAGGAAAGAAGTGTAGTATGGTAGAAAGACCTTGAGTCTCAGGATTAGACAATTACTTTGAAATCCTGGACTGACCCACTAGCTTAGTAGCCTAGGAGAACTGTAAGTCTCACTATCTTCACCCATAAAATTGAAATAATAGATGAACCTGCCTTGCAAAGTTCTGAGGATTGAGAGATAACAGGTATAAAGTAACATACAAAAGGAATTCCATTCTAAGGTTCATGTCTTATTCAAGATGGAATAAGATGTAGAAAATAATTAATTTTAGACATTTAAAGAAAATACAAGTTAAAATACGCATATTAAAAATACAAGGGTAGGGCTTCCCTGGCGGTGCAGTGGTTGGGGGTCCACCTGCCAACGCAGGTGACACGGGTTTGTGCCCTGGTCCGGGAAGATCCCACGTGCCGCGGAGCAGCTGGGCTCGTGGGCCATGGCCGCTGAGCCTGCGTACCGCAAAAAAAAAAAAAAAAAAAAAAAAAAAAAAAAATACAAGGGTGGGAGGAGTGATGCCTCCTCCAAAAATGATGGAGTTGGGAGCTCCAAGGATCTGTCCCTCCACTGAAGCAACCATTAAGCTGTCAAAAACTACAATAATCAGCTTTTTGGGGACTCTGGAATCCAATCAAAAACTTATAACAACAAAGGGGATGCTTAACAAAGAAAAAGCCTGCTTAATTAAGGCATTTAAGGAAAATTCTGTCAGGAAATCTCAGCTGACTGCTGAGGCAATGGAACAGATGCTTCAGTGACCACACACAACAAGGAACACAGTATTTGCAAAAACTCATTTGGAAAGTCATTAAATAAATAGATAACTGTAGCTCACCATAAGCAACAACAGCAATCTCTAGGGAAGAAGGAAGATATGACTTCCAGAGTTATCACATTATAATATTCAAAAGGTCTAGGTTTCAAACAAAAATTATAAGGCATGTAAAGAAACAGGAAATTATGTCCCATTTACAGGAAAAATATTGATAAAAATTGTCCATGAGGAAGCTCAGACATTGGACTTACTATACAAAGACTCTAAATATGTCTTAAATATGATCAAAAATAACCATATCTCTGGAAGCAACCTAAATGTCCATCAGCAGAGGAACAGATGAAGAAGATGTGGTACATATATACAATGGAATATTACTCAGCCATAAAAAGGAACGAAATTGGGTAATTTGTGGAGACATGGATAGACCTAGAGAGTGTCATACAGAGTGAAGTAAGTCAGAAAGAGAAAAACAAATACGGTATATTAACACATATGTGGAATCTAGAAAAATGGTATCGATAATCCTATTTGCGTAGCAGAAATAGAGACACAGACGTAGAGAACAAATGTATGGATACCAATGGGGAAAGAGGAGGGGTGGGAGGAATTGGGAGATTGGGATTGACACATATACACTATTGATACTATGTATAAAATAGATCACTAATGAAAACATACTGTATAGCACAGGGAACTCTACTTAATGCACTGTGGTGACCTGAATGGGAAGGAAGTCCAAAAGGGTGGGGATATATGTATGGCTGATTCATTTTGCTGTACAGTAGAAACTAACACAACATTGTAAAGCAACTATACTCCAATAAAAATTAATTTTAAAAAACTGTCCTTTGAAAAGATCAATTAAATTGATAAGATGCCAGCAAGAATGACAAAGAAAAAGACACAAATTACTATCAAGAATAAAAATAAAAAGAATAATAAAATAACATCAGATAAAAAATGTCACTAAAGACTTCACAGACATTAGAAGGATAATAAGGGAATACTACAAACAACTCTATGCTCATAAATTCTACAACTTAGCTAGAACGGACCAATTCCTTGAATACCATGAACTACCAAAACTCACCCAAGATGAAATAGAAAACCTGAATAATCCTATATTTACTAAAGAAAATAAATCCATAGTTAAAGCCTAAAAATGAAATCCCTAGGCCCAGGTAGTTTCACACAAAAATTCTACTAAACATTTAAAAAACCCCACTAATTATACATAATCTCTTCTAGAAAACAGAAGAGAAGGGAGCATTTCCCAACTCATTCTTTGAGGCCAGCACTGACTGCCCTGATACCAAAACTAAAGACAGTACAAGAAAAGAAAATTATAGACCAATATCCCTCATGAACACAGACACAAAAATCCTCAGTGAAATACTAGTAAACCAAATCCAGTAATATATAAAAAGAATAATACACCATGAGCAATTAAGGTCTATCCTGTGATTTCAATTCTGGTTTGATATTTCAAAATCAGTCAATGTAACCTACCATATTAACAGACTAAAGGGAAAAAACCACATGATTATATCCACTGGTGGAATAAAAACATTGGGAAAACTCAATATTCATTCATTTTAAAAAAAAAACCTCTCAGCAAAATAGGAATAGAAGTGAACTTCCTTAACTTGATAACCTATACAGATAATATCACAATAATGAAAAGACTAAATGCCTTCCCCCTTAGATTGGAAACAAGGCAAGGGTGTTAGTTCACTCTCACCACATCGTGCTTGAAATTCTAGCCAGAACAAAAAGGCAAGAAGGAAAAAAGACATACAGATTGGAAAGAAAGGAATAAAACTGTACCTACTTGCACATGACATGATCATGATCATCTAGACAAAAAAATACCAAGAACATACAAAACATTCCTAGAATTAATAAGTGAGTTACCAAGGTTGCAAGATACAAGGTCAACACACAAAAATCAATCATATTTATATATACTAGCAATAAACAGTTGGAAACCAAAGGTTAAAAAAGGTACCATTTACAGTATCTCCAAAAAATACGCAATTCAGGGATAAATCCAACAAAAAACATGTGTAGAACCTGTATGCTGAAAACTATGAGACACTGATGAAAGAAACTTTTAAAAGAGTAAATATGGAGGAACATAACCATGTACACAGATTAGAAGATTCAATATACCTAAGGTGACAATTCTCTTGCAGTCCTTGTGTAAAACAGTTTGGTGGTCCCTCAAAGAGTTAAACACAGAATTATCATATGACCCAGCAATTCTACTCTTAGGTATATGCCCAAGAGAAATGAAAACATGTGTCCACACAGAAACATGCACAAAAATGTCTACAGCAGCATTATTCATAACAGCCAGAAGGTGGAAATAACCCAAATGTCTATCAGCAGATGAATGGATAAATTGTGGTATAACCATACAATGGAATACTAAGTCAACCATAAAAAGCAACAAAATACTGATACATCCTATAACTTGGATGAACCTTAAAAACATGGTAAGTGAAAGAAGCCAGACACAAAAGGTAACAAACTATATGATTACTTTATATGACATATCCCAAACAGGCAAATCCATATGGACAAAAAGCAAATTAGTGGTTACCAGGGGATGAGGGGAGGGGGAACATGGGGAACAATTACTTAATGGATCCCGGGTATTTTTCTGGGCCCATGAAAATATCTTGGAAACAGAGGTGGTGGTTGCACCACATTGTGAATGTGCTAAAATGCCACTGAACTGTACACTTTAAAATGTTTAATTATATGTAATGTGACTTGTACCTCGATAAAAAATAAAGATCACAATTCTCTCTGAATTGATCTATATATTTAACACAATTCCAACCAAAATCCTAGCAGAAATTGTTGTGGATTCAGACAAACTGATTCTAAAATTTATATGGAAAGGCAAAATTGAAGAAATCATATTACTTGATTTTAAGAATTAATAAAGCTTCAGTAATCAAGATAGTAAGGTACTGACAAAGAGATTGACACGCAGATCAATGGAAAAGAACAATTCAGAAACAGAGGCACACAAATATGGTCATTTGATTTTTGACAAAGGTACAAATGCGAGTCAATAGAAAAATAAAATAAAAAATAGTCTTTTCAAGAAATGGTGTTGGAACAATTGGACATCCATATGCAAAAAAAAAAAAGGTGAACCTCAATCTTTAGTCAAAATGGAACATGGATAGAAATGTAAAACCTAAAACCATAAAGTTTTTAGGTGAAAAAAAAGGAGAAAATTGTGCCCTGAGTTTACAGAAAGAGTTGTTAAATAAGACACTAAAAGCATAAGCCATGAAAGATAAAACTGATAAACTGGACTTTCTAGAAAGTGAAAGTGTTTACTTTAAGAAAGAAAGTCTTAAGAGAATGAAATACAAGCCACAGACTGGGAGAAAATATTTGCAAATCACTTATCTGACAAGAGACTTGAATCCAGAGTATATAAAGAACTTTCAACGCTCAACAGTTAAGAAACAACCTAATGTTTTAAAAGGCAGCAGTTGTTCAAAGTGTCTATTTAGACATTTCAAAAAAGAGTATATGACTGGCAAATAAATACATGAAAAGATGTTCAACATCATTAGCCATCAGATGAGCCACTAAATGAGATATTGCTACACACCTATTAGGATGACTAAAATAAGTATACTGACAATACCAAGTGCTGATGAATATGCAGAGCAATTAGAACTCTCACACATTGCTGGTGGGAATGTAAAATGGCACAATCACTGGAAAACAGTTTGGCAGTTTCCAATAAAGTTAAAGCATCCACTGCTCACATTGTTCAGGAATCCCATTCCTAGGTATTTATCCTAGGGAAATAAAAACTCATGTTCACACAAAAGCCTGCATACAAATATTCACAGCAGCTCAATTCGTAATCGCCCAAAGCTATAAACAATCCAATGTCCTTCAGTGGGTAAATGGATGAAGAAACTGTGGTAGAGGGACTTCCCTGGCGGTCCAGTGGTTAGGACTCTGTGCTTCCACTGCAGGGGGCATGAGTTCAATCCCCGGTTAGGGAACTAAGATCCCACAAGCCAAAAAAGCCCAAAAAAACAAAACAAAACTGTGGTAGATCCATACAATGGAAAACTATTCTTCAACAAAAAAGAACAAGCTATTGATATGCAACAACATGGATAGAATCTTAAAGGCATTATGCTAAGTAAAAGATACCAGTCTCAAAATATTACATACTGTATAATTCCATTTATATGACATTCTGGCAAAGGCAAAATCACAGTGATGGGGAATGGTGGTTGCCAGGAGTTAGGGGTAGAGGGAGGGCATGACTACTAAGGGATAACATAAGGGACTCTGGAGGGGTTCTGTGTTCTGCTCATTGTGGTGGTGGTGGTGGTGGTTACAAGAATCTAAGCATGTGTATACCAACAAAGCCAATTTTACTTAATGTTAATTTAAAAAATAAAATTTAAAAAACCCTTTATCGGGCTTCCCTGGTGGCACAGTGGTTGAGAATCTGCCTGCCGATGCAGGGGACACGGGTTCGTGCCCCGGTCCGGGAAGATCCCACATGCCGTGGAGCGGCTAGGCCCGTGAGCCATGGCTGCTGAGCCTGCGCGTCCGGAGCCTGTGCTCCGCAACGGGAGAGGCCACAACAGTGTGAGGCCCACATACCACACACACACACACACACACACACACACACACACAAAGAAACCCTTTATCAAAAGGGAAAACAGACTGAAAATAAATGAACAGAGCTTTCAACTCAAGATGTTGTACAAAGAACATTAAGAAAAAGGAATAAAACAAAACCAGAAATTAACAGTAAACAAACACCAAACACTGGAGATAATTAGTAAATCATCAAATAAACTAGACAAACTATGTTAAACACCACAACCAAATACAGCTAATTTCAAGAAGGAAATATCAATTCAAAACCAGTAATTCTACTAATGTAAATCACCATTAGCAAATTAACAGAAAACTATGTGTTTATATTAAAAGATGCCCAAAGATCATTTGATAAAACCCAATTCCACTCTGGATTTTAAAACAAACAAAAACTTCTCAAACTCCCCTGAACTTCATGACAGTAGTCTAACAGAGACCTACAGAGCCCTACATACTGAGTGAACAAACACTAGCAGCATTACCTTTAAAGTCAGACACAACACAAGGATGCCCCCTATCACCATTACTACTCAACACTGTAATAAAACTAGGAAAATCTAGAGGTATGAATACCAGAAAGAAAGGGGGTGTTATGGGCTAATTGTGCCCCCGCCCCAAAATATGTTGAATTCCTAATCCCCGGTACTTCAGAATACGACTGTATTTGGAGATAAGGCTTTGAAAGAAAGTTAAAATGAGACCACTAGGATAGGCCCTAAGCCAATCTGACTGGTGCCTTTTTAAGAAGAGATTAGGATATAGAGAGTGACACCAGGGGCCCATGTGCACAGGGGATGACCATGTGAAAAAGTAGCAAGAGGGAGGTCATCTGCAAGCCAAGGAGAGGCCTCAGGAGAAAGCAACCCTGCTAATACTTTGATCTTGAACTTCTAGCCTCTAGAACCGTGAAAAAATTAATTTCTGTTGTTTAAGCCAACCAGTCTGTGGTATTTTGTTATGGCAGCCCTAGCAAACTAAGATAGGGGACACAGATCACCTACCTCAAGAGCCCAAGACAATTAGCTGAAAAACTAACAGAACTAATAAGAGCATATAAGGCAATCCAACACAGGATCAATATAGAAAAATCAACTATTCTCCTGCATACTAGCAACAGCCAATTGGAAAATATAATAGATAAAAAGATGCCATTTTCAATAGGAACAAAACTATAAAATAAAATACCTAGTAATAAACTGAAGAAGAGATATACAAGAAAGCCTGAATAAATAGCAGACCATGTTTGAAGATAGAAGGACAAGATGGCCTGTTTTGTGGCTGCTCAAAGGTAAATGGCAGAATGATAGCAATGTCATCCAGAAGTTGCACTGGTTCAAAGGCAATTTTCCCTGGCATGTTGTTTTTAACCAATCAGTGGTGAGTTTTCTCATATTTCAGAGAAAACCTTAGCTATATATGAAGACCTACACACAAAAGCTAAAAATCCTGCAATAGTGCCTCCCGTCAGAGGAAGGGTAAATGGTGGCTTTGTTTTCTACAAAATTAAGTTCTGTTGGGAGAGGAGGATGGTGGAGAGTGCAGCTGAAGACGTTGTGAAGACAATTTCCCCTGTGTTTAAAAACAACAAAGGACTTCCCTGGTGGTGCAGTGGTTAAGAATCCGCCTGCCAATGCAGGGGACACGGGTTTGAGCCCTGGTCCGGGAAGATTCCACATACCACGGAGCAACTAAGCCCGTGTGCCACAACTACTGAGCCTGCGCTCTAGAGCCCGCGATCCACAACTACTGAGCCCATGCGCCACAACTACTGAAGCCCGCGCACCTAGAGCCTGTGCTCCGCAACAAGAGAAGCCACCCGCAACAATGAGATGCCCACGTACCACAACAAAGAGTAGCCTCTGCTTACCACAACTAGAGAAAGCCTGTGCACAGCAACGAAGACCCAGCAGAGCCAAAAATAAATAAATAATTAAAAAAAATAAAAACAACAACAACAAAAGACTGCTGATGACTAGGCTCTGGATCAGATTTTAATTTGATAAAGCTGCTATTTATCTTAAGCAAATGCCCTCAAGAACCAACATCTGGAAGGAGGAACCTGAGCCCAGGCAGAGTTTAGGGCTACAAAGGATCCACTGACTACAATGCTGGGTGCAAATGCTGATGGGCTCTAACCAGGCAAGGATTACTATTAGGACTGTCATTATCTGGGCCAGTGTTTTGGCTTCAAAGCCACAGAGATTTTGAGGGGTATACCCCTTTCTTTTTCTTGTAAGCCCTATTATTTTTAGTGTACAAATCTTCAGGACATCTTTCAGAAATGTGTATATCCCACTGTAGCAGAAAGGGCTCTGATGAAAGATGTCAGTCTCCATAAATTAATCCATAAATTGCAAATGCCATGCAATCTTAATAAAAAATCCTAATAGGATTTTTCATGGAGTTTGACAAGTTGATTCTATAATCCATCTGGACTAGAAAAAGCTCAATAATGGCCTAGAAATTCTGGAAAAATAAGAACAAGTAGTTGGGTACCTCCTCATTAAACTGCCTTTCTAGTGTTGCTGGACAAAGCAGGGATAGGGGGAAGCAGACAGAGGTTGAGTGAGTTGTTTGTCCTGAGGTAGGACTAGTGAGACCAGGTCCAGATGCCTTGGCTATAGGTCAATGTGACTGTCTGCTGAAGGTAAGATGGATAGCCAGGGAAACTTGGCAACAAACTAAGACCAATCACAGCTCAACTCAGAGATGATGGGCTTGCTGAACATCTGTATTCTCCTCAGGTCCAAAGCAAGTTATGCAGAGGGGATTTGCCCTACCAGACACAAGGTCTAGAGTAACTAACCTATGAGGTAGTGCCACATGAGTGGACAAGTTGGTTTTATGGAACAGAATAATATTAATAACATCTAACACACAGCACTTACCATGCGCTGGGCAATGTTTTAAGTGCTTTATGTATAACTCATTTAATCCTCACAACAACCTATGAGGTAGGTACTATTATCAAAGAGAGGTTAATTAGCTTGCCCAAGGTTACATAGCTATTGAGGAACAGAACTGGGAACAGAGTAGAAAAACAAACCCAGGGAATTGCCTGGCAGTCCAGCGGTTAGGACTCTGCACTTTCACTGCCAAGGGGGTGGGCTCAATCCCTGGTTGGGAACTAAGATCCCACAAGCCGCTCAGCGCGACCCACCCCCCACCCCCGCCAAAAAAATGAAAAAAGAAAAACAAATCCATATATATATGGGAGTTTAGTTTAGGACAGAAGCGGAGCTTCAAATCAGGAGGATAATTGATGAACTAGTCAATAAATGGTATTGGGGAAAATGACTATCCATGTGGAAAAAAATACAGATTCTTACCTCTCACAATTCACAAAACCTAATTCCAGGAAAAAAAGCTAAAATTTTAACTTCTGTACAAGTTTTAGGTGAAAATATAAGAAATTCTTCTTACACAAAACATAAAATACAAAAAAAATTGATAAAGACAACTATGTAAAAACTGAAATCTACTACATGCTAAAAGATACCATAAGTAAAATTAAAATGCAAACAACAGACTAAGAGAAAATATTTTTCAACACTTGCAGAATATATAAAAAACACTCCAACAAATCTAGAATACATAAAGAACTCCTACAAATCAATAAGAAAAACTAACATCCTGAAAATGGGTGAAAAACTGAATAGATAATTCATGGGAAAGGAAGAGCCAATAAACATAAAACAAACAAACTAAAAAAAAAAAAAAAAAAACAAACAAACTGCAACACCATTTTTTGCCATCAGATTGGCCAAAATTAAAAAGGCTGATAACATCCACTGTTGGTAAGGCTGTGGGAAAACAGGTATATCTCATACACCACTCATATACTGACCTTTTTGGAAGGAATTCAGCACTATCAACATTTATGTCGTACATACCTTCAACTCAGCAGGTCTAGCTACTTTACAGAAATGTTAACGGGCACGTGGGCACAAAAGGTTATTTATAAGAATTTTCAAAACACTAAAAATTAGAAACAACCTAAATGATAATCAGTAGGAAACAGTTAAACATATGATGGTATACCTATGTTACAGACTACTATGCAGCAGGTAGATCTCAATGCATTGATGAAGTGTATCTCTAGGTACTGATGTTGAAAGATATCCAAGTAAGTTGTAGAACCATACACACTAAACCAAACTATACCTCTATCTATTTATGTCTACATATGGGTATAAACACAAGAAAATAAAAGGTATACATCAAACTGATAACAAAGGTTACCTTTGGATAACCTTTCTCAGAGGGGGAAGAGTGTTAGTCAAAGGAAATTTCTGCCTTCTCTGTCTTGTTCTAATTTTGGTCAATGAGGATTAATTTTTAAAATAGTATTAAAACAAAAACCTACATTAAAGTCAGCTGCACTATACAAAAAAGTGCTTCATACATTGTAGTACTCAACAAAGTTTACTTTACAAAAAAGGAGTCATCTATTAAATGTGAAAAGCCCACCGAAAAGTCATCATAAACCTTTGCAAGGGATGAACTGAATGACACATAATACAAATGATACAGGTAATGGAAGTAAAATAGGCAAGAGGGAAAAAAGAGTCACCAGCAGTGAAGATTGGACAATGCTAAAAATGGTTAATAGCTAATTATAATAGCTACCATTTTCTGAGGGCCTCCCATGAACAAGACACGGTGCCAGGTGCTCTGTGCAAGCATCATCTCTAATTCTTACATCAACCTGTGAGATATCCCCATTTTATAGATTAAGAAAATACAGCACAGAGAAACCAAGTATCAGGTTTAAGGCCAGGCCTTTGCTCACTACAGGCTGTCCTGGATTGGATTTGGGATTGAGCCTGGGGCTAGTGGGGAGCCCTCCTGGCCTGGACTCAAGTGCTCAGCTGCCCTTACTATACTCTGCATCCTTGAAGCATGCTCCCAAGCTGTCCTGTTCATCGAGACTGGCGTTCTCCTCCTCCTCCTCGCTCTCGGTTCTCCAGTACGCTGGCCGCTTGATGGGCCGCTTCCCTGGGGTGCGCTGGGAAGCAGGACTGCTAGACACTGTGCCCAGCCCACTGCTGGAACTCCCACTGCTTCGGTCCTGCCCCCCGGTCCACCAGGCCTGCAGGCTGGAGGTAGCTGGCGAGGATGATGAGGACTGCAGGTTGGCCATGCACAGCATGCCCTGGATGGCCTCCTGAGTGCTGGGAGAGGCAGGGGCCTCGCTGCAAGGGACAGAGGAGAAATGCTGAGGGAGTTTCTCTAGTTGTCAGAGGAAATCAGTCATCGGAAGAGTCAGGGAGGAGGGACAACAGCTGCCGGGGTCAGGGTGGGAGGAAGGAGGAGAGAACCATCCCAGGCGAAAAACCAGAAACCACACTAAAGATCAAAATAGTATCAAAGACTATTTTCATAAAAAGGCCAGTCCTTCTTGACTCGTCTCTCCATAGACAGCAGGCAAGATGGCAAAAAGAGGGGTGCACCTCCCTTCCTGTTCACCAATGCTGCATTCTTTCCTTTTTCTTTTTTCTTAAAGCAAGGCCCAGAAAAGGCCCAGCTCTCCTTCCATGCCTCTTCTAACTTCCAAACACCCCCAAACTTATTACCCTTGAAGTCCGTATTATCCTCTCTCAGTCAGATCTTAAGTACCTCGGGACAGATTTCATGTCTACTTTGTTCTTTCAGCCCAAATGCCCTGGCTAATTTTTGTCATTTTATTTTATTTTTTTTTGTCCCTTTAAATGACCCAATTAATATCTACTGATTGGTTGACCTAGCCCTTTGGGTGGCAGGTGGGGGTGTGTGCTGTCTGAACACCTAGAAAGGGGAGATAAAAGCCAGTACTCACGTGAGGGCAGCATAGTCAGGTCCCCCCACCTGCCTGCTGGCCTTGAGCAGATCAAGAATTCCACCAGCTCCACTCCCGTTTCCAAGCTTGCCTTCGACCCCTTCTACCATGTCCTCATCTGTTGTATAGTCCTCCTGTTGGAGAAAAAGGATATCACCTCAGCTGCCCAGGGTTGGTCTGGTAAGGCCCCAGTACAGGGTTGACAGTCTCACTCCTGATACTAATATCTTCTGAGCACCAAGTATCTACCAAGTACCAAGCAGAATATTTGTTCTTTCATCTTAATCTCCACAGCATCTTTGTGAGGCAAGTCTAACTCCCATTTTACAGATAAGGAAACTAAGGCTCAGTGAAGTTAAATAATTTGTGTAAAGTCACAATCAGATATTCCAAATCAGATACTCTTTCTGCTACATCACACTGCCTTTTATTCTACTCTATATTAAAGAATTTTAAAAATATTTCAACTAAAGTATAATCTTCCACTTATATGTTCAGGAGCACTTAGCCCACAATCTTTCACTTTATAAATATTTTAGGAATGGAATGCATAGGATCTCTCCCCCACCCTCAACTAGAATGACAATCTGTATTCTGTCTATGTAACCAGAATGAGCAGAAGATTAGAAACAGGGCAGGCCCCTACCTCAATGTCAAACTCAACTTCTCCTGGTTCACGAACTCGGTTGGGGTCAGAGCAAGGCTTCGCACGGGGCAACTTTCGGGGAAATTCTAGAAAGCAATGGAATGCACTTATCACGAAGCTAAGATTAGCATCTGAGCCAAACACCCAGGGGAAAGAGAATAAGACTATAATTTTCCTGAAAGTAATGACCACAGGCAAGTAATTTAGGGAGGTTTGGAAATAAATCTCTAGAGCAAAGGACACATGGAAGCCTATAGAGCTGGTAAATCAGAATGTCAACAAGCTCAGGCCTAAGGTCTTGAGTCTATCAAGCAGACCAAAAACAAACTGAAATGGGCAGGGCAGGAAAGAAAAAGAACAAGTACACACTTGGTCTTATTATCAGGGTTGCCTTCTCCTTTCCCAGTCTCTCGTCAATCTGCAGTTCATCATCTGAATCCAAGTCAAATTCATCCTCCATCACATGTTCTGCCACCAGCCTAGCCTTGTCTACCTTCTTTGTGATCCTGGCTCGCCGAGACTTGGATAAGCTCTTTACCCTCTTGGTACTGGAGAGAGAGTGAAGGTGAACATAAAAACAGTCACACTCGATGGCAATTCTACCCAAATTGATCTACAGATTCAATGCAATCCTATCTAAATCCATCTAGTTTTGTAGAGATTAATAAGCTGATACTAAAATGTATATGGGCATACAAAGGACTTAACATGGCCAAAACAATTTCAAAAAAGAACAAAGTTAGAGGATTTATACTACTCAATTTCAAAATTTACTATAAAGCTACAGTAATCAAGGTAACGTGATATTGCCATAAGGATAGACATACACATCAATGGAACAGACCTGTGAGCCTAGAACTAAATGCTTAAATTTTTGGTCAACTGATTTCTGACAAAGGTGCTTATTAGGCAATTCAGTGGAGAAAGAATAGTCTTTTCAACAAATGATGCTGAGATAAGTGGATATCACATGCAAAGAAATGAATGTGTACTCTTACCTCATATCATACACAAAAATTAAAAATGGATCATAGATCTAAATGTAAAAGCTAAAACTATAAAACTTCTAGAAGAAAATATAGGAAAATATCTTTGTGGCCTGAGATTAGGTAAAATTCAAAACATTTGTGCTTCAAAAGACACCATTAAGAAAATGAAAAGACAAGCCACAGACTAGGAGAAAATATTTGTAAATCATTTATCTAGAAAAGGATTTGTATCCAGAATATTTAAATAACTCTTAGAATGCAACAAAAGACAAACAAAACCAATTAAAAAATAAGCAAAAGATCTGAATGGACATTTCTCTAATGATGATATATAAATGGCTCAACATTATTAGTCATTAGGGAAATGCAAATCAAAACCATAATAAGATACCACTTTACATCCATCAGAATGGCTATAATCAAAAAGACAGACAATAACAAGCATTAGCCAATATATGGAGAAACTCATAATTGCTGGTAGGAGTGTAAAATGGTACACGCTTTGGGATAAATTTTGGCAATTGCTTAAAAAGCTAAACAGAGTTACCATATGACCCAAAATTTTACTCCTGAGAAACAAAAACATGTCCACACAAAAACTAGTACTCAAATGCTCATAGCACCATTATTCATAGTAGCCAAAAAGCATAATCAATCCAAATGACCATCAACTAGTGAATGGATAAACTAAATGTGGTATAGCCACACCATGGAATACTATTGAGCAATAAAAAGGAACAAATTAATGATACTTCTACATCATGGATGAACTTCAGAAACATTGTTAAGTGAAAGAAGCCAGACACAAGAGACTACATATGTATGATTCCATTTATATGAAGTGTCTTAAAAGGCAAATCCATAGAGATAGAAAGTAGATTAGTGGTTGCTTGGGCCTGGGGAAGAGAACCAGGACTGACTGTAAGTGGATATGAGGGATCTATTTGGTGTGATAGAAATGTTCCAAAATTATACTGTGGTGATGGCAGCGTATTCTTTAAATTTACTAAAAGTCATTTAATTGTACACTTTAAACAGGTTAATTGTATGGTATGTAAATTATACCTCAAAAAAGCTGTTAAAATATATAAAGGGAGTAGAAAGAACTCAAAAGTGGCTTAAATAATCCTGTTACACATGGTAAACAATATTAACCAGTACAGACTGCTCAAATAAGCCTTACAGTTAAGACAAACAAGTTTTTGGTAAATCAGTACACTTGACACATTCAGCAAATAGTCATTTGGTGAACTGGATTTTAGTGAATTAGCTGTTTTCTACCTCATAGGGTTGCTGGGAGGATTAATGAGCTAATGTAGAGACTGACACATGGCAAGTGGCCCAATGGTAGCTAATCTTATAGTTCTCTGGGCCTCACTTTACCACATTAGTAAAATGGGGATAACAACACTTACCCTCAGGGTTGTTGTGAGGACTAAATAAAATAATGTATGTAAATGTATAAGACAGAGTCTGACACAGAGCAGGTGCTCAATAAATGGTAGCTATTTAACCTTGATCTTTTATTAACTTCTAATAATGAAAAATCTCAAACATATATAAAATATTAAAAACTTCCATGTACCTATGACCCAGCTAAGTTTTAGCAATTATCAACACACAGCCAATCTTGTTTCATCTACACCTCAGTCCCCACAAAACATGGCATTATTCTGGAGAAAAGATCAGACATAATATCATATCATCTATAAATATTTCTATACCTTGACTCCCTAGGTTCACTTAGCAGCAGCCTCTGGCAGGTGCAAAAAGGTAACAAGCAGCACAAGAAAGACTGGTGAGGAAGGGAAAAATGTCTCATTGTGTCCTCAATAGCCATTATAGGCTGGACCCTTAGGACTCTCAATTTTCTCTTCCCCAGCAGACCAACCATGGGTTCTAGACAAAGGCAATGCTCAACAGTCTCTCTAATCTTATTCTTCAGTAACTATGTTCTCAAATAACAAGGATAGCTCTGCTGCTTTCAGAATCTGCCCTGCCCTCACACTCCCTTTTCCCTTATTTCCCAGCCAGGTAGACCTACTACACTCACCCTTGGGATCTGAAAACAATCTTTTCCTACAAAAAGGCTGTTAAGGTATCCTTGTCGCTTATGTTCCTACACTGTTCATACTCTCTACTTAACTCTTGACTGCTCCTGTCTGGTGTTCTGAGTGTCCAGATGGTAACTTTTATTGTCTTCCTTTGCCTCCCTACATGTTTGAGGGTTTCTGATGACCTACTTAGCTTCTGGCCATACCCACAACCATCATCATCACCACCACCACCATCACCTTTCATCTTCAACTTCATCATCATATTCATAAGAGCGACCATTTATTAAGCATTTACTATGTGCCAGAACCTGTGATAGGCACTTTACATGCATTACTTCATTTAGTCCTTCAACAACCCTAAGATAAGTTTTTTTTTTTTTTTTTTTTTTTTTTTATGCGTTACGCGGGCCTCTCACTGTTGTGGCCTCTCCCGTTGCGGAGGACAGGCTCCGGACGCGCAGGCTCAGCGGCCATGGCTCACGGGCCCAGCCGCTCCGCGGCATGTGGGATCCTCCCAGACCGGGGCACGAACCCGTGTCCCCTGCATCGGCAGGCGGACTCTCAACCACTGCGCCACCAGGGAAGCCCCTAAGATAAGTTTTATCTATAGAATAGATAAAATGAGGACAGAGAGGTGCAGATACATTAATTAGCTTGTCAAAGTCACATAGTGAATATGTGACAGAGCAGGGATTCAAATTCGGGATTGTTTGATTCCCAAGCTGGAGCTTTTTGCCAAGATGTGCTTTTATTTTATTCTTTTAGAAAACATTCTGTTAAAAATTATTTTAGGGTTTCCCTGGTGGCACAGTTGTTGAGAGTCCACCTGCCGATGCAGGGGACACGGGTTCGTGCCCCGGTCCGGGAAGATCCCACATGCCGCGGAGCGGCTGGGCCCGTGAGCCATGGCCGCTGAGCCTGCGCGTCCGGAGCCTGTGCTCCGTAACGGGAGAGGCCACAACAGTGAGAGGCCCGCGTACCAGAAAAAAAAAATTATTTTAAGAAAAGTAATATGTGCTCGCTGTATAAAATTCAAATGCTTTTGAAGTGAAAATTTCCTCTCTTGCTTCCCCTATTCTACTTTCCAGAGATAACTACTGTTACAAGTTTGGTGTGACAAGTATAAAATATGTGACAAATATATTTATTTGCATGGATGTGTATAAACATCTCTGGAAGGAAATCGTTGACACTGGTTTTCCATGAGGAGGGGAACTGGGGAACAGAGAGGAGTGGGAGCAAAATTTTTCACTATGTATTCTTTCACACTTTTTGAATTTTAAACCACATAAATTAAATTTTAAACCTCTTCAAAAGGTTAAAGGAAAAGGTATGTTGCTTTTTTACACACACACATATGTGCATACGTGCTTTTTTAAAAAATTAAAATGAACTATTCCTATATATTATCTTGCAACTTGATTTTTTCACTTAAAATATATCTTGGAAATCTTTTCATGTCAATAGATAGTAAACTCATTCTTTTTAAGTTACACAGCATTCTATTCCATAGATGTACCATAATTTATTTATCCAACCTTTATTGATGAACGTTTCCAATTGCTTACTATTACAATGATACAGTGACTACTAAATATTTCTCTTTATACACCTGTGCAAATATTTCTGCAAAATAAGTTCCTAAAAACTGAATTGCAAAAGGTATATAAAAAACTAATGCTCTTAACCAGTATGCTGTACTACCTCCTATTCCCACCAACAGTTCTGATCCACTGACTTGCTGAAATTTCTAGAACTTATATAAGATTTTTCTCAGGATTGCCAATTAGTTCCAGACCTCTCCCCCTTCCCACCCCCAACACTACCATGGTTCTCTGTACTAAGGAATGTTATCTGATAATATCTGGTTATTTCCCCAAGCACAGTCCCTCCCTCACCCATGTCCCAGCCCCAGGTCCCAATTCCATGCCTTGTCTTAGTGGCATATTGCCACCAACAATCCCAGCATCTCTGCTTCTTCTCCCCACCTCACCTGCCATTAGACATCAACAGGGCCAGCGGGCCCTCATTCCCATCAAGGTCCAAGTCTGGCGAGTCATCATCTGAGTCATTCAAGCAGGTACCAGTGATGTTGAACTGTAGGAGGAGGAGGCTCAGTTGTCACCTGTCTGGAACTCCCATGTGAATCAGAATGACCAGTTCCCTCTGGTTTCACTGGTTGAGTTCACTGTCAAAACCACCTGAACCAAGGCCTTCTGCTATGCTGTCCCCCCACCCCCAACCCAAATGATCACAGGAGCAGAAGGCTGAGAATGTATGGCTGGCTCAGGGGAAACCTATCCATCTTGCAAAACATGTTCCCTAAAAAGAGGTGGAGTATCTTCACATGCCTATGGAGGGCACCACAATCTTGAAGCAAGGTGGAGCCCTGGAGGAGGGCTTTTCTCAAGAACCTGTTCAAGACTCCAACCTGCCACTCCTATACCATGCTCTCAAATGTCATTCCCATCCCAGCATTTCAAGATTCATCTCAAGTGTCATGTTTACTGAGAAGAGCTCCTGACCATTGCCCCTACCCAGATAGAATCATCCCCTCCCGTGTCTCAGGGTCCCACACATACCCTTGATCGTGGCATCCACAACGCTTCATTGCACTAATTTCTTTTTATGCCTATCTTTCTCACTAGCCTGTCAGCCTCTTGAGGGTTATGTCCACAGCACCTATCACAGTGCCCAGCATAGACAAGATCTCAATAAATGTCTGTTAAATGAGTGGGACTGGTAGCCAAACACCAGGGGCCCTAAGGGAGGTGGGAGGACAGGAGAGCCTATCCTTTTTATACCCTGCTCTTCCAAGGGACCCAAAAGGGTTGGGCTGAACCCAAGGGCCAGCACCCACCTTTGCTTTCTGGGAACAGCCTGTCTTCAGTGCCTGATGACTGTAAGTGTCCATGAGATTATAGCTCAATTGGCCAGCAGGCCCCAAGGCTGAGCTCTCCTTGCCCTTTCGCTCTGCCTTCTTGAAGAATTCCTTGGGCTTCAGGCCTTTCTTCTTTGAACCACTTTTGGAGGGCAGTGACAGCCGGGACATGGATACTGAAGTGGAATGGGCTGGCCTGGTTAAGGGAATGGAGCCGGCTGGGAAGATCCTCTGCAGCCCAAAGATATTGCTTGTCTTCCCAACGTTCTGTTGGAAGATATCCTACAAGAGTGTTAGTACATGAGGGGGTTAGAGCTTACTCAAGGGTTCACTCTGCACTAAGAGCAGAGGTATGTTTATGGCACTGGCAGTACTGCCGTGAAGGGGCTTAAAGATGCTCCACATATGCACTTATGCACACCCTAGTTTTGGCACAATAAGTCATCAAGAATTTACTGGGTGGCATTTCTTTACCTAGCCATTGACGAGTAAGGAGAAGACGAGCAGAGGAAAAGCTCAGCACTACTGTCAAAACCGGAAAGGAAAAGACTCCAAGCGCAGCTGACATGAGACAGAAAATAATTGAGTACTAAAATGTGTGGTTCCAACTCTAAGGACCACAGGATTTGAGAGCAGGACAGCGGTTCTAGTCCTAATTCTGCTACTAGCCTCCCACCTTCATCTTATTCATAGCAGTTATGCTTTGATTGGTTGTATATATTGAGCTTCCACATTAAGATTTCATTTGAAAAAAAGGATTTCATTGCTTCAAAACATTTGAAAGCCAATGAAAAATATATGATCCATCTCTTAAGTCCTCTTCCAACCAGCCCAAAGTTCTGTGTATATAAAACTGGTTTAAGTGGGAAGAGCCAGAGAAAAGGTAGGCCTAAAACCCTGAAGGATTCTGACAGATGGAAGTGGTGGAAAATGAGGTAGGAGGTGGACAATGTAAGCTATGGTGTAGGCAGTGAAACATGCTGCAAGAGGTGAGGCTAGAACCCCAACTTCACAGTAGCTCACTCTGACCACCCTTCAGCACAGATTTAGTGCCTATATCCTGGGCACTAAATGGAACCTTACAGCTTCTGAGCTAAAGGAAAGTTGAAACTTCCTCAAGTCCAATTCTCCTCTGGTGCCTTTGCTACTTCACCAGCCCACACTGAGTTCTCTCTTTGCTGCAGTCTATTAATAACAATGGCTCACATTTATTGAGTACTTACTCTGCCAGGCACTGTGCGAGGGGCTCTATATACATTAGCTCTTAATCATAACAAAACTCTGAAAAGGTGGTGTTATCCCCACTTTACAGATAAGGATACTGAGGCTCTGAAAGGCTTGCAAATGACAGAGCAGGAACCAGAACCCAAGTTTCTCTGAGTCTCTTACCACTGCACCTTACTGTCTCGTGGTATATGCCACCTGTTGAAACATGGCTTTGTAATCATCTTCAACCCGGGAGAACTGTCATTTTGTAGAATGTAGAGACTGAGTCAAAATATTAATAACAACAACTACTACTACTACTACTACTATGACCTCTGCCACCCACAACCACCATGACCCACCAGCAGAATTTACTGAGCACCTACTGTGTGCCAAGCCCTATACTTAGTGCTCAACCTGTATTATCTTACTCAATCCTCTTAATAATCCCTCAGTAGTTATTAGTTATCCCCACTTTAGACGTGAGGAAACTGAGGCTCAGACAGGTTAACTTTGCCCAGGTTCCTCTACTAGATTGTGAGTTCTTTGTGGGCAGGCACTGTATTATTTATGTATCCTAAGCACCTAGCCCAACATGTGGCACGCTTGAGGCACATAATAATTATCTGAATGAATGAATAAATGAATGAATGAATAGGGTCCTTGGTGGGGTCTTCCCAATCCTTCCCCTGAGCTCTCATGCCAACTGCAAAAGCCTGACCTGCCACTTGAGCCTTGAGCCCTTCCCAAACGCCTCCCCTGCTCCCATGCTTCTTACTTCCACCAGGCGAATCTCCCTAGCCAGATCTTTAATGAGCTGTACGGTCCGCACTGTCTCTGGGATCTCATCCTCGTGGTCTGGCAGAGCCTGTCAAACAAAAGGCATGAGGAATAGATCCACACATAAATGAACTGATTTTCAACAAAGTTACCAAGGCAATTCAATGGAGAAAGGGTAGTCTCTTTAACAAATGGTACTAGACTGATCAGATATCCATATGCAAAAAAAGAACTTCATTCCATATCTTGCACTAGACACACACACAGACTCAAAATGGATCACAGACCTAAATGTCAAATCTAAAACTATAAACCTTTTAGAAGGAAACAGAGGAGAAAATCATTGGGACCTTGGGTTAGGCAAAGATTTCTTAGGACATAAAAAGTATGAACCATAAAAGAAAAAACTGATAAATTAGACTTATTAAAAAATAAAAACTTCTCTTAGAAAAACACTGTTAAGACAAACCACTGACTGGGAGGACATATTTGCAAAACATATACCTGATAAAGGACAGTGTCAAGAGGTGTGAGGAACTTAGTTGTGGCTTGAACCACACCCCTCAGAAAGTCAAGAACCTCAGCAAGATCCCTGGGGACAATCCAGCCTCTCCACTTGTGAGGACAGAACTCAATGTTGAGCAGCTACAAGCCCACAGCTAGCCCAACAGCAACCCAGGGAGAGACCTGTTGATTGTCTCTCTTTTAATTCATTTGCAATCTTATTTATCAATACATCTCTATGCAGACAGACAGCTCAAACTTTTCCTCTGTGACTTCTTCCACCAGTTTTGACTTGAATTCTGTACCCAGAGGACTGATAAAAATTCCTCAGCATTTCCTCCTTGCTTCCCATGGTTTGATTCCTTTAACTCTTTTAATCCATCTGGAATTTATTTTGGTGGCTGGGCAGTGATGGGGGCTGAGAACCCATGTGACCCAGCTGGATAACCTTGACAGCTCCCTCCTCCCAGCCCAGGGGGCTCTGGAAGGGTGAAGGAGCAACTGCTTCTCTTCACAAAAGAGAAGTTGTCTGCACTTCACAAAAGACTTCTCCCATGAGTGTGGCTCCTCAGTTCTGTGTCCTACTCTCTTCCAGCTCCCTTTGGTCACACTGTTGGGGCCATCCTTTGGTCCCTGAGGCCATCCTGGCTCAGGACATGAGTGCTTAGGACCTACCCACCTCCCTCCCTTTTCGTGTTCCTAGGACAGAGTCACTCTGAAGTTCACTTCGCGGGAGGGTCAGGTGTGGATGCAGAGTCAGAGATGAAACCCAAGGTAGCCACACCTGAGGGATGTGGCAAAACAGAATCGAAGGCTAAGGCCCAGGTGCAGTTGAGTCCAGGGAGCAAAAGAAGGCCCAAAACATGAAGTCCAAGGATATCTGGGGGGAAGGCTGCCAACAGGAAATGGGGAGATTGTGCACATTTAAGCCTGCAGTGGCTGAAAAGTCTCCTCAGGCTACTGTATGCAGGGGAAGGAATCTACAAAGAGTATCAGAAGCATAAAAGAATATATTGATATTTCCTTTTTTTGCATTTCTTAAAATTGGTTTTTAAATAAATTCAACATTTTGAGTAGGTAATCCATTCACGTAGTTCAAAAATCAAACAATATAGAAAGATATATATTGAAAAGCCTCAGTATATATCTGACCCTGCCATCAGCTCCCCTAGCCCACCCCAACAGGTAACCACTTTTATTAGTTTCTTCTGCATCCCTCCAGATTGTGTCTTCAGTCAAATACAAGCACATACAAATATAATTCTTCTTTTCCCCCCTTTTACACATAAGGTAGCACACTATACACACAGTTCTACACTTTTACATGATAAATTCTGGAGATCTTTCCAAATCAGTACATAGAGAGCTTTCTTAATCTCTTTTATAGCTGTTTAGTATTCAGTTGGATAGATGGATATTGGTATATTCCTAAAAAGCCATTTTGGCAGTATGCATCAAGTCTTACATTTTTTCACATACTTTGATCTAGTGATCACTCTTCTAAAAATCTACCCTGAAGAAACAATCAAGAGATGAGGAACAAAGACTGATGCAAACAGCTATTTACTGCATGATTTTCTAGAACTATCCCCCAAATAAATAAATAAGCAACAATAAACAAGTGGTTAGGTAAGGATGGTACATCCCTGCAAAATAATATCATGTAACTATTAATGTTTGTGGAGAACTCTGGTGACACAGAAAAATTAAGATAAGCCAACCAATTCAGATACAAAATTATATGTACAGGGTGAGAGCAATCATGTTTTAAAAATGAATATTAAAAAAACAAAAGAAAGTATACCCAAATGTTAATGTTTATTCCCTCTGAGTTAAAATTACAGGTGAAGTTTTTCCTTCTTTACACTCTTCTGTATTTTTCTAATTCTCTACAGTAAGCATGTATTACTTTTCATAATCAGAAAGAAAGGTTTAAAAATATAATCCAAGGAGTCCTAGCCCAGTCCTCTACTCTAATCCTAGGAGCCCACAAACCCCCCTAGTTTCCTCCACGTCCCCAGAGGATCTTCCCAAAGCCAGTCCCTGCTGAGAGTAGACCTCTAAAGCAGGTAGAGAAATAAGTATATTTACTTCTTTCCTTGTCCAGGCTCTAAAGGCCAAGTTCAGGGCTTTACCACCATGGACCAGGTAGGAGGCAGGGTGTCTCCTGTTTTCTCGCAAACCTAAAGGGGGAAAGAGGAAGGTAGAGTGTCAAAGAAGCCATGCAGGGAAGTGAAGGACTTGTTAGTTTTTTTCAGGCAACCAGAGAAAATGCTCAAGGTTCTGAACACAACTCCATATCTCAGTTCTTATAATGGTGTTCATTTTATGACTACCTTGACGTCTACTATCTCATTTAATCCTATACCCAACCCTATAAGCCAAATATCATTACCTTCATTTTATAGTTCAGGAAATGAGGCTCAGAGAGGCAAAGAGACAACCAAAGGCCACACCTGGTAAGTGCCAAAGCCAAGACTGAAACCTCATCTGTCTAAATCTGAGGCCTGTGCTCCTTCTACACTACTCTGCCTCTTGGTTTTCAAAATGTGAACACTCAGGAGGACAACTGCCACCTACACAGATCTGAAGAGCCATTAATGCCTTGTTCTGAGTTACTCCAGGAGGAGGTTATAACAAACATCCAGATTTAGGCTCAATAAAGAATTTTCTACTGAACTAAGCTGTTCAGAACAGAAAATAATAAGCAGTTAGTCATCCAGCCTCTGAATGAACATTTAAGTGATGGTCTGTCTAGATGGCAGAATAAGGGCTTGAGGTACTTCATAAGAGAGTGTACTCATTGGCCTCTGAGGTTCTTTGTAACTCTTCCTGGCCAAGTCACCTTGAAGAATCTCAGGTCTGAGTAAGGGAGCCACTCTATTTCCAAGCAGACCAGGAAAGAGGAAACCCAGCAGGTTGGCTTCTACCTGGGCTGATACCCAGGAACCAAACCAATGATGGGTAGTCAGGACTGGGCCTTGTCCCCAGGGGAAGCACGTCCAGGGAACTCTGACACTATACCAATTGAGTTTCTTATTTTAATTGGCAGGAAATAGGAATAATTTCACTGTGATCCAATTTTCTCAGTCCCCTTTGCTAAATAAAAAAGTTAAAATCCATGCCCTACCCTACATTACAATTAGTAAAAAAGCCAATTTCAAAAGATCGCATCCTTTGATTCCATTTTTATAGCATTCTTGAAATGACAAAATTACAGAGATGAAAAAGAGATTAGTGGTTTCCTGAAGTTATGGATAGTTCAGGGGGAGAGAGTGGGTGAGGTTATAAAGGGGTAACACTACAAAGATCTTTGTGGTGATGGGTACTGTATCTTGATTTGAGGTGATGGTTATGTGCACATGTGCACACACACATGGTCAGGGCAGCAGGGCAAAAAAGACAGTTGGCAAAGGGCTCCATACCTCGAAAGATGTCCAGGATATGCTTTCCCACATACCAACAGATGGTCTCAAAGTTGGGGAACTTGAAGAGGTCTGCTGTGCTCAACCGCTTCTCAATCTCATAGGCTCTGGAGGAAGTAGGCACAACAATAACAATGATAACAAGGACTCTGTTTACTGGGCACCTACTATGTATCAGGTATTGCTCTGGATGCTCTGTATCCATTATCTCTAATCCTCACAACTACCCTCTAAGACCTTACTCTATGGGTTAGGAAACTTGGGCTCAAAGTTTATGTGACTTGACAAAATTCACATAACTACTAAGTGAGGAAGAGGTATTCATCTTCAGACTGAACATCATCAGAAACCAGGATCCATTCCTTTCTGATCATCTTGCCTCCCTTCTATGCTGCACTCCTCACAATAGCAGAGAACTCAAGGACTCTAGCAGATGGGAATGGCCAACTCGGGATCACCAGAGCTTCAGGACTCACTTGAGCTGCATTTCAATGTTAAGGCTGTGTAAGAAGTTCCCTCCAAAGGCAAGGCAGTCCACGGGGGTCAGCACAGCATGGATCCATCCTGCAGTGTAACAAGGCAAAAAACATAGCTGGCAGAGGGCCTTTCTTCTTTGGACATCACCACTGCCCACTCAGCTCAAACACAACTCCTTAGACCAGCCAGCCTGGCAGTAATTCAGAACATTCTAGCTTCCTCCACTCTCCCAACGCCCATCCTAGCCACGTCTGCCATCATTATAACCCTGAACTGGACCAACCTGGGGGTTAATAAACTCCTTCTACTTCCCTTCTCTGCACTTCAAAATCTCTTCGTTGCCTCACCCACCCTCTCTCTTATTGCTAAGAAAGGCATCACCTCCTTGCCATGACTACCCCTTCTAACTCTGCGCTAGGTAAAACAAAGAGTTTTTGTGTTAGACAGACCTGGGTTCAAATCTTGCCGTTTTCTATATCTAAATATCCACTTCACAGGTTGGTTGTGAAGGATGTACCTAGTTGAAACTAAATTATTTTCCTTGCCCTTGACCCTATACTGCCTTCTGGGACCTTCTGATTTTTCTTCTTACATCTCTCTCATATTCATCTCCCCTTCTTCATCCATCCATCCTACTAATGGCTTGGTTCAGATCCATCATTATCTCTCACCTATGCTATTTGAAACAGCCTACAAACTGGCTCCTCTAACACCAGTGGTTCTTTAAGGTGTGATCCAGGGAATCCTGGGGCTCCTTGAGACTCTTTCAGAGCATATGCATGGTCAAAACTATGTTCATGATAATACTAAGATGTTATTTGTCTTTTTAACCCTCAGTATATAGTGGAGTTTTTCAAGGGGTACATGACATGATATCACAACACACACAAGCAGATTTGAGGACACAGAAGTTTTCTGCTAACCCGAATATTAAAAAGATTTGCAGAAATGTAAATGTCAATCTTTTCACTAAATTTTTTTAGTTTGAAAATAGTTCTCATAAAAATTATTACTTATGCTAACATGTAATGGGTTTATTCTTGTTTTTTCCTCAATGAACTAATAAATATATCTAAATTCTCAGTTTTAATTTATAATATGGTAAGTATTAATAAATATAAACCACATAAATAAAAGCTCTTTGGGGTCCTCAATAATATTTAAGGGTATAAACAGGTCCAGAGTCCAAAGTGTTTGTTTGTAAACCACTGCTCCACACCAATCTCAACCTCTGAAGTCCATCCTCCACATCTCAACCCTAAGTGATATATCTGAAACGCAAATCTGCCCATGTCACCTCCTGCTTGAAACTCTTCAATGAAATGTACATCCACAGAAGAATAGATAAACTGCTGTATACTCATACAATGGAATACTAGAAAGCAAGTGAAATGAATGAACAATAGCCACATGTATCAACATGGATCTCACAATCATAATGTTCAGAGAAAAAAGTTGAGAAAAATACATCTGATTCCATTTATATAACATTCAATAACATGTAAAACAATACTATATACTGCTTACTAAGGCATACCTATGTAATAAAGGGATAAAAATGCATGAGAATGATATCATCAACTTCAGGACAACAGCTAGCTCTGAGAGGGCAGAATGGGAATGTAATTGAGGAGAGGTATATACAAGGCTTCAAATATGTTTGTAATATGTTATATTTTTAGTTGAGTTATAAACACATAAATGTTCATTATATTATTCTTTATATCTCTTGCTACATCTGAAATATTTCATTAGAAATTAAATAAACAAATAAATCTTCAGTAGTCCCCAGTTGCCTCTGAAGTAAGTTCAGCCTGCCAACCTTTTCAGCTTCATCTGCTCCCAGCCCTTGGTCTTTAGGCTCCAGTATCCATAAACTGCTTCACACATCTTTGCTTTGTTTAATGCCTTTCCCTTTATCTGAGAGGGCTTTCCTGCCTTTCTTTCCTTGGTCAGTCTCTATTTACTCTTCAGGTGTCACTCTTCTGAGAAGATTTTCACAAACCTCTGGCCAGACTAAGTGCTCTTCTCTGTGCTCCCAAAACTTCTGGTGACTACCTCTATTGTGTCTATTAGTACTGAAGAGCCTATCCATATTCTATCTCTAGCACCTAGCCCAATGTTGGGGCAGACAGCAGACATGAAATGCTTGTGGAACTAAGTAGATTGCACCCAGTTTGTGGGAATTTCTACCAAGATGCAAATGAATCCAACTCAAATCTCTGGTAGCCAAATTCAATTCACCAGTTACCAAGTGCCCAATGTACAAAAAAAAAAACATCATGTGAGACCCAGCAAAGAATTCAAAGATGGGTGAATAAATGCATGGGAACAGAAAACTATAAAAGAGAAAAGCAGATGGGTATGGGAGTAGGAGGAGGGGTGCATGACTTGCCTCATCATATATTAAACATTCTATAAAACCAATGTAATCAAATCAATATGATACTGATATATGAATAGACAAACAGATCTGAGTAACAAAATAAAATCCAGAATTATACAATATAATGTTAGACAAAGATGTTAGAATTATATAACACGAGTTTTAAAGGAGTCATCATAAAAATGCTTCAACGAACAATTACAAGCATGCTGGAAACAAACAAAAGAAAGAAGCTATAAATAAGAAACAAGTACAAATTATAGAACTAAAAAATACTACATCTGAAATATATAATGAAACAATGGACTCAACAGAAGAATGGAGACAATGGAGAAAACAATCAGAGAATTTGAAAACAGAGCAATAGAAAGCACCCAATATGAACAAGAGAAAAGAAATAGACTGAGAGAAAAATAAACTCAGGAACCCAACAAGGACCTACTGTATAGCACAGGGAACTATATTCAATATCTTGTAATAACCTATAATAGAAAACAATCTGAAAAAAGATAGATACTATATATATAACTGAGTCTCTTTTTGCTGTACACCTGAATCACTGTAAATCAACTATATGCCAGTAAAAATAAAAAAGACAAAAAAATAAAGAACCATGCAATGGGACAGAAAAAAACCCCTCAGGAACCTGTGGGACTACAGCAAAATGTGTTACATTTGTATAATCAAAGACCCAGAAGAAAAGTTAGAGTGAGGGAATGAAAAGGTATTTGAAGAAATAATACCTAAAAATTTCACTAATATGGCAAAAGACATAAGCCTATACATTCAAGAAGCTCGATGAACATATACAGTATAAACCCAAAGAAATCCACACCAAGACACATGATAGTCAAACTGCTGAAAAACTAAAAAAGAAAAAATATTGCAAGTAGCAAGAAATGACACATACAGGGAAAAAAACAATTTAAAGGGTAGCCAAAATCTTATCAGAAACCACAGAAGCCAGAAGGAAGCAGCACAACATTCAAGTGCTGAAAGAAAATATCAACCCAGATTTCTATACCCAGCAAAACTATCCTTCAAGAGTGAAAGGGAAATCAAGACATTTACAGATGAAGGAAAACTAAGAGAATCTGTTGCCAGCAGACCTACCCTGAAACTCTAAACAGAGAGGAAATGATAAGAGAAGGAATCTTGAAACACCAGGAAGGAAGAACAATGGAAGAGTAAAAATACAGGTAAATACAATAGATTTTCCTGCTCTTGGATATTCTAAATTATGTTTGACAGCTGAAACAAAAATTAAAACACTATGTGATGTAGCTCTAATGTATGCAGAGGAAATATTTAAGACAAATACATTACATATGGTAAGGGTAAAGAGATGTGAAAAGAGGTAAGGTTTCAACGAAAAGAGGTAAGGTTTCAACTCTTTCTTCAAACTGGTAAAATGTCAGTACCAGTAGACTGTCATAAGATAGATATATATGTATATATAAATATACACATATAGATATGTATGTACATATATATATATACACATATACATATTTATCTATATATGTATATATACATAGATACATGTGTATATGTCTATGTACATATACATATATATCTATATATGTATACATATATACATAAAACTAGAGCAAACACTAAAAAAAAATCTAAAAAAAAAAAAAATCTATATAAAACCTGAAGCTGAAAATTTCATATGGAAATTCAAGGGGCCCAGGAAGGCTGACACTTCCCAATTTCAAAACTTACTACAAGTGTACAATAACTGAGACAGTGTGATACTGTCATAAAGACAGACATACAGATCAATGGAATATAATTCAAAGTCCAGAAATAAACCAATACATGGCCTATGGTCAACTGATTTTTGACAAAGGTGTCAAGACAATTCAATGGGGGAAAGAATGGTCTTTTCAAATTTTTCTGGGACATCTGGACATCCACATGCAAAAGAATGAAATTGGACCAGTATCTCACACCATATACAAAAATTAACTTGAAATGGATGAAAGACATAAATGTAAGAACTAAAAAGAAAACTCAGAAGAAAACACAGGTGTTAATCTTCATGACCTTGAATTAGGCAATTGTTTCTTAGATATGACACCAAAAGCACAAGCAAAGAAAAAAAACAGATAAACGGGACTCTTGGGCTTCACAGAACAACATCAAGAAAGTAAAAAGACAACCTCCAGAATGAGAGAAAGTATTTGCAAATCATACATCTGATAAAGGTCTAAACCAAAATATATAAAGAATTCTTACAACTCAACAATAGAAAGACAAATCACCTAATTAAAGAATGGGCAGGGACTTCCCTGGTGGCACAGGGGATAAGACTCCACACCCCCAATGCAGGGGGCCTGGGTTTGATCCCTGCCCAGGGAACTAGATGCCACATGCATGCCACAACTAAGAGTTCACATGCCACAACTAAGGAGCTCGTGTGCCGCAACTAAGGAGCCTGCTTGCCTCAACTAAGACTTGGCACAATCAAGTAAATAAATAAATTTTAAAAATGGGCAGAAGTTTAGAATAGATATTTCTTCAAAAAAAGATATATAAACATCCAATAAGTGCATGGAAAGATGTTCAAAATCAATAGCCATTAGAGAAGCACAAATTAAAATCTCAATGAGCTACAACTTCACACCCACTAGGATGGCTATAATCATAAAGACAGGCAAAAACAAGTGTTGGGTAGGATGTGGAAAAATTGAGACCCTCATAAATCGTTGGTGGAAAATGCAGCTGCTTTAGAAAACAGTCTGGCAATTCCTCAAGAAGTTAAACACAGAGTTACCATATATATGACTCAGCAATTCCTCTCCTAGGTAGATATACCCAAGAGAACTGAAAATATGTTAACACAATAACTTGTACATGAATGTTCATAGCAACACTATTCATAATAGGCAAAAAGTAAAAACAACCCAAATGTCTATAAAATGATGAATGGATAAACAAAATATGGCATATCCATACAATGGAATTATTATTCAGCCATTTAAAGAATGAAGTACGGATAACATGGATGAACCTTGAAAATATTATGTTGGGTGAAAGAAGCCAGACATAAAAGACCACATATTGCATGATTCCATTTACATGAAATATTCAGAAAAGGCAAATTCATACACAGAGAAAAGTACAGAAGTGGGGTTGACAGGGGCTGGGGGGGAAGAAGGAATGGGGAGTGACTGCTAATAGGTACAGGGTTTCTTTTTGAAGTGAAGAAAACTTTCTGGTATTAGATAGTGGTGATGTTTGCACAACTTCAAGAATATTTTTTTAAAAACTGAATTGTACCCTTTAACATGGTAATTTTTATGGTATGTGCACTATATCTCAATTTTTTTAAAAGCACATTTAACAAAATGAAAATACAACATATCAAAATATGTGACACAGCTAAATCAGTGCTAAGGGGGGAATTTATAGCACTAAATGCTTATATTAAAAAAAAGAAGAAAAGGGCTTCCCTGGTGGCGCAGTAGTTAAGAATCCACCTGCCAATGCAGGGGACACAGGTTCGAGCCGTGGTCCAGGAAGATCCCACATACTGCGGAGCAACTAAGCCCATGTGCCACAACTATGGAGCCTGTGCTCTAGAGCCCACGAGCCACAACTACTGGGCCCACGTGCTACAACTACTGAAGCCCATGCACCAAGAGCCTGTGCTCCGCAACAAGAGAAGCCACCGTGATGAGAAGCCTGTGCACCACAATGGAGTAACCCCCACTCGCCACAACTAGAGAAAGCCCATCCGCAGCAACGAAGACCCAATGCAGCCAAAAATAAATAAGTAAAATAAATTTATTATAAAAAAAGAAGAAAAGTCTGAAATCAATAATCTAAGCTCTCATCTCAAGGTCAGGAAAAGGAGAGCAAAATAAACCCAAAGAAAGAAGGAAAAACAAAGATAAAAGCAGAAATCAATGAAATTGAAACCAGAAAGACAACAGAGAAAATCAGTGAAACAAAAAGTGATTCTTTAAAAAGTTCAACAAAATTGACAAACTTCCATTAAGACTAACACACAGTAAAAGAGAAGGCACAAATTACTAACATCAGGAATGAAACACAGGGTAGCACTAGAGACTTGGAAGATATCAAAAGAATAATAAAGAAATACTATCTCTACACACATAAATTTGACAACTTAGATAAGATGGACCAATTGCTCGAAAATCACAAACTTGCAATTCACTCAATATGAAATAGATAATTTGAATAGCCTACTACAGGTTTAAAGAAATTGAATGTTAATTAAAAACTTCCCAAAAAGGAAATCTCCAGGTCCATGTGGCTGCAGTAGAGAATTCTATTGAACATTTTGAGAAAATTTAACACTAATTCTGAAATCAAGGAATTAAGAAATTAGAAAGTCAAGAAAAATCTAAATCAATGGAAAGACATATGTGTTCATGGAAGATTCAACATACTAAAGATGTCAACTTTCCCCAAATTGAGACAACTATGGGGACTTTTTCAAAATAAATACACTCAGATCCCACCCCAGACCAACGATTTCATAATTCTAGGGGTGAAGCCTAGGCATTTATTGTTTTGGGGAAAAAAAAAACCCTACCTCCACCCAGGTCATTCTGACTTATAGTCTACAATGCCAGTCTCTCAGTCACTATCTCTAGAGTCATGGGGCTAAGAGTCCTGTTTTCTATCTGTCCACCAAGTTGACATCAGTCCAGTGCAAAGGAGCTATCAACTTCCTCCTGGACCTCCCCAAGAAACCACACTGCCCACTGGCCACCACTGGAATTTTCTTGATGTCCACTTCTGAGCCTTCAACTGATATGAGAGGGATATCTCACATAATCAGATCAACACATTATGGGAAGGGGTTGGTTCCAGTGCCACAAGCTCTCTTCCTCTTCCCACCTTCCTCAAACCCTCCCAGAGGAGCCCAGGGAAGACCTGTAGGAATGAAAAGTGTCTGTCCTTGCTTCACAGAACACTTGTAGCACTTGTCCACCTGGTCCCCAAAGAACATCTCATTCTGGTTAGAGGAGCTGCTCCAGCACTCAAAGAGAGTCAGGTTGGCATTTGTTGGGCGGATCAGGTAGAAGATCTTCTCACCCTGAAACAAAGAAAGACTGACATGTCAAAAATATCAAGGGTTTCCAGAGAAGTCTTCTGGGAGTCTCTAAAAGAATATTCTCTCTCTCATGTTCCAAGACCATGTAGTATGCTAGAATTCCTTCTGTCCAAGGATCATTTATATATATATTTGGAAAACTTCAGAAGTCCTTTTGCACTTTGTACTTTTAAGTTTCTATAAAACTGACAAAAACAATTTGGAAAGGACATTTCAAAGAAAATTGTCAACTTAAGACAAATGTACACCAAAGGCTCCTATTTTAGATGCAATGCCAAATGAAAAATGGCCTCTATAGATGAGTAGATCAATATTACTAGCCCTAGGAGAATTTAAGGCCACATTACTAATGAGAAGAAAATTGAATTTGCCTTTAAATGCCATTTACAGAGAGCATTCCTTCTCACACCTGCAATCAAAGCTAATAAAAGTTTAAAAGTTCAGTAATCACCCAAGGACTTCTGTAAGGTTATATGTTGGATGATTATCTGTTGGAAGAACATATTATTTCCTAACTATGTTTTGCCTGGATAATCACCAGATAGATAATTTGGCAGAAAAGAAAAAAACCCACTAGCACAAAAATATCCCCAACCCATAGCTTGATTAGTTTAACCAATATTTCATAATACATTTCAATGTAGAAAATTATCTACTAGAAATTATCTACTGTACAATTAGAGAAATTTGAATCAGATTTGTAGATTAGATAACAGTATTATATCAGTATTAATTTTCTGATTTTGATAACTATACTGTGGTTATATAAGAGAATACCCTTGTTTTTAAGAAATACACACTGAATTATTACGAGATAAAGGGACACCTTGTCTGAAACTACTCTCGGGTGTTTCAGAAAAAATATTTATATAAAACCATTTCATTATGTTTGCTTCAGAGAAAGAGAGAGTATAAAATAGTAACATGGGAATCTGAGTGAAGGGCACACAGGAAATCTTCCTATTATTTTTGCAATTTTTCTATGAAAAAGAAACTATTTAAAAATAAAAAAGTTAAATCTAACATTTGCATAATAGCACTTTCATTTACACACTCCAATTTCTTCATGATAAACCAATAAAAACAACTAGCTCAAGATTTGTGATCATTTGGACAAGAGCCATATCCAAGTTTTCTGCTCTTTCCTTGGCGTTTCTGATAAGAAAGCTAAATAGCATGAACAGTGGTGGAGAACAATAAAACTTACCTAAGAAATTTATTTTCCAGACCTCAAAAATCCTTTATAGTCACTGACAATCAATATGCTAATTATAAAATTGTAACGACCACTAAAAGGGAAACTATAGAAAGGCTGACATTAAAAAAAACCATCTCATACATGCTCTATCTTGATGGTGGTGGCAGTCATGCAACTATTTATACAATTGTCAAAAATCATCAAACTATACACTTAAAACAGGTGAACGTTATGGTATAAAATAATAACTCAATAAACTTGGAGGGGAGAGGGAATTTCTCATGTTACCAGAAATTTCTGCAGTAAATATGGACATTTCCATACATAGCGGTAGGAGTACAGATTGGTTCAATTAAGATAACAGTCAGAGAAAACCTTAGGCATCTGCTGTTATTAAAAAAAAAGTTAATCATCAAAACTGTAAAGTAGAGACAATTTATATGGCATATCCACTCAGTACCCAACCCTGATAGAGCAGTTATGTTGAAATGTCACCCAAATAGAATCTGGGATGCAGGTAGGCCTTAGCAGCCTGTCTTTATGCTGCCACCTGAAACAAACAGGGAGGCCCAAGGCCTGGCTGTCTTCAGAAGCCATAGCCATTTTTACCTTGAGCACATGGTACCAGACCGACGTGCCACCAAAGTCAATGTGAAAGTCTGTATAGCTATCCCGCACGCTCATGAGGCAGTACTTCTGCACGTTGGGCCTCTCAAAGATACACTCCTCTGGCCACAAGTTCTCCACCCATGAGAGCTTCCGAACAATCTTGGGTGTCTCCACAAAGTTAGAAAGCCTATCAAGGAAGGGGTGGAGAGCAGATGTCAGCTGATTGGGAATTGAAGGTTGAAGCCTGAATAAAATGCCCCCCATCCCAGTGAGACTCAGATAAGAGAAAGAAGTTCTCTCCACAGAATCCCAAAGAGCACACAGGATACTTATTTTTGTAAGTCCAGTCAGCATCCTCATTCCACTAAGCTCCGGAATTCCCAAGTCCCAGCTCCATAGCCTTCCCCAGTCAAAGGTGATCATTTCCTCCACTAAATGCTCAGAATCTCCACACCCGGGCCCACTCACTTGGCACATGGTGTATAACAGTATTGTACTGTCCCCATGTTTTAGTGTCTTCTTTATGAGGAACAATTAGAGAAACCTCTCAGGGCTCAGTTCCACGTAAAGAAGTGTTTACCTGGGACAGAGGACCTATCCTGGGAGTTAAACAGTGACCATGCCACAATCTAAACACCAAAAAAAGGTCTAAGAAAGCTGTCCTAAATCTTGAAGGAAACAAAAATTAATTAAAATAACTACTGTATAATCTATCCTATGCTAGAAGTTGTAAAGGAGAAATATGATTTGGTTGTTATAATGTGAGCAGCTACCCTAGAAAGTATAAACCAGCTCCTCATCCCAAAGGAAGAAACCACCGGGAAGAAGGGAAAGGAACACTAATGTACACTCAGTATATCACAAGTCCTAGGCACTTTGTGAGGCTTTTTACTTACCCCTCTCCCTCTTACCTGGTATCAGAGAATTCCAAACTAATGACATTGAGGACTTTTTCCCTCTTCCCGCTATAATAATATTTCACAAAATCACCAAGCTTCATCTTGCAGTCGGCCTGGCGGGTCACATCAATCACATCAATCTCTTTGTCAGAACCTGGAGTAAAGAGATGGATTCTGCACCAAGTCCCAGGGATCAGAGAAGACTCTCACATCCCCTAACCAGTCCCTAAAATGACCTTACACTGAAAACTTCTCACTGTATTTGTATGTGCATAAATGGGAAGTGGGGGTAGGTATTCCTCACACTCTCCTTAGACCTATGTGCCAGGTCCAGGCCTGCTAAGGCAACAGAACTGCCTGACACATAGTCTCACTCACAGTACTATCCACCTGCCTGGGCCCTGCTTCCTCACTTCTCTTCCTATCCCCCAAAACTCATGTCCAGAACACAACTAGCATGTGAGGGCAAAAGTCAAAGGCTTTCTCATCTCAACAGAGGACAGAGAGGCCATAACAATCCTTGGAATTCCCCAGGTAAAAGATGGGGCTCAGCCTGGGGTTTTGTGGTGTGTTAGGAGGAAAAGGAAGGGTAGGCTAGGATTTTGGTTCCAGCTTTGCCTAAGAATGACTCTGGGGGGCTTCCCTGGTGGCGCAGTGGTTGAGAGTCTGCCTGCTAATGCAGGGGACACGGGTTCGTGCCCCAGTCCGGGAAGATCCCACATGCCGTGGAGTGGCTGGGCCCATTAGCCATGGCTGCTGGGCCTGTGCGTCCGGAGCCTGTGCTCTGCAACGGGAGAGGCCACAACAGTGAGAGGCCCGTGTACCGCCAAAAAAAAAAAAAAAAAAGAATGACTCTGGGCAAGGCACTTCACCTCAAATTCCCAAGATGGCTAGAAAGGAAATGCAAAACGTAGACTGGAGGGGAAGGGTCATACGTTTTGATGGGAGTGAACGATGTCACAGTTAAGAGGGTCTGTGGTGCTTACCAACATAGTGTTCCACATCCCTCACAGTGAATGATGGTGAGGGCAGCGTCATCCCCAATCCATCCTTCTTCAAGACCAGGATGGGCACACTGAAGCTATTCTCTTCCAGGAATTCCACGGTCAGCTGACTTCCAGTGGGCTTCAGAATCACTTCATCTGAGCTGTGGGCCACATGAGAGAAAGCCTGAACCCTAGAGGCCCTGCTACTGAAGGCCTCACTGGATGCTGTCACTCACCCAAAGGGTGGGGTCTTCCTGAGGGGACCTAATGTTGGCTGGCAACTAATGAGTGGCATAAACTTCACCTGCCAGGGAAGAAATGACCTATCGAAGGCAAGAAGCCAGGTCACTGGCAGAGGTGGTAAGCTAAATCCAGGATAGCCTGTCAATATGGTGCTCTTCTCTAGATGACAAAGGAAGAAATCACTCAACAGCCTGCCCAGGAAGAAAAGACATACCTGACAAGTTTAGCTAAATTACTCTAACCCAGAGCAGCATTACCCCATTTTAAACACTGGCAAATAAAGAGAAAAGACTGATTTAAAAAACAAAAACAATTTTTATAGCCACTCTCTTGACACACATACTTCGTTAACTAGAAAACAGGAGTTTCTGGTTTTCTTAAAATCATGCTGGAGAAAAGACTGGCTATTTGACAAGTTGTGTTGGGACAAACATCTGGAAAAATATTAAGATCAAAGTCTATCTCACTCTTTAAGTAATTCTAGATGGAACAAAGATCAAATTAGAAAAAATAAAGCCATAGAGTAGTAGAAAAATTATCGGAGAGACAAGGCCCAGTAATCATTATAAATAGTAATAGTAAATTTAAGTAAAAATTAAAATTTTCTGCAAGGAAAGCTATTACAAATCAGTATGAAATAGGCAGTAACCCAACAGAAAAACTGTTAAACAATGTTGAGAAGGCAGTTAACAGAGAAAGAAATAAAGATGACTTATAAATGTATGATAATAGACATGCTTCCTTCATAACTAAAGAAATGCAAGTGGAAACAATGAAATCTCATTTTTTATCTTATCAGAAAGGCAAAAAAGTTTGATAATAAACAGTGTTGGCCAGGATATAGGAAAACAGGTACCCTCACACATTGTCTAGTGGGAGTATGAAATAGTGTGGCCACTTTGAAAACAATCTGGCAATATTTATAAACATTTTTAAAGCACATACCCTTTGACCTAGCAATTTCATTTTTAGGTAGTAAATCTACACATATACTCACCCACATATGCAAAAGCCTAAGTACAAAGACATTCACTGCGCATTTTTTTTCTAATAGCAAAATACTAGAATTGATTTAAATATTCAGCAACAGAGGACTGGTTAAATAAATTATACATCCATACAGTGGAGTACTAAACATCCATGAAAAAGAATGAAGAACATCTGTATATGCTGTTATGGATTGATCTCCATAATTTAGATTTTAAAAAAAGCAAGATGTAGAACAATAAGTGTTTCTGTTTGTGTTTTTTAATAAACAAGGGGACACACACACATATGTTTGTATAAGCAAAAACTATTTCTGAAAGAATGCACAAGAAATTGGTTGACTCTGGAGAAGGGACCTGAGGGGTCTGGGGTAGAAAGGAGACTCACTGCCTTTAAATAAATAAAACAAAATTTATTAAGTTGAAGAAACACTTATAATCCTAAATAACACTTCAATTATAGGAAAGCTGGAAAAGGTCAAATGAATTAAAAACTAAGCAAAAGAGAATGCTTTATTCATTAATTTTTCTAACATTATTTTTGCTCAATTCAAGTAATTTATTTAATAAGCCCATCTTAATTTTCTAAAAGAAAAAAAATTTTTCTTGATTTTAAAAGAAATACATGACTACTCAAAAAAATTTTTTTTCCAAAGAGTTTCATCTTCTCTACAATGAGAGAATTAAACTTTCTGATTTTTAAGACTCCTTCTAGTTATAGCATTCCCTGGGTGCATGTAAATATCCTCTCCTGACTGAGGCGAAAACTGCCTATCTACCAAAAGTTTCTACAAGTGGACCTTAATGTACTCTGCACATCAAATGAAACTCTAGCAATGTTTCTCAGAAACCGACTAAAACAGAAGATCCCTCCCCAGAGGGAACTCACAGAGCCCTGCAGACATCCCCAGATGGTGGAGGTACCCAGTGCGACAGCCAGTGGGAAAGCTGGGAAGAGATGGGCCCCAGCTTCCCAGAGCCCTGGCATTCACTGGCCCTTGGAGTATGGGGTCCTCACCTGTCAAAGGTCCTACTCCGAAGCTCTCGAATGAACGTAGGGCTTCCCGTCTTCACTGGCTTCCCCTTGTGTGTATCATGGCCTTTTGAAGATACACGGCGTTTTTTCACTAAGTCAGTAAAAGACAAGACACTGTCAGTCAAAATGGCTACAGGCTATGGTTCCAAGAGCAAACGCCTCAGCAGATCCTGCTTCTCTTCCAATCTAACAACCCCTTGCATCATCTGGAGTCAAGGAGGCCCTCACAGTCTCAGTAAAGCTCTTGGTGAGGATAGGTGCTTCCTCTGGGGAATCCCTAAGTAAGGGAGGGAGGTGAAACTCTGCATTTCTGCCCTCTCAGTGGAGCAGCTGCTGGCCTGCAGGGCCTACACAGGCTTCTGCTATTTCCCAAGAGAGACAAATCTGAAGCACTGACAAAAAGGCAATTTTCCTTCCAAGCTTCCTTTGCTTTGTCTCTCCTCTGGACTGCCTTCTCTTAAAAACTCCAAGATCTACTTACTGATGGAGGGCCCATGTAAGACCTCACAATTGGGGCAGTGGTAGAGGTCAATGTCAGCAGCCTTCTCCTCTTCAACACCAACACAACTAGAAAAGAGAAAATCAGACAAGGTTTGTGGAAATTTTACTTTTCGTAAGGTCTAGAACTGTGCTGTTCAGTACACAATTAAGTAAAATTTTAAATGCAGTTCCTCCATCACACTAGCTACATTTCAAGTGCTCAGTAGCCACACGCGGTTACCATATTGGGCAGATTATCAAACTTTTTTGTCAATGCAAAAAGTTCTATTGGACCAAATGGTCTAAAATAATTATCACAGAGCTAAAAATGTACAGACAATAAAGCTTCATTAAGACTCAGAATGGGGATGGGTTGGAAGATGGCGGAAGAGTAAGACGTGGAGATCGCCTTCCTCCTCACGGATACACCAGAAATACATCTACACGTGGAACAACTCCTACAGAACACCTACTGAAGGCTGGCAGAAGACCTCAGAGCTCCCAAAAGGCAAGAAACTCCCCACGTACCTGGGTAGGGCAAAAGAAAAAAAGAAAAAACAGAGACAAAAGAATAAGGACGGCACCTGCACCAGTGGGAGGGAGCTGTGAAGGAGGAAAAGTTTCCACACACTAGGAAGCCCCTCCGCGGGTGGAGACTGCGGGAGGCGGAGCGGGGAGCTTCGGGACCGCGGAGTAGTGCACAGCGACGGGTGCGGAGGGCAAAGCGGGGAGATTCCTGCGCAGACGACCGGTGCCGACCGGCACTCACCAACCCGAGAGACTTGTCTGCTCACCCGCCGGGGCGGGCGGGGCTGTGAGCTGAGGCTCGGGTTTCGGTTTTGGACGGAGCGCAGGGAGAGGACTGGGGTTGCCGGCTTGAACATATCCTGAAGGGGTTGGTGCGCCACGCCTAGCCTGGAGGGAGTTCGGGGAAAAGCCTGCACCGGCCGAAGAGGCAAGAGACTTTTTCTTCCCTCTTTGTTTCCTGGTGCGCGAGGAGAGGGGTTTAAGAGCGCTGCTTAAAGGAACTCCAGAGACGGGCGCGAGCCGTGGCTAAAAGCGCGAACCCCAGAGACGGGCGCGAGCCGCGGCTGAGGGCGCGAGCCCCCGAGACGGGCGCGAGCCGCGGCTGGAAGCGCGAAACCCAGAGACGGGCGCGAGCCGCGGCTGAGGGCGCGAGCCCCCAAGCCCGCGAGACGGGCGCGAGCCGCAGCTGGAAGCGCGAACCCCAGAGACGGGCGCGAGCCGCGGCTAGAACCGCGGAACCCAGAGACGGGCGGGAGACGCTAGGGCTGCTGCTGCCGCCACCAGGGGGGGCTGTGTGCGAGCACAGGTCACTCTCCATGCCCCTCTTCCGCGGAGCCTGTGCAGGCCACCACTGCCAGGTTCCAGGGATTCAGGGACAACTTCCCCGGGAGTACGCACGGCGGGTCTCAGGCTGGTGCAATGTCACGCCGGCCTCTGCAGGCGCCCCCCCCCCCCCCGCGCACGCAGTGCCCCTCCTTCCCCCATCCCCCAACCCCTGGCCTGAGTGAGCCGGAGCCCCCGAATCAGCGGCTCCTTTAACCCCGTCCTGTCTGAGCAAAAAACAGACGCCCTCCAGCGACCTGCGCGCAGGGGCAGGGCCGGGTACAAAGCTGAGCTCCTGTGAGCTGTGAGAGCAGGGAGGATAGGGGGAGGTCTCTCCCGGCAGCCGCGGAGGCGGCAGATTGAAGCTCCACAATCAACTTGATGTGCCCTGCATCTGTGGAATACCTGAATAGACAGGGAGTGATCCCAAATTGAAGAGGTGGAATTTAGGAGCGAGATCTGTGATTTTTTTCCCTTTTCCTCCTTTTGTGAATGTGTGCGTGTATGCTTCTGTGTGAGATCTTGTCTGTATACTCTTGCTTCCACCATTTGTCCTAGGGCTCTATCCGTCCATGGTTTTTTTAAAAAAATTTCTTTTCTTAATAATTAATTTTAATTGTAATAACTTTATTGTACTTTACCTTCGTTCTTTCTTTCCTTCCTTCCTTTCCTCCTTTAGACAGAGAATCACCCCAGGTTGAGGAGGTGGTCTCTGGGAGCAGGATTTATGACTTTTCCCCCTTTGCCTCTTTTTGTGAACGTGTATGTGTATGCTTCTGTGTAAGATTTTCTCTGTATAGCTTTGTTTCCAACATTTGTCCTAGGGTTCTATCCCGTCCCTTTTTTTTTTCTAAATATTTTTTAGTTCAATAACTATATTATACTTTATTTTATTTTTACTGTATCTTCTTTCTTTCTGTCTTTTTTCCTTCTTTCCCTCCTTCCTTCCTTCCTTCCTCCCTCCCTCCTTTCTTTCCTTCTTTGCTTCTTTCTTCCTTCCTTCCTTTCCTCCTTTCCTTCTTTCTTTCCTCATACTTCTACTAATTCTCTCTACATTTTCTCCTTCTTTCCCTCCTTCCTTCCTTCCTCCCTCCCTCCCTCCCTCCTTTCTTTCCTTCTTTGTTTCTTTCTTCCTTCCTTCCTTTCCTCCTTTCCTTCTTTCTTTCCTCATACTTCTACTAATTCTCTCTACATTTTCTCCTTCTTTCCCTCCTTCCTTCCTCCCTCCCTCCCTCCTTTCTTTCCTTCTTTGCTTCTTTCTTCCTTCCTTCCTTTCCTCCTTTCCTTCTTTCTTTCCTCATACTTCTACTAATTCTCTCTACTTTTTCTCCCTTTTATTCTGAGCCATGTGGATGAAAGGCTCTTGGTGCACCAGCCCAGGAGTCAGGGCTCTGCCTTTGAGGTAGGAGAGCCAACTTCAGGACACTGGTCCACAAGAGACCTCCCAGCTCCACATAATATTAAACGGTGGAAATCTCCCAGACACCTCCATCTTAACACCAGCACCCAGCTTCACTCAACGACCAGCAAGCCACAGTGCTGGACAACCTATGCCAAACAACTAGCAAAACAGGAACACAACCCCACCCATTAGCAGAGAGGCTGCCTAAAATCATAATAAGGCCACAGACACCCCAAAACACACCACCAGACGTGAACCTGCCCACTAGAGAGACAAGATCCAGCCTCATCCAGCACAACACAGGCACTAGTCCCCTCCACCAGGAAGCCTACACAACCCACTGAAACAACCTTAGCCACTGGAGACAGACATCAAAAACAACGGGAACTACGAACGTGCAGCCTGCAAAAAGGAGACCCCTAACACAGTAAGATAAGCAAAATGAGAAGACAGAAAAACACACAGCAGATGAAGGAGCAAAATAAAAACCCACCAGACCTAACAAATGAAGAAGAAATAGGCAATCTACCTGAAAAAGAATTCAGAATAATGATAGTAAGGATGATCCGAAATCTTGGAAGTAGAATGGACAAAATGCAAGAAGCAGTTAACAAGGACCTAGAAGAAATAAAGATGAAACAAGCAACGATGAACAAGGCAATAAATGAAATTAAAAGTACTCTACATGGGATCAATAGCAGAATAACTGAGGCAGAAGAACGGATAAGTGACCTGGAAGATAAAGTAGTGGAAATAACTACTGCAGAGCAGAATAAAGAAAAAAGAATGAAAAGAACTCAGGACAGTCTCAGAGACCTCTGGGACAACATTAAACGCACCAACATTCGAATTATAGGGGTTCCAGAAGAAGAAGAAAAAAAGAAAGGGACTAAGAAAATATTTGAAGAGATTATAGTTGAAAACTTCCCTAATATGGGAAAGGAAATAGTTAATCAAGTCCAGGAAGCACAGAGAGTCCCATACAGGATAAATACAAGGAGAAATACGCCAAGACACATATTAATCAAAGTATCAAAAATTAAACAAAAAGAAAGCATATTAAAAGCAGCAAGGGAAAAACAACAAATAACACACAAGGGACTCCCCATAAGGTTAACAGCTGATCTCTCACCAGAAACCCTACAAGCCAGAAGGGAGTGGCAGGACATACTGAAAGTGATGAAGGAGAAAAACCTGCAACCAAGACTACTCTACCCAGCAAGAATCTCATTCAGATTTGATGGAGAAATTAAAACCTTTACAGACAAGCAAAAGCTGAGAGAGTTCAGCACCACCAAACCAGCTTTACAACAAATGCTAAAGGAACTTCTCTAGACAAGAAATGCAAGAGAAGGAAACGACCTATAATAACGAACCCAAAACAATATAGAAAATGGGAATAGGAACATACATATCGATAATTACCTTAAATGTAAATGGACTAAATGCTCCCACCAAAAGACACAGATTGGCTGAATGGATACAAAAACAAGACCCTTATATATGCTGTCTACAAGAGACCCACTTCAGACCTAGAGACACATACAGACTGAAAGTAAGGGGATGGAAAAAGATATTCCATGCAAATGGAAACCAAAAGAAAGCTGGAGTAGCAATTCTCATATCAGACAAAATAGACTTTAAAATAAGGACTATTAAAAGGGACAAAGAAGGACACTACATAATGATCAAGGGATCGATCCAAGAAGAAGATATAACAATTGTAAATATTTATGCACCCAACATAGGAGCACCTCAACACATAAGGCAAATACTAACAGCCATAAAAGGGGAAATCGACAGTAACACATTCATAGTAGGGGACTTCAACACCCCACTTTCACCTATGGACAGATCATCCAAAATGAAAATAAGGAAACACAATCTTTAAATGATACATTAAACAAGATGGACTTAATTGATATTTATAGGACACTCCATCCAAAAACAAAAGAATACACATTTTTCTCAAGTGCTCATGGAACATTCTCCAGGATAGATCATATCTTGGGTCACAAATCAAGCCTTGGTAAATTTAAGAAAACTGAAATTGTATCAAGTATCTTTTCTGACCACAACGCCATGAGACTAGATATCAATTACAGGAAAAGATCTGTAAAAAATACAAACACATGGAGGCTAAACAATACACTACTTAATAATGAAGTGATCACTGAAGAAATCAAAGAGGAAATCAAAAAATACCTAGAAACAAATGACAATGGAGACACAACGACCCAAAACCTATGGGATGCAGCAAAAGCATTTCTAAGAGGGAAGTTTATAGCAATACAAGCCCACCTTAAGAAGCAGGAAACATCTCGAATAAACAACCTAACCTTGCACCTCAAGCAATTAGAGAAAGAAGAACAAAAAAACCCCAAAGCTAGCAGAAGGAAAGAAATCATAAAAATCAGATCAGAAATAAATGAAAAAGAAATGAAGGAAACAATAGCAAAGATCAATAAAACTAAAAGCTGGTTCTTTGAGAAGATAAACAAAATAGATAAACCACTAGCCAGACTCATCAAGAAAAAAAAGGAGAAGACTCAAATCAATAGAATTAGAAATGAAAAAGGAGAAGTAACAACTGACACTGCAGAAATAAAAAAAATCATGAGAGATTACTACAAGCAACTCTATGCCAATAAAATGGACAATCTGGAAGAAATGGACAAATTCTTAGAAATGCACAACCTGCCAAGACTGAATCAGGAAGAAATAGAAAATATGAACAGACCAATCACAAGCACTGAAATTGAAACTGTGATTAAAAATCTTCCAACAAACAAAAGCCCAGGACCAGATGGCTTCACAGGTGAATTCTATCAAACGTTTAGAGAAGAGCTAACACCTATCCTTCTCGAACTCTTCCAAAATATAGCAGAGGGAGGAACACTCCCAAATTCCTTCTACGAGGCCACCATCACCTTGATACCAAAACCAGACAAGGATGTCACAAAGAAAGAAAACTACAGGCCAATATCACTGATGAACATAGATGCAAAAATCCTCAACAAAATACTAGCAAACAGAATCCAACAGCACATTAAAAGGATCATACACCATGATCAAGTGGGGTTTATTCCAGGAATGCAAGGATTCTTCAATATATGCAAATCTATCAATGTGATAAACCATATTAACAAATTGAAGGAGAAAAGCCATATGATCATCTCAATAGATGCAGAGAAAGCTTTCGACAAAATTCAACACCCATTTATGATAAAAACCCTCCAGAAAGTAGGCATAGAGGGAACTTTCCTCAACATAATAAGGGCCATATATGAGAAGCCCACAGCAAACATCATCCTCAATGGGGAAAAACTGAGAGCATTTCCACTAAGATCAGGAACAAGACAAGGTTGCCCACTCTCACCACTCTTATTCAACATAGTTTTGGAAGTTTTAGCCACAGCAATCAGAGAAGAAAAGGAAATAAAAGGAATCCAAATCGGAAAAGAAGAAGTAAAGCTGTCACTGTTTGCAGATGACATGATACTATACATAGAGAATCCTAAAGATGCTACCAGAAAACTACTAGAGCTAGTCAATGAATTTGGTAAAGTAGCAGGATACAAAATTAATGCACAGAAATCTCTGGCATTCCTATATACTAATGATGAAAAATCTGAAAGTGAAATCAAGAAAACACTCCCATTTACCATTGCAACAAAAAGAATAAAATATCTAGGAATAAACCTACCTAAGGAGACGAAAGACCTCTATGCAGAAAATTATAAGACACTGATGAAAGAAATTAAAGATGATACAAGTAGATGGAGAGATATACCATGTTCTTGGATGGGAAGAATCAACGTTGTGAAAATGACTCTACTACTCAAAGCAATCTACAGATTCAATGCAATCCCTATCAAACTACCACTGGCATTTTTCACAGAACTAGAACAAAAAATTTCGCAATTTGTATGGAAACACAAAAGACCCCGAATAGACAAAGCAATCTTGAGAACGAAAAAAGGAGCTGGAGGAATCAGGCTCCCTGACTTCAGACTATACTACAAAGCTACAGTAATCAAGACAGTATGGTACTGGCACAAAAACAGAAAGATAGATCAGTGGAACAGGATAGAAAGCCCAGAGATAAACCCACGCACATATGGACACCTTATCTTTGATAAAGGAGGCAGGAATGTACAGTGGAGAAAGGACAGCCTCTTCAATAAATGGTGCTGGGAAAACTGGACAGGTACATGTAAAAGTATGAGATTAGATCACTCCCTAACACCATACACAAAAATAAGCTCAAAATGGATTAAAGACCTAAATGTAAGGCCAGAGACTATCAAACTCTTAGAGGAAAACATAGGCAGAACACTCTATGACATAAATCACAGCAAGATCCTTTCTGACCCACCTCCGAGAGTAATGGAAATAAAAACAAAAATAAACAAATGGGACCTAATGAAACTTCAAAGCTTTTGCACAGCAAAGGAAACCATAATCAAGACCAAAAGACAACCCTCAGAATGGGAGAAAACATTTGCAAATGAAGCAACTGATAAAGGATTAATCTCCAAAATTTACAAGCAGCTCGTGCAGCTCAATAACAAAAAAACAAACAACCCCATCCAAAAATGGGCAGAAGACCTAAACAGACATTTCTCCAAAGAAGATATACAGAATGCCAACAAACACATGAAAGAATGCTCAACATCATTAATCATTAGAGAAATGCAAATCAAAACTACAATGAGATATCATCTCACACCAGTCAGAATGGCCATCATCAAAAAATTTAGAAACAATAAATGCTGGAGAGGGTGTGGAGAAAAGGGGACACTCTTGCACTGCTGGTGGGAATGTGAATTGGTACAGCCACTATGGAGAACAGTATGGAGGTTCCTTAAAAAACTACAACGAGAATTACCATATGACCCAGCAATCCCACTACTGGGCATATACCCTGAGAAAACCAAAATTCAAAAAGAGTCATGTACCAAAATGTTCATTGCAGCTCTACTTACAATAGCCCGGAGATGGAAACAACCTAAGAGCCCATCATCGGATGAATGGATAAAGAAGATGTGGCACATATACACAATGGAATATTACTCAGCCTTAAAAAGAAATGAAATTGAGCTATTTGTAATGAGATGGATAGACCTAGAGTCTGTCATACAGAGTGAAGTAAGTCAGAAAGAAAATGACAAATACCGTATGCTAACACATATATATGGAATTTAAGGAAAAAAAGTGTCATGAAGAACCTAGGGGTAAGACAGGAATAAAGACGCAGACCTACTGGAGAACGGACTTGAGGATATGGGGAGGGGGAAGGGTGAGTTTTGACAGGGCAAGAGAGAGTCATGGACATATACACACTAACAAACGTAGTAAGGTCGATAGCTAGGGGGAAGCAGCCGCAAGGCACAGGGATATTAGCTCGGGGCTTTGTGACAGCCTGGAGGGGTGGGATGGGGAGAGTGGGAGGGAGGGAGACGCAAGAGGGAAGACATATGGGAACATATGTATATGTATAGCTGATTCACTTTGTTATAAAGCAGAAACTAACACACCATTGTAAAGCAATTATACCCCAATAAAGATGTTTAAAAAAAAAAAAAGACTCAGAATGGTCAAAGCTGGAAGAGACTCTAGAGCAGTGCTGTCCAGGAGAAATATAATGTGAGTTAAATATGTAATTTTAAATGTTCTAATAGCCACATTAAAAAGGTAAAAAGAAACAGGTGAAATTAAGGTTAATAATAATTTAATATTTTATTAACCAATATATCTAAAATATTATTTCAACATAAAATCAAACATTTAAACTTTATTGAGCTATTTACTTTATTAAATGAAAATGAATGAAAATAGTATTTTATAGTCAACAGTGGTTCCCTCTGAGTGAAGGATTATGGTAACCATTTCTCTCTTATATGTATTTTCTAATTTTCTACAATGAACATGTGTTACTTATTTCATACTGTAATGTCTGAGAAAGATTTATTTAGTTTTGAAAATCTGAGTTTGCATGTATGTGAGCTGGTAATCTCACAAAATTTAAAGCCTTCCTCATCAAAGAAGTCATCGGCAGCCCTCCAAAAAACTTCTGGCTAAGATCTCCTAAAATCTTTGGTCAGCCACAGAGAACAGGGAGCATAATAATAAGGCAGAGCTCCAACCATTTCGGCTAAGACTGACTTCCTAGGATCAGGACCCCACCACCTTCCCGAGTGCTAACCCTGTAAACCTGTTGCACATCAATAAATTGAGGACATGTTATTTTATAAAAGGATTGGTCTATTATGAATTGGAAATTTAAAAAAAAAAACAAAATACCCTGGGTCCTTCACCTCAGATAGTCTAAGAAGCACTGTGTTAGAACCCGGTCAGGTAGAAGTTGTACATTCTCCCAGACCCTTCTAACTCAGGGCTGGGCTGGGGGTGAACATCTCCCTCACTTTCCAGTGAGACTCTGAGATCATCTCTCCTCTATCCTTGTGTAAGATCTCCTATTCCTCTGAGTTTCATATCATCCAACAATAGCTCTTCCCACTCCTCTTCACTATCAGCTACTCATCTCCCCAACATACCTCTTCACTATCAGCTACTCATCTCCCCAACATACCCTCTTCACTCACTGAAGAACCTGCTCACAGATTCTTCTTCATCCCAAGTCTTGCCAGCCTCCCACGTGACATAATTATGGATATAAAGGCCTAATATCCCAGCCTCTTAGCTCATTGACCTTCTCATCTTCAGAGACTGCTGCCTCCAACTCCCATTTCAGCTACCAACTCTCATGGCCATCCCCCAGACCTTGTCAACACTTGCAACTGCTTCACCTCTGGAATATGAAATACATCCATCCAGCTCTCATTCATTACACCTGTTCTTTGCCCTCAAAAATCCCTTGATCCTACTTTTCACCTGTTCAACTACTGTTGCCTTCACCGTTCTTCCCTATCTAGTTCATAGATTTCATCATTCCTCACTTCAACCATTCTCTTACAGATACCTTCAACTCACTTGCCCCACTGCCTTTACATCACTCCCAAGTGCAAATCCCAACCCTGGCTCAATCCAACTATATAACATTGGACCATTGGACATGGCTAGAGAAAAATCATCCATTGGATTGGTGCCACAATAAATTCACACTGTCCAAAATATGTGAGTCACAGAAAAACCAACACAATATTGAAGGAGAAGAACAAAGTTGGAGGACTGATGCTACCCGACTTGAAGACTTACTATAAAGCTACAGTAATCAAGACAGTGTGGTATTGATGAAAGAATAAACAGATCAATAGAACAGAAAAGAGAGCCCAGAAATAGATCAACAGAAATATAGTCAATTGATCTTTGACAAAGGAGCAAAGGTAATACAATGGAGCAAAGACAGTCTTTTCAACAAATGGTGCTGGAACAACTGGACATGCAAACAAATGGAATTAGACACAGACCTTATATCCTTCATAAAAAAGAACTCAAAATGGATCACAGACCTAAATAAAATGCAAAACTATAAAACTCCTAGAAGACAACATAGGAGAAAATCTAGATAACCTTGGGTTTGGCAATGACTTTTTAGATGCAACACCAAAGGCATAATCCATGAAAAATGAGAACTGATAAACTGGACTTCATTAAAATTAAAAACCTGTCTGTGAAAGGCATTGTCAAGAGAATGAAAAGACAAGCCAAAGACTGGAAGTAAATATTTGCAAAGGACATATCTGATAAAGGCCTGTTATCCAAAATATACAAAGAACTCTTAAAACTCAACAATAAGAAAATGAACAACCTGATTAAAAAATGGGTAAAAGATCTGAGCAGACACCTTACCAAAGAAGATATACAGATGGTAAATAAGCATATGAAAAGGTGCTCCACATCCTGTATCAATAGGACAATGCAAATTAAAACAATGAGATATCACTATACACCTATGAGAATAACCAAAAATCCAGAACACTGACAACACCAAATGCTGGCCAGGAGGTGGAGCGACAGGAACTCTCATTCTTTGCAGGTGGGAATGCAAAAAACAGCCCCTTTGGAATACAGTTTGGCAGTTTTTTACAAAACTAAACATACTCTTACCATACAACCCAGCAATTGTGCTCTCTGGCATTTACTCAAAGTAACTGAAAACTATGTCCACATAACAACGTGCACACAGATGTTTATAGCAACTTTATTCATAATTGCCAAAATTTGGATGCAACCAAGATGTCCTTCAGTAGGTGAATGGATAAACTGTGGTACATCCAGACAATGGAATATTATTCAGCACTAAAAAAAAAAGAGCTATCAAGCCATGAAAAGACATGAAAGAAACTTTGAAAGAAGCCAATCAGGCTACATATTATATGATTCCAACTATATGACATTCTGGAAAAGGCAAAACTATGGGGACAGTAAAAAGATCAGTGGTCATCAGGGATTGGGGGGGGAAGAGAGATGAACAGGCAGAGCACAGAGAATTTTTAGAGCAGTGAAACTATTCTGCTACTAAAATGATATAATGGTGGGTACAAGTTATTATACATTTGCCCAAACCCATAGAATGTATAACACCAAGAGTAAATCCTGATGTAAACTATGGATTTGGGGTGATAATCATGTGTCAATGTAGGTTCATCTACTTTAACAAATGTACCACTCTGGTGGTGGGGGATGTTGATAATGGGGGAGGCTATGCATGTGGGGGCAGGAGGCATATGGGAAACCTCTGTACCTTCCACTCAACTTGGCTGGGAACCTAAAACTACTGTAAAAAATAAAGTCTATTTTAAAAAATCTGGGTCATGCTGCCTGACAATTCTCCTGTATTTCCCTGCTCAGTTCTCTCCACCATCATCCACAATGGCTATTTCAAATCTCTGATCCCCCACTGCCTTCCTCTTCTCTCTCAACAAATGACCCTGCCTCCTACTTCTTAGACAAAATGAAGTAATCAGATGGGAACTACCTCACCTTCTCACACCAAATCTACCTCCTTCTGCATCCTTCTTTTCCTCCTGTTACAACGAAAGAACTATCTTTCCTTCTTTGTAAAGTCAGCTTTTCCACCTGGGTCACATCTTTTTTTTTTTTTTTTTTTAACCTTCTCAATAAATTCCCTCTTCTTTCTGCAGTATCTTCAACCTCTCCCTCTCTACCTTCCCCTTCACAATAGCATTTAAACTAGCTCACTGATCTCTGCAAGACCTTCCCTGCCTCCTTTCTGCCCCTCTCTGCCACTTCAGAGCTAAATATCTTCTTTGTTTAATCCTATGCAGCTTCACAATGACTTTTATTTAAATAGGTATTGATTATACATTTTATGAAACTCCAAAGGTACAAAAGTGTATACAGTGAAAAGTCTCTCTCCTACTCCTAGCCACACTGTACTATCCAGAGATGTTCTACCAGGGCCAAACCTATAAAAAGAATTTTTTTGAGTTGCTATGTACAGTTTCTCACCCACTGCTGCAGTCTGATTTTAGTCCCCACCTTCTCTAAAACAGACTTCACTGATATCTTGACCTCCTTACTGAAACATGCAATAAGTACTTCCTTCCTTTATCTCATTTGACCTCCTAGCAGCATTACCACAGTGCTGACCCTGTGCTCTCTCTACTTGACTTCCATAATACCCCATTTGCCCGGGGTCCATCCCTCCAGCTAACATTTAATGAGCATCTGCCAGGCCCTGGTCTAGGTGCTGGAGAGACAAAGACACAGAACAAAGCATACAAAAATCCCTGCCCTCATGGAGCTGACAATCTAGTGGGTGAAGCAGACAAGCAAGATAAATCAGGGTAACCAGTGAAATATATTGTACGTTAGATAGAGGAGTTAAGTAGAAAAATAAAGTAGGAAGGGGAATATGTATGCATGTATATGTAAGTATACATACACACACTGGGTGGTGAGGGGAATGACAGTGGTGCTGAAATTTTAGGTAAGGAAGCCAGGGAAGGACTCACTGACAAAACAATTTTTGTATAAAGACCTGAAGGGAGTAAAGGAGCAAGCCATATGTATATGAGGGAGGAGCATCCCAATTAGAACAGCAAGTACAAAAGCCCTGTGGCAGGAGTGTGCCTAGATTATTAAGTCAACAGAGAGGAGGACAGTGTTCTGGAATAGAGAGAGCAAAGGGGACAATAATAGGTCAGAAAGGCTCATGCAGTAGAGTCCTGTAGGCCAGGGGTCCCCAACCCCCGGGCCTTGGACCAGTACCGGTCTGTGCCCTGTTAGGAACTGGGCCGCACAGCAGGAGGTGAGTGGCAAGCAAGCGGAAGCTTCATCTGCCGTTCCCCATCGCTCCCGTGCACATTACTGCCTGAATCATCCCCCTCCAACCCCGGTCCGTGGAAAAATTGTCTTCTATGAAACCGGTCCCTGGTGCCAAAAAGGTTGGGGACCACAGCTGTAGGACATCATAAAGGACTTTGGCTTTACCTGAGTGAAGAACTGGGTGGAATCCACCAGAGGATTATGAGGATTATGAGCAGGGATGTGATGTGATCTTAATTATGTGTCTGGCTGCTCTGTTTCCCAGTGCATTCTTTTTCTCCTGCCCACTCCTTAAATGTTGACATTCCTTAGGTCCTCTTTTCTAGGCTCTCTTTTCTCCTCACTTTCTCTCATTGGTTTCACTAACTCCCAGGGCTCCATGTGCCCTCTATGTAACTATAACTGCAAGCCAGATCTCTTTGCTGAGTTTCAGACCCTCCCTCGAAATTTCTCCTGGATATTTCTACTGGATAGCCCACTTACATAGTACTTCAAATTTAACACGTCCAATTCAATTTCTCCCCCTGCTTGGCCCCTAAACCTGCTCCCTCTCTAAGGCACCATAACCTTACGAGGTGTTTAAGCCAGAAACCTGGCAGCCACTGATGACTTGCCTCTCACCTTCTCCCTCCACTACACCCTGAGTAGGTGTTCAAGCTCAGGACTGTAGACTTTAGGGCCAGACTGCCTGGGTTTACAGCCTAGCTATACTTTCCACTTACTACCTGTGAGATCTTAGGCAAGTTACTTAACTCTATGCCTCCGTTTCTTCATCTCTAAGGTGGGGATAAAAATTTATATGTGTATTATAATGTTGCTCTCAAAAGTAAATGAGTTAATTTATATAGTGTTTAGAACAGTGCCTGGTACAGAGTAAGTGTTCTGTATGTGATGCTATTATCATCCAAGTTATCACCATGTCCTATCACTTCTATCTCCTAACTGGCCATCAGTTGTATCCTTCTGTCATCCTCACTGCCCCTGCCCTAATCCAGGCCACTATTATCTCTAACTGGGATTACTATCCTGTCCTCCTAACTGGGCTCCTGGCCTCTACTCTGTCCTCACCCAAATGGCCCTCCACAGTACAGCCAAAGTGATCTTTTTAAAATGTAAATTTGATCCTGTCAACCCTTGTTCAAAACCCCTCACATGCTTCCTATTTTTCTTAAGGTAAAGTATAAACTTATGGCCTAAAAGACCCCACCTCTTGCCCTTCACACATAGCATAGGCTATAAAATTTGTGGGGCTGGTGCAAATGAAAATCAGGGGCCCCCAGTTGACAAAGAAAAGCTATTTCCTCTCTTCCATGATCTCTCTCAACTTGCCGTGGGGCTTTCTATTAAATTACTGTCATGTTCCCTTGGGCATGGGGATACTCAAGGGGCAAGCGCAGGCCCTCACAGGCACTCAGGGGCCACGCGCTATGACTTAGTGTGCAGGGTGCATGCACCTGACCCTGACTGTCCAGCACCTGCACCCAGGCCCCGCAACCTAGGCAGCCAGTCGAGAATCCATTCAGGGAGGCAGCAAGAGGTAGGACCACAGGTGAGCTAAAGCTCTAGGTCCCCAGGACAAACTCCACTGTCCCTGGAACCTCACATACAAAACACAAATTCAAAGGTATAATTATTAAGAATTTCAAGACTACAACCACAGAGCATTAAACTTCAAGCATGGGCATGGGGCCCCCTTCCAAATATGAGGCTGTGTGTGACTACAGCGGTCACACACCCATGAAGCCAGCCCTGCTCTAAAACCCAGCTCGACTCTCAGCACCATGCTCTTTCTGGTCTCTGGGACTCATCACACATGGCTCCCTGTGCCTAGAACATTCCTTCCCTTCCTCTTCCCTACTGCCATGCCTCGCCCCCCTAACTATCCATATTTCAGCACTCACCCTGCAGACTTGCAACTGCCCATTTACTTGCTATCTGCCCCTACTACATACAGCAGACAGCATCTCTTGTTCACCCCAAGTCCTCACCTTATCCATCTCCCAGTCTTGCTTTATTTATTATTCAACCCAATTCATTGGGCTAGATAATATCTCACATCAGGAAAGCATATGGATGAAAATCAGGCTTCTGGCTGCACTGTCTCAGTAATTATTACCTGGACCAAGGTTCCTAAATGCTGTTTTGCTTCCTTAGTAAAGAGGACAATTATCACAGCACCAGGTCTCAAGATTAAGATGAATTATCCCCAACATGTGCCACAGAACCTGGCACATGTTAGGAACTCAGTATTTGGATGTAAGTGGGTGCATAAATTCAATAAATATTGACTGAAAATAGCTACTGCCCTCATGGAGTGGACATTCTAGAGGGGGAGACAGGTGGTACCAAAAGTTTCATAAGGGCTATAGTAAATAAAGTATATTTACTTTATTTATAAAGTAAATAAAGCAGGGTAAGGGGATGGTGAGAGAATTTGAAGCCTGCATAAAAGGAGTTGAGGAGAAAAGTGAACTGTGAATATGTTATCACACATATATTAACACATCTCATCTCTACAACAAATCAGGGCATTCTGTACAGTATTTAGAGGCACAAAGTGCAGACTTGGGAGCCAAACTGCCTGGGTTTAAATCTCACCTCTGCCACTTACTAGCTGTGTGAACTTAGGCAATTTATTTAACTTTGCTGTGCCTCAGTTTCTGCATCTATAAAAGAAGAATATTAATAGTACCCCACCTCATAGAGTTGTTAGGCTTAAATGAGCTAAAGTAGGTAAAGAACTGAGAGTACTTGGGACAAAGTATTAGCTATCATCATTATTAATATTATTCTAATTTAACACATAAGAAATCTGAGTGGTTAAGGAACTTTTTGGTCATTACAAAACTAATAAATAGCAGAGCAGGATAAAAATCCAGATCCAAAAAAAAAAAAAAAAAATCCAGATCCATCTGACTCCACTATACCACTACAATACATAACTAGAATATAATGTGGGGTTATTAGTAGAGTCAAGTGCTATGAGAACACAAAAGTGGGCATTCAATCCTTCCAGGGATGTGGAACTGAGGTGGGGGCTGAGGGCTGGAGAAGCTTGAGAGGTGACAAGATTGCCCAGGATCCTGTCTAGCTTCTTATCTGCTCAACCTCTGCTCTCTGAGGATTCCCAAAGAGCCGGGTCCTGTCACCACCTGTGCCTTGGAAAAACAATGTCTTCATTCATCAATAAAGAGGAAAAAAAACATATTTTACCCTTCTTCATTATTCACAAAATATCAGAAAATCCAAGTCAATTTCTAGTTTCCTGCAACACCTTGATCAGGCCAAGCACAATGTATAAAAACATGGATGACCCATCCCGAGATGCTGAGGCACCCACCATTCGCACTAGTGGCCCCCCTGCCTCCAAGCACATAGGACTTGGAGGAGTACAAAGGATACTGAGCAAGTTTCAGTGCACCAGGGATGTTTCTTTTTGTTCTACCCAGTCCCTGGCACATAAGTTTGCCAATAACAGGCTTCACTAAATGCTGGATGCACCAACAGAATCACTCCATGTGCACTGACATGCAGGCAAACAGGCTGTAATCTCTATCTCCCAAAAAACCCAACCAAACAAAAAATCCTCTTGTGACCCTTTCTGTCACTGCCCCGTTACTCTATTCCCCTGTATACCAAAACTCCTCAAAACAGAGTCATCCTTGAGTCCTTTCACAACTCCAATCCAATCTGTCAGCAAATCCTGTATCAATATACATTCAAAATCCAACCACTTCTCATCACCACTGACTCCAGTCCAAGTCACCATTGCCTAATTAGACCAGTGTTTCTCAAATATTCGGGCACATCAGAAACACCTGGAGGGCTTGTTAAGACAGATTCCTAGGCCTCATCTCCAGAGATCCTGATTTGGTAGATGTGGGGTGGGGCCCAGAAACGTGCATTTCTAACAAGGTTGTGGGTGATGCTGATGCTGCTGGTGCAGGGACCACATTTTAAGAAATAATGATCTACAGTGATCCCCAAACTCTCCCTGCTTCATCCCATACTCACCTTGAGTCTGTCCTCACAACAGCCAAAGCCTAAACCAGATCACAACTCTCCTCTGCTCAAAATCCTTCTATGGCTCCCATCCTATCTGGAGTGAAAACCAAGTTCTTACAATGGCCCATAGGACCCTATACCTGTGGTTCTCAAACTTTAGTGTGCATCAGAATCACCTGGAAGGCTTGTTAAACCATAGATTCCTGGGCCCCACCAGGAATTGGCAGGTCTGGGGTAGGACAATGGAATTTGCCTAACCATTTTCCAGGTGATGCTGATCCTGCTGGTCCTACTTGGAGAACCACTGCCCTACATGACTTGCACCCCCACCCCCACCCCCCAGCCCCTATCATCAGCTTCTACTACTCTCCCCTCACGCTGTCTAATAACATTGGTCCCTTTGCTATAAGGGGAATAGTAACATGTCAGGTGTGCTCCCCACTCAGTGATGCCTCTGTTTCCAAAAATATTTTCATTTAGCTCCCATAACTCAGTCCTGGGCATCATGCCTATCAGACCTGATCTGAATTTTCATAATACTCCTCTTGGATACTGACCACCCATCCTTTGGTACATGTTTGCCACCCCAAATTTCTTCTAGGTGGGTTGGGGCAAAACTTATGCTACCCCACTGGTGAAGGAATTCTGATTCCTTCTGTTGTTCTGTATTCTGATTGTGGTGGTTACATGAATCTACAAGTGTGATAAAATTGTATAGAACTAAATACACATACACACACACAAATGAATGCATGTAAAACTGGTGAAACTGAAATAAGATTGGTGAATTGTACCAAGGTCAGTTTCTTGCTTTTGATATTATACTGTAGTTATATAAGATATCACCATGGGGGAAACTGGGTAAAGGTACAAAGGCCCTCCACATACATTTTTTGCAACTTCCTATGAATCTATAATTATTAAAAAATAAAATTTATTTTTTTTAAATATGTCACTCCAAGAGACATCCTGTGAGCCCTGACAGAGCAGGCTGTCCTTCTGATACTTCTAACTCCACACCCTATAAGACTTTCTCCAGGGCAGGGATTCTGCAGCCCATACATTGTATCATAGTAAACCCTGAATATGAATGCTAGGCCTTCTCTTCCCTTTGCTACACACTCCTAAAGCTGTGTAGCAGCTGCTTCAGCTGCTTCAAAAAGCGTGATGTCCATTTTAACCTGATTTCACTTTGAACAAAAATGTGGAGTGTGTGTGAGTTTATAAGCCTGATTTTCTCTATCTCCCACAGCACCTTGAAAATGGCTTAACTTGAACAGTGCTTTATACTATCTATAGTATTATATCCTATAACAAGAGTCCAAGGGACCCAGGTTTGACTTGTGGTTGAGCAACTAACTGGCTATGTAGCTCTGAGCAAGCTATTTAGCCTCATGAGAGAAAATAATAGCTCCAAAGAGCTATTTTAAAGATTAATTGGTCACTTCTGGTTCTGGAATAATGGAGTAAACACACTTCTCGCTATTACTCCCACTAAATACAGCTAAAAATCTTGGACATTAAAAAAAAAAAGGTAAGACGACTCTGAAAGATGGAGAGAAGGCAGCCTGACTAGATGACAGCAGGATCTGAAGTAGTGAGTGCCAACAGAGAGCAACTGGGGGAACCTGGACTTCTACTCCTACCTGGCAGTAAAGAAGTAGTACCCCCTTCCCCTGCCACTGAAGTGCAGTGTCTGAAGAGGCTCGCAAAAACATAAGATATAATAATATCCAGAATCTCATAACATAATACCCAAAATATTCAAGATATAATGAAAATAATCACTCATCATATCAAGAACAAGAAAAATCACAACTTGAATGAGCAAAGAAAATCAATCTCAACAATGAGATGGCACAGATGTTGGAATTATCTGATAAGGATTTTAAAGAAGCAACCACAAAAACGCTTCAAAGAACAATTACAAACATGCCTGAAACAAATGAATAAATAAAAAGTGTTAGCAAAAAATAGAATCTCTGCAAAGAAATAGAAGACATAGAAAAGAACCAATGGCACTTCTAGAAAAAAACTATAGTAACTTAAATGAAAACTCACTGCATGGGCTCAATAGCAGAATGTAGACAACAGAGAAAAAAAAATAGTAAACCTGAAGATAGAACAATAAAAATTATCCAATCTGAACAACAGAAAGAAAATAGACTGAACTACGAACAACTATAAGTCAACAAATTGGACAACCTAGAAGAAATAGATAAATTCTTAGAAATATACAACCTGCCAAGACTGAATCGGGAAGAAATAGAAAATTTGAAGAGATGAGTTACTAGTAAGGAGATTGAATCGGTAATAAAAAAAACACCCAACGAAGAGAAACCTAGGACCAGATGGCCATTTGGTGAATCTTACCAAACATTTAAAGAAGAATTACCACCAAGTTTTCTCAAACTCTTTAAAAAAATCAAAAAGAAGGGAACACTCCAGAACTCATTTTATGAGGCCAGCATTACCCTGATACCAAAGCCAGATAAGGACACTACAAGAAAAGAAAACTACAGGCCAATATCCCTGATGAATACACACGGAAAAATTCTCAATAAAATACTAGCAAACTGAATTCAGCAGCACACTAAAGGGAACATTTCCCATGATCAAATGGGATTTATCCTTAAAATACAAAGCTGGTTCAACATAAGCAAATCAATAAAGGTGACACATCACATTAATAGAATGAAAGAAAAAAGTGATCTCAAAAGAACAGAAAAAACATCTGACAAAATTCAGCACTTACTCATGATTAAAAAAAACACTCAATGGGGTACAGAAGAAATGCACCTCAACATAATAAAGGCCATATATGACAAGCCTAGAGCTAACATCAGACTCAATGGTGAATGGTTGAAAGCTTTTCCTCTAAGATCAGGAACAAGACAAGGGTGCCCACTCTCACCACTTCTATTCAACAGAGTACTGGAAATCCCAGCCAGAGCAATCAGTCAAGGGGAAAAAAAGGCATCAGAATTGACAAGGAAGAAGGAAGAAGGAATCTGCAAATCTCTATTTGCAGATGACATGATTTTATATATAGAAAATCCTAAAAATTCCATCCAAAAACTGTTAGAGCTAATCAATGAATTATGTAAAGTTGCAGGATAAAAAAATTAACATGCAAAAATCAATAGCATCTCTATACACTAAAAACACATTGTCTAAAAAAGAAATAAAGAAAACAATCCCATTTACAATAATGTCAAAAACTATAAAATATTTAGGAATAAATTTAACCAAGAAGGTGAAAGATCTCTACACTGAAAACTACAAGACATCAATGAAAGAAATTGAGGAAAACACAAAGAAATGGAAAGATATCCTGTGTTCATGGATTGGAAGAATCAATACTGTTAAAATGTCCACACTACCCAAAGCCATCTATAGATTCAAAACAATCCTTATCAAGATTCCAACAGTATTTTTTTACAAAAGTAGAAAAAACAATCTTCAAATTCATATGGAATCACAAGGGACCCAGAATAGCCAAAGCAATCCTGACAAAGAAGAAGAAAGTGGGAAACATCACATTTCCTGATTTCAAACTGTATTATAAAGCTACAGTAATCAAAACAGTATGGTACCAGCATAAATACAGACACATAGACCAATGGAACAGTATCGAGAGCCCAGAAATAAACCCATGCATACACAGTCACATAATATTTGACAAGGGAGCCAAGAACACTCAGTGGAGAAAAGACGGTCTCTTCAGTGAATGGTGCTGGGAAAACTGGATATTCACATGTAAAAGAATGAAAACAGACCCCTGACTTACACCACTCACAAAAATTAACTCGAAATGGATTAAAGAGTTAAATGTAAGACCTGAAACCATGAAACTTCTAGAAGAAAACATAGGAAAAAAGCTCCTTAACATGCATCTTGGCAATGATATTTTGGATATGACATCTAAAGCACAAAGTGACAAAATCAAAAATAAATTAAAAATTTAGTTTGACCACATCAAACTAAAAAGTTTCTGCACAGCAAAAAAAAAAAGAAAGAAAGAAATCATCAAGATAAAAAGGTAACCTATGGAATAGGAGAATATACTTGCAAATCATATGTTAAATAAGAGGTTAATATTCAAAATAAATGAAGAACTCATACAGCCCAATAGCAAAAAAAAAAAAAAAGTCTGGTTATAAGTGGGCAGACTAACTGAATAGGTATTTTTACAAAGAAGACATACAAATGGCCAACAGGTACATGAAAAGGTGCTCAACATCACTAATCATCAAGGAGATGCAAACCTAAACCACAATGAGATATCATCTCACACCCATTATAATGGCTTTTCAAAAAGACAAGGGATAACAAATGTTGATGAGGACATGGAGAAAAGGGAACCTTTGTGCACTGCTGGGATTGCAAACTGGTGCAGCCACTTACAGTATGGAAATTCCTCAAAAAATTAAAAATATAACTATCATATGATCCAGCAATTCCACTTCTAGGTATCTATCTGAAAGAAACAAAAACTATGTTAAAGAGATATCTGCACCTCCATATCCACTGCAGACTTATTTATAATAACTGAACCATGGAAACAACCTAAATGTCCATCAAAAGATGAATGGATAAAAAAATGTAATATATGTATATATAAATACACCACACACACACACACACACACACACACACACACACACACAATGGAGTACTATTCAGTCATAAAAAAGAAGAAAATCCTGACAGTTGCAACAACACGGACAGCCCCTGAAGGCATTATGCTAAATGAAGTAAGTCAGACAAAGGCAAATATTCTATGATCTCACTTACATGTGAAATCTAAAAAAACAAAACCCAAACTCATAGAAAAAGTGAGATTTGTGGTTACCCTCCAGAGGTGGGGGTGGGGTGGGAGAAGTGGATGAAGGTGGTCAAAAGGTACAAACTTCCACTTATAAGATATATAAGTACTGAGGATGTAATGTACAACATGATGACTACTGCTGTATAGTTTGTTTATTTTGCTTTGTTTTGTTTTCAGTACGGGGGCCTCTCACTGTTGTGGCCTCTCCCGTCGCGGAGCACGGGCTCCGGACGCACAGGCTCAGCGGCCATGGCTCACAGGCCCAGCCACTCCGCGGCATGTGGGATCTTCCCGGACCGGGGCACAAACCTGTGTCCCCTGCATCGGCAGGTGGACTCTCAACCACTGCGCCACCAGGGAAGCCCACTGCTGTATAGTATATTTGAAAATTGCTAAGAGTAAATCCTAAAACTTCTCGTCACAAGCAAAAAAATTTATTTTTCTTTCTTTCTCTCTTATTTGTACCTATATGGGATGATGGATGTTAACTAAACTTATTGTGGTAATCATTTCACAATATATGTATATGTAATTCAAGTCATTATACTCTATACATTAAACTTAAACAGTACTATATGTCAATTATATCTCAATAAAACTGAAGGAAAATAGACTGAAAAAAAATGAACAGCGCTTCAGCAACAAAGAAATCCACACTGAGAAACAGAAATAATCAGGAAATTCCCTGGCGGTCCAGTAGTTAGGACTCAGAGCTTTCATTGCTGTGGCCCAGGTTCAATCCCTGGTCAGGGAACTAAGATCCCACAAGCCATGCAGTGTGGCCCAAAAAAAATAGCATAATCAAAATCCTGAACACCAAAGACAAAGGAAAGATCTTGCGATCAGTGAGAAAAATGACATTTCCCAAAGGAAAACACCAATTTAAATGACACAGGATCTCTCATCAGAAACCATGGCGGCCAAAAGGAAGTAGCACAAGTTTTCAAGGACTGAAAGAACTGGAAACACAGAATCTGATATCAAATGAAAAGACCCTTCAGGAATTCAAGGGGAAATCAAGACATTCCCATATGAAGGAAAACTAAGAGTATTTGTTGCCAGTAGACCAATTCTAAAAGCATGGCTAAAAGAAGTTCTTTAAACAGAAAGGAAATGATAAAAGAAGGACTCTTAGGAACACTAGGAAGTAAGCAAGAACAAGGGAAAGAGTGAAAATATGGGTACATACAATATACTTTCCTTCTCCTCCAGTTTTCTAAATCATGTTTGAGAGTTGAAGCAAAAATTGTAACACTATATGATATGGTTCTCAATGTATGTAGGTGAAATACTTAAGATAATTATAGCAGGGGAGCATAAAGAAATTTAAAGGGAAGCAAGGCTTCTACTCTTCACTCAAACCGGTAAAATGTCAATACCAGTTGATTACACTCAAAAACATTATAGATAAATCAAAATGGAATTCTTGAAAAGATTTAAGTAACTCAAAGGAACGCAGGAAAAAGAAAACAGAATGAACAGAGGGAACAAACAGAAAACAAAAAACTAAAATGACTAACTTATACCCTAACATATCAATAACTGCATTAGGTATATATGGTCAAAATATACCAATTGAAAGATATTGGCAGCTTGAGAACGAAAAACGGAGCTGGAGGAATCAGGCTCCCTGACTTCAGAGTATACTACAAAGCTACAGTAATCAAGACACTATGGTACTGGCACAAAAACAGAAATATAGATCAATGGAACAGTATAGAACGCCCAGAGATAAACCCACGTACATATGGTCACCTTATCTTTGATAAAGGAGGCAGAAATGTACAGTGGAGAAAGGACAGCCTCTTCAATAAGTGGTGCTGGGAAAACTGGACAGGTACATGTAAAAGTATGAGGTTAGAACACTCCCTAACACCATACACAAAAATAAGCTCAAAATGGATTAAAGACCTAAATGTAAGGCCAGACACTATCAAACTCTTAGAGGAAAACATAGGCAGAACACTCTGACATAAATCACAGCAAGATCCTTTTTGACCCACCTCCTAGAGAAATGGAAATAAAAACAAAAATAAACAAATGGGACCTAATGAAACTTCAAAGCTTTTGCACAGCAAAGGAAACCATAAACAAGACCAAAAGACAACCCTCAGAATGGGAGAAAATATTTGCACATGAAGCAACTGACAAAGGATTAATCTCCAAAATTTACAAGCAGCTCATGCAGCTCAATAACAAAAAAACAAACAACCCAATCCAAAAATGAGCAGAAGACCTAAATAGACATTTCTCCAAAGAAGATATACAGAGTGCTAACAAAAACATGAAAGAATGCTCAACATCATTAATCATTAGAGAAATGCAAATCAAAACTACAATGAGATATCATCTCACACTGGACAGAATGGCCATCATCAAAATATCTAGAAACACTAAATGCTGGAGAGGGTGTGGAGAAAAGAGAACACTCTTGCACTGCTGGTGGGAATGTGAATTGGTACAGCCACTATGGAGAACAGTATGGAGGTTCCTTAGAAAACTACAAATAGAACTACCATATGACCCAGCAATCCCACTACTGGGCATATACCCTGAGAAAACCAGAATTCAGAAAGAGTCATGTACCAAAATGTTCATTGCAGCTCTATTTACAATAGCCAGGAGATGGAAACAACCTAAGTGTCCATCATCAGATGAATGGATAAAGAAGATGTGGCACATATATACAATGGAATATTACTCAGCCATAAAAAGAAACGAAATTGAGGTATTTGTAGTGAGGTGGATGGACCTAGAGTCTGTCATACAGAGTGAAGTAAGTCAGAAAGAGAAAAACAAATACTGTATGCTAACACATATATATGGAATCTAAAAAACAAAAAATGTCATGAAGAACCTAGGGGTAAGACGGGAATAAAGACACAGACCTACTAGAGAATGGACTTGAGGATATGGGGAGGGGGAAGGGTAAGCTGTGACAACGTGAGAGAGTGGCATGGACATATATACACTACCAAACGTAAAATAGATAGCTAGTGGGAAGCAGCCGCATAGCACAGGGAGATCAACTCGGTGCTTTGTGACCACCTAGAGGGGTGGGAGGGAGGGAGACACAAGAGGGAAGAGATATGGGAACGTATGTATATGTATAACTGATTCACTTTGTTATAAAGCAGAAAGTAACACACCAGTGTAAAGCAATTATACTCCAATAAAGATGTTAAAAAAAAAGATTGGCAGAGTGGACAAAAATAATTCTGAACTATATGCTGCCTACAAGAAACTCACTTCATATATAATGACATCAGTTGAAAGTAAAGGGATAGAAAAAGATACCAGGCAACCTTTAATCAAAAGAAAGCAGGAGTGGCTATATTAATGGCTATATTAATATCCTATAAAGTGGACTTCCATGCAAAGAAAATTACCAGAGACAGAGAAGGACATTACATAATAATTAAAGGGTCAATCCACCAAGACACATTAATCCCAAATGCATCTGCATTCAAACAACAAAGCTGCAAGATGTGAGGCAAATGATAGAACTGAAAGGAAGAATTAAAAATTGACAATTTTAGCCGGACACTTCAACACCTGCTCAACAACGAACTGAACAACTATACAGAAAATCAGCAAAGAGAGGAGAATTCAGCAACACCATCAACCAACAGGAGTAAATCAACGTTTACAGAAAACTCCTCCCAATATCAGCAGGATATACATTCTTTTCAAGTGACCATGGAACATTTACCAAGACAGACCATATCCTGGGCCCTAAAACAAACCCCAGTAAATTTAAAGGAACTGAAATTGTATAGAGTATATTCTCTGACCGCTATGGAAACAAACCAGAAATCAATAACAGAATGATAACAGGAAAATCTGCAAACACTTGGAAAGTAAACAACATACTTCTATATAATTCATAGGTCAAATGTGAAGTCTCTAAGCAAATTAAAAATTATATTGAACTACATGAAAAAGAAAACATATCAAAATTTGTGGGACACAGCTAAATCAGTACTAAGAAGGAAACCAATAGCACTAAATGCTTATATTAGAATACAGGAAAAGTCTCAAATCAGTAAACTAAGCTCCCACCTCAAGACATTAAAAGGAGCAAAATGAACCCAAAGCAAGCAGAAGGAAGGTAATAATAAAGTGCAGAAATCAGTGAAATTGAACACAGAAAGACAATAGAGAAATTCAATGAAACAAAAAGCTTCCTCTTTGAAAAGATCAATAAAACTGACAAATCTCTAGCAAGTCTGACAAAGAAAAAAAGAGAGAAGAGACAAATTTTCAACATCAGGAATGAAATGAGATGTCACCACAGAGCCAGCCTGCAGCCATCAAAAGGATAATAAGGGAATACTATGAAAACTTCTACACACTTAAATTTGACAACTTAGAAGAAATAGATCAATTCCTTAGAAAGCAGAAACTACCACAACATATCCAATACAAAATACATAATTTAAATAGTCCTATACCTATTAAATGAACTGAATTCATAATTTTAAAACTCAAAAAAAGGTTAAAGATAATTAAGCAAAGTGTTTAGCATAGTGACTAGCAGACTAGCTAGTGCTCAATAAACAAGGGCCACTACCATTTTATTTAAATCATCACAACCACTCTTGGGGAAATTGAGGCTTCACAGAGATGAAATCCTTTGCTAAAAAGTAAGTCAGAATTTGAACCCAGATCTGAAGCCAGTGCCATTTCCTCTAGAGTTTAGAGTCCACACCACAGCCACCACCTAGGGGATATGCCAACCAATACTTCCTTTATAGATAGGAAAACTGTAGAGATTTTGCCAAAGTCCCAGACATCAATAAATGCTTGCCAACTAACTTCCTCCACCAGTGTACAGCAATGTTTCTCAAAAGTTAGGGTACATCAGAATCTACCTGCTTGTTAAAATAGATTGCCAGGTCCCAACCCAAGAATTTGCATTTTTAACAAATTCCCAGTTAATGAACCACATTTTGAGAACAACAGTGTACAGTAATGATATGTTAGCCCACCCATCCCCCAATATCAGAAGCTGTCACACTCTACAGAAAGGGAAGGAACTGAGACAGAATAATGCTCTAAATCAGTGGTTCTGAGAGTAGCCTCCACTCACATACTGAATCAGAAACCCTGCAAGTGGAGCCTACCTATCTCATCTTTTAAGAGGTCTTCCAAGTAATTCTGATACACCCTAAAGTTTGAGAACCACTGCTCTACAAATCAAAATGCTCTTCAAAATCCAGTCCTTTACAATAGAGGAATGGAGCTATACCATTTTTTCCCCACTTTTGAGAACCTGGGCTCTGGAGCCAGATAATTCTAAGTTCAAATCCAGACTCAGAAAGTAACTTAACCTCCATGAGATCCAGATTCTCACCAGCAAAATGGAATAGTCACCTTCCTTGCTATAACCTTACCAGGAAGTAACATGGCATTACTAATCCCCAACTGGACTTTAAGAAATCTGGCCGGGCTTCCCTGGTGGCGCAGTGGTTGAGAGTGTGCCTGCCGATGCAGGGGACATGGGTTCGTGCCCCGGTCCGGGAAGATCCCACATGCCGCGGAGCGGCTGGGCCCGTGAGCCATGGCTGCTGAGCCTGTGTGTCCGGAGCCCGTGCTCCGCAACACGAGAGGCCAGAACAGTGAATGGCCCGCGTACCGCAGAAAAAAAAAAAAAGAAATCTGGCCTATGGAAGTCATCAAAGATGTGAATAGATTTATATCATCTATAGGCATTTGTGGGCTTAACTATTGTGAACAACCGTGAAAAGTCCACGATATTTAGTAATTTTCAATTATGCTAAAGTACAGACTTAACTAGAGCACTATAAGCCGTGTGTGTGTGTGTGTGTGTGTGTGTGTGTGTGTGTGCGCGCACGCATGCAATGCACTGAGTAAGCAAGAACAGCCACCCACCAAGGACCTGATTCTCAGCTGGCTTCCTTATTCTCTGGCAGCCCATAAAGAAAAGCATGATAAGAGATAAAAGCTTGGTCACTTTCACAGGAAAAACAATTAAGGCAGTTAACTTATGTCAGGGTGTGCACAGAAACACAGGACTCACCACAGAAATGTGATTAAGGAGGGGCCTGGCCCATAAATCCATTTCCATATTTGTAAATTTGGAATTCTTAAAGGCCTCAGTGGTGTTCCTTGTAAGTGTCAAGTCTCTACTATGCAAAGATGTTCACCGCAATGTTTTCTTTTGTTTCAACAAGCACCCAAATAAAAATGCAAAACATTTCCAGAACCCCCAAAGTTTCCCTCACATCATAGTATTATTTATAATATAAAAAAGTAGAAATAACCTAAGTATCCAACCTCAGAGGAAATGACCAAGTAACTGATGATACAGATATATGATGGGATATCAGAAATCAGATCAATATTTAATGACCTTAACTTTATAATGTTAAGTAGGAATAAAAATCACGTTACAAAATGGTACTTATAATACAATCCCATGTTGTAAAATATATGTTTATATTCTAAGTCAAATGATGGGAGTTAATGCAACAAAAAAATTAAACAGTAGATTGTCCTGGATAGTAGGCTCACGGATGATTTTTATTTCCTTCTTTATTCTTTTTCTGTATGTTCTACAATGAGCATGTCTCACTTACATAGTCAGGGAAATTTTCTTATTATTATTTTAAAAAGAAATACCTAACTTTCAGGCTTGGATGTGGATTAGATGAGATAAATGTATGCCAAGTCTCTGTCATGGGGCCTGGAACACAGTAAGTACTCAGGAAGCATTCATTCCTGTTTCCTGTTCCCAGACTGCAGAGTTAGGGTCTCTGTATTGTGGTAGGAGTTCACTTTCCAGGTTTAAACCTACACAATCCAAAGCAAGGGCCACAGGCAATAGCTTTTTTCAAGACAACTCATTCATTTGTTCATTCAAAAATGTACTCAGGGGGCTTCCCTGGTGGCGCAGTGGTTGAGAGTCCGCCTGCCGATGCAGGGGACACGGGTTCGTGCCCCGGTCTGGGAAGATCCTACATGCCGCGGAGAGGCTAGGCCCGTGAGTCATGGCTGCTGAGCCTGCGCGTCCGGAGCCTGTGCTCCGCAACGGGAGAGGCCACAACAGTGAGAGGCCCGCGTACCGCAAAAAAAAAAAAAAAAAAAATGTACTCAGAATCTATTGTATGTTTATCATTGAAGTAGGTTCTGAGGATACCAAATATGAAAAGCTGACATCTCTGCCCTCAGGCAGCTCTTGCTAATGAGTGACACAGACATATTTATAACTATGATATAATGAAATAATCACTTTCAATAAGGATGTACACAAAGTGCCATGGGAACATGACACACAGTAATACTCAACAATGATCAGCTGAATATGCATTTGGACGTGCTGCACAGGGCAGTCCCTGCTAAGAGCAGAATTTTAGCAGCACCAACACCTTCAGTTTGGTCTTGGGTGTGATAGCAGGAACAGCTCCTTTGGAAGGGACTAATGACAACTGAAAATTCTAGAATCTAACAACATGCAACAGGAGGAGGGCGCCATACACTGTTCTGTTGTACTCTAATGTACAAATCCCTCTCATGGTTTTCTTTCCAGAGCTGGGATATAAGTCCCAATAATGGGATAATATTACAGGTTTATTCCACACACTAACCTCTCTGGAATCCTGGGTGACAGGTGCTTATGTGCACACATGTTTAGCTGGAGGGAATTCATTAGTGGTTTTACTCCTACTGTTTTACCCAACATCTCCTCTGCTTAATTCAATTTAGTTGGATGGTTCTTCAGATAAATACTGTAGAAATAAAATACTATTGCATTTCTGCCTCCATTTACTGAGTGCATGCAAAATGCTTTAAGTAAACAGGAAGGATGTATTAGATATACTTCATGGGTGAAAACAGAGGCTCAGAGAGGCAAAGCAACTTGCCCAAGGTCACTCTGATAATAAGTTGCAAAACCACAACTCAAATCCATGTTTGTTGGACTCAAATATCTCAAAAATGCAGTACCGTCTCCCCCAAAGCCAGCATCTGAGGCAAAACAAAATTGCCAGAATACAAAAATGATACATTCTTTGTGGCTGGAAAGAAAATATTTTTCTAAGGGAAAAAAAACAAAGAAACAGAAGAAGGGTACAAAGAAGAAATACATATGGGAAAAGAAAAAAGAGGAGAAACCAGAGGCCAATGTCAGCTAGGCCCTAGTCTGCAAGGAACGACGTAAGAATCTGGGTCTGGGAGGTGGGTTGGTGTTAACTGTCTGCAAGAGAGGGGAAATAAGTTTCTGAGCAGGAACCTGAACCAGAGTTAAGAAAGGAGCAAGCAAGTGAGCACCTGGTCTCTACACCCTGTCCAGCGTGCCCTGCCCTCCTTACCTGCCATGAAACCAGTCCTGGCACATGTCACACTCGATCATGAAGCGGGTGACATCGTAAGGCAGCCGACAGAGGCAATACACCGGTACCGAGGCCATCTTCGCCTGGCCTTGGAGCGTTCTGCGGTGGGCCAGGTTCTCAAGAGTCAAAGGGAGCGGGAGGCGGCAGCACGCGTTCTCTCTGGACGAAGGCTGGGCACAAACAACACTTTTTACAGAGTGAATCAGGTCCCTCAGCTCACAAATGGGCAGTTACCGCTGCCGGGATGCAACACAGCTGGTGAGGCTGTAGGGGGCAATCGGAGAAAGTCCACCGGCCGCCAGAATTTCTTTAACAAATAAAGAACGGCGCTCTGCCGTCGAGGCTTTTTTTCCCTCCTTACCTCCTTCAGCCCCCAGGGTCAGGGATAACTTCTTTCCGGGTTTCAGGGAAAGATCTGATGCCTTTTCAGGAAGGTTCTTTAATCCCTCACTGCGCCCTCTCCTTGTTAGCAACCTTGTTTCCCAGGGCTCTCAATATTTATTATGACACAAAGCATAGCCTAGAGGATGAGGCTGGGGGTACCTCAGAAAAAGCCACTTCTCTCACCCCCAAAATAGACGCAACTAGAGAGAGATGAGGGATCCTTGGAAGTCCTCAGATTACTCGACAATTACCTCGATGTCTTCAGCAACGAGGCAGACAAGACTAGGCGCCCAACTCAAATCACAGTTCTGGGGTTCTGTTGTGAGAGTTTAAATGATCTGCTCCTTCACTCTCAAAATCATCCCATCCCCGACCAATCGGGAGTCTCATCACCCCAACAACTGAAATAAATCTCAACCTCAAAACTGATCAGCTCACCCTCTACTTCAAAGACGACAGGGTTCTTATTGCACCCCCAAAACTCGAAAGGATCGCTTCAAAATCCCTGAAACTGACTAGAATTTCCTCACACTCCTGCAACCAAGCCAGGATTTTCCTCCCATAGCTCTTAAACTGGCAGGTATCTCCTCACAGCCCCCTCAAACTGACCAAGACTCCCCTGTCCCCCAAAACTGACGGGGATCTCGTCACAGATCCCAAGAGTGACAGGAATATCCTTGCAGCCCCCGAAACTTACGAGAATCTCTTCACGCCTCCCAAACTGACAGGAACCTCCTCACGCCCCAAACCTGACAAGAACGTATTTGGTCCGGAACCCTACAGGGACCTCCTCATCTGCAAAGCCGCAGGGATTCCTCACGCCCGCTGAGCTCAGTTCCACCGAAGCGCCGGCGGCCGGGCTCGCTCCGGAGCTGCTCAGCGCCTCGCTCTGCGAAGGTTCGGCCAGCAGTTCCGGCCCCACAGGCGACGCGCACCGAATTCTGGGATCGTCACGGCAACGCAGCGAACCTCTCTCGCCTTACACTCGAGCCACCCGCTGGGTCGCGCGGCCCTGGCCGCCCTGCGGTTGCTTCAGGGCAATTTTCTCCACAGCTCTGCCCCGGGCCCGGCTGTTAGGGCCTACTGGAGCCCGCGGCTCGGGCCTAGTCCGGCGGCCGCCTGACGAACAGACAAGCGGCGGCGTCGCTGGGCCGGCAGGAGATCGCCGCGAGCAAACCAACGAGGAAGGAGATGAACCGGCGGCCCGGTTGGAGAAAAACAGCCCGAAAAATCGCCGGGAGAAGCCCGGTGGCGGTGATAGGCAATTCAGAGTAGTCAATAAAGTTTATTCAAAACAACGAGGAAGTTGAGGCGGAGAGGGGAGGAGAAATACGGGGTAAACAGCTACCATGTTGAGAGTGGCGCTGCCGCCGCGGATAGGCGACCCGACCGCCATCTTATGAAGGCAGGACACGCGAGGTAACCGCGGCACAGGCGGGGAAGGGCGGGCCCCGGCTCCCGCGTGACGCCATCGGGGGCGGAGCGTCACCTTGAGAAAGGGGGCGGAGCTCGGCCACCTTTGGACCCGCTCGACTCCCCAGGTACCCAATCGACGCTGAGAACCCGGAACCGAAAGGCGGGGAGGCCGCCATCTTAGGCGAGGCAGGCACTTGGCTCCATTTTGAGTGGGGCCAGAGCCTTCCCCGCCTTCGCCTTCCCCCTACTCCGGGCAAGCAGGGAGTTAAGCACCCGCCCCCCACCAACATCACTGACACACTGTAACTCATTCTCTCCCCTCCTCCCCAGATACACACACCCTCCCCTCACACACCCTACACACACACACCCTCCCCTCACACACACATACACACACCCTCTCCTCACACATACACACCCTCTCCTCACACATACACACCCTCCCTTCACACACACTCCCTCCACACACACACAGACACACACACTCTCACTCCCCTCCTCCCCTCCAGCTTTATCCTCTTACGAGAGGAGGTGAACTCTGTGACTGTGCTCCGCAAACTTAATAGGTGGCGGCGGGGGGCGGGCCTTTGGCCCGGTTGGAGGCGGGGCGAGTACTCACAGGTTCCCGTTCATTGAGCACCTTCAGCTGGCCGGTCTCTTTCACACGGTCTCCGGGTCGTTTACTCTTCACCCTGCAAGGGAAGCTCTGTTATTATCCCAGCGAGAGGAAGCGCGCTTAGGGAAGCGAAGTGGCTTAAGTTTCAGAGCCGGGAAGTTGTTGAACCTTGCATCCTCTACTATCCGCCCACCCCCGCGTCCTTCCCTGAGTCCCTTGATCGTAATTCCAACGTAAATCCTCTGTCCCCAGCTCCCTCTGAAATCTCTCTTCTTTGACCCCACCCCAGTTCAGTTTAGTTCAGTTCAAATACGGTTCAAGGATTGCCATGCACCTGTCCCACGATTTTCTGACTACAGCCTGAGGGTGGGGTGGGAGAAGAGGTTGAATGAGTGGAACTCCACAAACATGCTTCAAGGTGGTGCTGGTTTTCTCAGACATTCTAGAATATTCTCTAGGAATACTCTTACTATTTCATTTTCTTAGGGTCCAACTGCTTTAGAAAAGGAAATGTGTGTGTGCACACCAGTTTCCTAAGTGATGGTGGGTTAGGCCCTGGGGATACAATGATGAAAAAGAGGAACTCTGCGGTGGGAGATTGCCAGCCAGTGCAGGAGACAAACTTGCAGGTAAACAGTTGGAATACAGCATCTAGTAAGCACACAGATACCTCTTGCAAAGTTCAGAATGAGGCTAAGAAAGTGCCTCAGAAGCTGCTTGCTGCTGTCAAGGAAGATTTCAGAGAGACTTGGAGGGTATATAAAAGTTCACTAAATTAACAAGAACGTTGTATATAAAGTGTAAGGCCAACTGGCCCGAGGCAGGGGAACACAATCAGATTCACAGGTTGCATCAGACCGAAACTCTCGGGACCACCCAGTTCCAGAAACTGACCTGGAGACTTTCCGGACCACCCAGTTCCAGAAACTGACCTGGAGACTTACCGGACCACCCAGTTCCAGGAACTGACCTGGGGACTTTCCACCCGGCCCAGCCTTCCCGCCTTTTGAGGGCCGGGACTAACCATCCCCCAGGATACCCGAAAAGACCACCAAATAAGGAATACCCTGCGCCCTCCCAGATTCACCACACCCCTTTCCCTTCTTCCCCTATAAAATCTTGCCCAACTCTCGCCTGGGTGCGACTTCTCTGGCCCCTTTCTCTCAGACCAGTGAACCTCGCCCGGGAGCGCTCCCTAATAAAGCTCACTTGAAGCTTTCCTCTGTTTCGCGGTGCCGTTTGTTAAGGTCCGACCTTACATTTGGTGCTGAAACCCGGGAGGGGTACCCAGCCCAACAAATTACCGCGGGGCCACCCCTCCCGACCGGGGACCTCTGCTCACCCACCCGATCCGGCAGAAGCAGGGTAAGTCCCTCCTTCGTTCCCCTCGACCCCCGGGGTCCCTACCCACCGGACTCCCTGTCCTTAACCGCGGCCGCGTCAGGGACTCCTCCGTCTTCCCTCCAAGCTTCGGGCGATTGTGTAGACGTCCCAACCGTCTGACTGCTCTCCAATCCGCCGTGACCAGGGATTGAGACCAGAGACATCTCTCTCTTTCTCTGTTCACCCGGGGACAAACCGGAGGTCATGGGGACCTCAGAATCCAAACCAGATCCTAAGACGCCCCTGGGGTGTCTCCTGGCCAACTTTACAAAACTCGGCTTTTCTCAAGATCTCCGCCGCAGGCGGCTCATATTTTATTCCACCGAGGCCTGGCCACAGTACCCTCTAGACAATCAATCTAAATGGCCTCCTGAAGGGACTTTCGATTTCAACATCCTCCGCGATTTAGATAACTACTGCCGCAGGAGGGGTAAATGGTCCGAGGTCCCATACGTCCAGGCCTTCTGGTATTTACGCTCCCGCCCTTCCCTCTGCATCGATTGTTCCACTTCCCAGATCCTTGCCAAACAGACATCTCCTACATCCAAGCCCCTAATTTCCTTTGACGATGACCCCCCTCCGCTAGCCGACCCACCCGAATCTCTCGCCTCTCCCCCCTCCAGAGCTCCTCTCCAACCTCCACCCTACCCTGAGGCGGTCCCTCCTCCTCCCGAACCCGCTCCGGCCCCTCCAAACCATTCCCCCACCTCCCTCGTGGTTTCTTCTCCCACACCCCTTGCTTCGCCAATCAGTGCACATACACGCTCTCACGACTCCCAAGATTCAAATCTTCTCTGCCCTCTGAGGGAGGTAGCCAGAGCGGAAGGATTAGTTAGAGTTCATGTTCCCTTTTCTCTCCAAGATCTCTCTCAAATAGAAAAGCGATTAGGCTCCTTTTCTGCCGACTCTTCCCGCTACATCAAAGAATTTCGCTACCTCTCTCAAGCTTACGATCTAACCTGGCACGATATCTTTGTGATCCTATCTTCTACTCTGACCCCTGACGAGAGGGAAAGAATTCAAACTGCTGCCCGAAACCATGCAGATCAGGTTCACCTTACCGACAACTCCATGCCTGTCGGAGCGACTGCCGTACCTGGCACCGATCCAGGCTGGACTTATCAGGATGGCCAAGATGGCCGTCGTAAACGCGACCTCATGATCCAATGCCTTCTGGGTGGCATGCGGGCTGCCGCTCATAAGGTAGTCAATTTTGAAAAACTAAAAGAGATAACCCAAGAACCTAACGAAAATCCAGCTATCTTTCTCAATCGCCTTACAGAGGACTTAACTCTCTACACCTGGCTGGATCCCGACACCCCGGCAGGGGCAGCGGTCCTAGCCACCCATTTTATCACCCAATCAGCCCCGGACATCCGAAAGAAATTAAAACGGGCAGAAGACAGCCCTCAAACCCCTATTCGAGATCTGGTAAAAATGGCCTTTAAAGTCTGTAATGGTCGTGAGGATTTGGCAGAATCCAGCCGACAGGCTCGGATGCACCAGAAGGTGGCCCTCCAAACCCAAGCTCTTGTAGCCGCCCTAAGGCCGGCCATCTCCCATGGATCACAGCATCCACGGGGTCCGCAAAAGGCAACCCCGCCGGGGGCCTGCTTCAAATGCGGAAAAGAAGGCCACTGGGCTCGCCAATGTCCCAATCCCCGACCTCCTTCTAAGCCCTGGCCCAGCTGCGGGTTAACGGGCCACTGGAAGAGTGACTGCCCTACAACTGGCCCTCCCTCAGCGTCTCCACGCAGGGGGCAGGCCGACCCAACGGCATTACCACTCGAACTGCTGGGATTGGCTGACGACTGACGGCGCCTGGACTCGAAGACCCTCATCACCCTCGCCGAGCCCAGGGTAACACTACAGGTAGCGGGTAAGTCCATCTCATTTCTGGTGGACACGGGGGCTACCTATTCAGTCCTGCCTACCTATTCCGGGCCAGTTTCTCCTTCCCAGATCTCGGTCATGGGTATTGATGGCAAACCATCCTTCCCACTCCAGACCGGTCCACTCCCATGTCATATCGAAGGACTCCCTTTTACTCATTCCTTCTTAGTCATACCATCCTGCCCAGTTCCCTTGCTAGGCCGAGATGTCCTTTTCCACTTAGGGGCCTCCCTCCAGCTGGTTAGACTTGACCCTAAGGTCCCCTCCTCCCAACTCCTGCTTCCTCTTCTCGGCCTGTCTCTAGAACCCTCCCCCTTCTATCCCCCTCTTCCAATCACACCGAACCCAATCAATCCCCAAGTCTGGGATACTTCTAAGCCCATAATAGCAACACACCATTCCCCCGTCCTCAACCGCCTAAAGGACCCCTCCAAATTTCCATCAAGACCCCAATTTCCCATCTCTGAGACTCACCTTAGGGGCCTACAACCTATTATCACCAGACTCCTAAACCAGGGACTCCTTATCCCCACTGACTCTCCCTGCAACACCCCCATCCTACCTGTCCGCAAGGCCTCTGGGGATTATCGCTTGGTCCAGGACCTCCGACTAATCAATGAGGCCATAATTCCCCTCCACCCAGTAGTACCAACCCATACACCTTGCTCTCCCATATCGCCCCATCCACAACCCACTTTACGGTTCTGGATCTCAAAGATGCCTTTTTCACTATCCCCCTACATCCCGACTCCTATTTCCTCTTCGCCTTTACCTGGACGGATCCGGATACTCATACTTCCAGTCAGCTCACCTGGACAGTTCTTCCCAAGGGCTTCCGCAACAGTCCTCACCTCTTCGGTCAGGCGCTGGCACGGGACCTCACTTCCTGCTCCCTTACCCCCAGCACACTCCTTCAATATGTAGATGACCGCCTCCTTTGTAGCCCATCTCTCAGCCTCTCAAGACAACATACTGCAGATCTCCTCAATTACCTTGGCTCTCAGCGGTTATCAGGTCTCCCCAGCCAAGGCTCAGTTATCTGTATCTTCTGTAACCTACCTGGGGCTCCACCTTACCCCTACCACAAAAGGTCTAACAGCCGATCGCACCCGGATTATCCGTGAACTCCAGCCTCCGGAAACAGCGGAACAAATTCTCTCCTTTTTGGGCCTTCTAGGATTTTTCCGACACTGGATCCCTAACTTTGCTCTTCTTGCTAAACCCCTATATTTGGCTGCTAAAGAAACCCCCCAAGGACCCCTTACCTCTCCCTCCCGGAACTTACCTTTTACCCCTTTAAGAGTCCCCATATTTCTTGATTTAGAAAAAAAGAACCTCACAGTTTGCTACGGAAGCCGCCCAAACTTAACTAATGATGCACTCCCTTGCAATTCATCCCTCCCTGTAACTATGCCAATGGGGGCCCCACCAGGCTTGTTCTTTTGGTGTAATGGCTCCCTTACAAAAGAGGTCAACTCTTCCTCCCCCTTCCCATGTATCCCCGTCACCCTTGTTCCACAACTCACATTATATGGCCAAGCCGAATTTCTCTCACTTACCACACAACTCTCTAGCCAACAGAAAAGGGCCATCTTTCTCCCTATGGTCGCAGGCATTTCCATCGCCTCCTCTCTCGTCGCTGCGGGCATCGGGCGGGGGAGAGCTCTAACACATAGTGTTTCAACATCCCGCGACTTAGAACATAAACTCCAGCTAGCCATTGAAGCCTCCGCCGCCTCCATCTCCTCTCTCCAGCGCCAAATCACCTCCATAGCCCGAGTCGCTCTCCAGAATCGACGAGCCCTGGATCTCCTGACGGCCGAAAAAGGAGGTACCTGCCTCTTCCTACAGGAGGAATGCTGCTATTACATCAATGAAACAGGACTCGTCGAAGACAACGTAAACGCCCTCCATCGCTTAAGAGAAGAACTCCAACGCAAACACCAACAGTCCACCTCCCCAATTCCCGATTGGTGGTGATCCACCCTCTATACCTGGCTAACACCAGTCTTAGGCCCCTTAATTCTCATCTGTATCTTGCTCATGTTTGCTCCCTGTTTTCTTAGGTTCCTTCGCAGGCGCATGGAGGAAGTCTCTCGGGTGGCCACAAACCAAATGCTCCTCGGTCCTTACACCTTGCTTCCTACAGAACCCCCCACTGGTCTCCCCTAAGCCTCGGACCTCTGGCCGCCCGACTCCCCTTTCGACGGCTCCATTCAGCATGAAGTAGCCAGAGATCAGAACGCCGCCCCATTACACCAAAGATGTCAGGATGTAAGGCCAACTGGCCCGAGGCAGGGGAACGCAATCAGATTCACAGGTTGCATCAGACCGAAACTCTCCGGACCACCCAGCTCCAGAAACTGACCTGGAGACTTTCCGGACCACCCAGTTCCAGGAACTGACCTGGGAACTTTCCACCCGGTCCAGCCTTCCCGCCTTTCGAGGGGCAGCACTAACGGTCCCAAGACTGATGCAACCGGTCCCAAGACTGATGCAACTGGCACCAGATATTGCCACGATACCCGAAGAAACCACCAAATAAGGAATACCCTGCGCCCTCCCAGATTCACCACACCCCTTTCCCTTCTTCCCCTATAAAATCTTGCCCAACCCTCGCCCGGGTGCGACTTCTCTGGCCCCTTTCTCTCGGACCAGTGAACCTCGCCCGGGAGCACTCCCTAATAAAGCTCACTTGAAGCTTTCCTCTGTTTCGCGGTGCCATTTGTTAAGATCCGACCTTACATAAAGGATTATCATGTACAGATGCATGGATGCACATGGGAAAACATTTACAAAAAGAAGTTGAATATTAGATTTTATCCTGTAAGCAATAAGAAACCATTGTAGGTTTTTGAGCAAAAGCAACAGAGTCACATTTGTGGCTTAGCCAGAGGACAATCCAGGTTTAGTGGGATCTGAAACTTGTACAGTTTGTGAGGTAGGTTTCATTAAGAAAAGAATATAGACTTGTGAATACAAAATTATGTTCAAAGGTAGACAGAGTATTTCTAGAAGTCATTCCTACACCTGGGTAATAACTATAAATAGAAGTGGTAAAAACATAAATGTCCCCACTAAACCCAAACTAAATGTATCCCGCAAATCAACTTCCACTTAGATGGATCTCAAAAATGTCTGAGGCAGCTCCAGCACCACCTAATACAAGGAAAATGTGACCAGGAAAACTCTCAGTGGGAAGGGACAGCAATTTTAACCAATTGTGGTTTAAATATATTTTGCAAACTTTATAAAACATACGACCATGTGACCATACGGCAAGTGACAAACCCTGCAGCTTAAGCTTTCTTAGCTAAACAAAAAGGCAGGAGGGTGTTCGCTTCAGCAGCACATATATTAACATTGAAAAGACAGAAGATTAGCATGGCCCCTGTACAAGTTTGACATGCAAATTTATGAAGCATTCCATAATAAATGAGAGAAAAAGGGGAGAGGCAGAGAGGAGGAGGCAGTCGCAGTAGTCATGAAAATAAGATGAGGCCTGAATCAGAATAGTTGCAGCAGGGGTAAAAAATGATCAGATAAGTGGGATATTTTGGAGGTTGAATAGGCTGGGCTAGGAGACTAAATGAAAATAGTGGGTGAATGAGTGAAAGGAGTGTGAGTTCGTTTCTAGGTTGGGTGTCATTTCTGGATGATGGTGCCATTGACTGAGCCAAGGTACCCAGAAGAAAAAGCAGTTTTCGTGGGGAAGAAGAGACTAAGTTCAGTGTGGAGTACGTTGAGTTAAGCTGTATGTGGAACATTAATTCACTCACCCAACAATTCTTCGTTGAGCATCTACTATGCACTAGGCACTACAGTGAGGATGTAGCAGTAACCCAGAGGCACTAGGTGTGAGGATGTAGCAATAACCCAGATAAGGTCCTGGCCTTCATGGTGCTAATATTCTTCATGGGGATCAGTCAATAATCAAAACAAATACAATTTCATTCATATATTTATTGAGCACCTACTATATACAAGGTACTGTTCTAGGCACTGGGGATTCAGACAAGGTCCCTGCCCTCCTGTGATTCACATCCCAGAGAGGGAGACAGACAATAAAGTGAGTCAAATAAGATAATTTCAAACTGCAGTGAGTGCTATGATGAAAATAAAACAAGTTATGAGACAGAGAAAGATTTGAATAGATGGTAGTCTATTTCAGACAGTCAAGGAAGGCCTCTTAGAGAAGCTGGCATATGAGTGGAAGACCTGAATAACAGGAAGAGCTGGCCAGGGACAGGGTAGGAGGAATAAAAGTACAAAGTCCCTAATTTGGTGGTGGGGGCCAGTTCAGGGCACTCTCTCAGTAATACCTCCTGAGCATTTATTTATGATGGACTGGGTGGGGTATGGGTGGGGTTTTCGGGTGGCATCTCCAGACATGAGTAAGAGACCCTGTGTATACCCTTAAGGAGTATACAGTCTAATGAGGGAAGCAAGGTTCAATGAACAATAACAGGCTGAAAAAGATCAAACCCTAAGTGCTACCTAGAGGTATGAACAACATGTGTAGGAACAAAAAGGTAGCCTCAATTAGTTCAAACATATTCAGTGAGTGTGTCAGGAAAGGCTTCACAGGAGGTGGCATTTGACCCAGGTACAGTGGTACCCACCCCTAAAAGTTCTTCCCCAGTGATATTGGGTAGTAGAGTTGGGGGGTAAAGGATAACGGGGAAGGCAAAGCTGTCAGGGGGTTGAATCCGAGGCAGTTAGATTTGCTGACAAAGGAACTCACACTGCCATGGATGGGAGGCAGCCAGCTGTTGCCCTGGAAATATGTGCTCTAGTTGTGTCTCACATCAGTGCATGATCTGAACTGACTGCCATAGTACAAGGCTGCCCTGGAAACTTTCTTCCTCTACCCCACCTTCACTTAACAGCTGTAAACATTTACTTTTAATTACATAGGCAATAGTATATGCATTTCCATTGTAAATAAATATCCAAACAGGCTGAAGATGCCCCGACCACCACTCAATCCCTGCTTACTTTCCTAGAGGGAACCTCAGCGAGCTCTTTTCCAATTCATCTCTCTGCATATAAGTACATATAACTATTGAGAGGAAAAATGATGAGGGCCAAAGTGGACTATAAAATACATGAAGAAAGATGGCGAAAAATGGGAAAACATTACATGAGGAAGAACAGACTTGCTCCAAAACGGACTTGAAAGTACAAAGACAGTGAAAACAAAGGACAAAATGATGACAAATAACATCTGAGAAGTTACTGTGCGCTAAGCACTGTTCTAACCTCTTTACATGCATTAACTCACTCAATCCTTACAGCAACCCCATGAGGTAGGTACTAGTACTATCCCCATTTTATGGATGAGGAAGCTGAGTGTAGAGACTTTAAACCACCTGCTCGAGGCCACATAGCTAGTATGTATGCAAGCTGGGGTTCCTGGCAATACAGGGCCATACTCCAGGCTTTTCACCACTCCTTGTGTGAATCTAACAGCAACTGGTAGCTCTAAGATCCATGTCATAAGGAAAGGTGATCGACAGTTCTTTGCATAATTTGAATCACAGAAGCAAAATATGGTTTACACTCACTTGGAATAAAAACTAGCAGGATGGTCCCCCAGGTGCCAAACTAGGTAGCTGAGAACACCAACCCACTCCTCCAGGGCCAGCTTTAGGGGTGTGCCACCTGTATAGAGCTCTGCTCCCAGAAAGGATTTCAGGCTTGATTTAATGCTCTCCTGTCATTGTCTTGACATTCTTAATAATTTTATCTTTGAACCTGTGTCTTGTAAGTATAGTCCAGTGTGACAATGGAGCATACACATGAGTAGAAGAGATACAATGGGTGGCAGTGAG